>NW_027527973.1:324883-391532 GCF_008692635.1 Crocuta crocuta
GTGTAATATAATTACATATGTAATATTTCTAGAATATCAGATATATTAAAGTTGTATATAGAATTAAGGTTGCTAATCATCTGACCTTGATATGGGTAGATTAACTTGAATTTCACATGGGCCCAATGTAATCAAGAGTCTTTGTTAAATTAAAGAGGGAGGCAAAAAAGTCAGTGTCCATATCAGTGTGATGCAATGTGAGAAAGACTCAGTCTGCCATTGCTGACTTTGAAGGTGAAAGAGGATCACAAACCAAGGTATACAGGTGGCCTGTAGAAGTTAAAACAAGTCTAAAGTTTCTAGAAAGGCATACCTTCCTACCAGCATTTTGATTTTAGCTCAGTGAGATCATTTTGGATTTCTGACCACCAGAATTGTAAATAATAAATTTGTTGTGTTTTAAGTCCATAAGTTTGTGGTAATTTGTATAGCAGCAATAGGAAACTAATGCATATATGAATACTGTATAGGATATGTATGTATATAATTTAATGTTACCGTAATAGAACATTTTGTGTATTATAATAATTCATACCATAAGACAGTTATTTCCATTTAAATAATGAATAGAATTAGGTATAAACATTACAAGTGGTGTTGCTTCCATATTAAACCAAGAGCCATTTGAATTCAAATCCTGGGATTTCAATTAGTACATGAAACTGTTGCTATTATGTCATTACTCAAATGTTAGCTATTTTCTCCAGTGCAGTCCCACAATATTTAATACCTTATATTTCAAAATGTTAAATTATGTGGTTGAAATCAGCTAACATACTTCATGAAAGAAATAATTTCTCATTTTAGAGATGTTGCTTTTATAAAACATGATATTATATTTTCGATGACTCACCCTAGAACTACTAATAGTAGTCATAAAAGCACAGACTATCTTCTTCAGAGAAAAAATTTATACATACAGCTCTAATTTTATTGTCAGATGTATAGAGCAGTTGAAAAATTCCAGGTGTCTAATAAGCTGTACAGTTTAAAAGGCATTACTTATTTCAACAGAGGTGAACATTAACATATCTGAAAAGTGTTTTTCTGGCTATTCCATTTGTTTGTAAGGCAATAGATTACTCAGGATTGAATCCAAAATAAAAGTCTAATAAATGAGGCATTTTTTTAAGAAATAAAACCTTAGATCCTAAGTTGGAAAGAACATGAATATTCTGTAACAAGTGTTCTCAGATATGGTTAGTTTTCAGTGATGATCTGTCTCAGTCATTTGGTAACACTAATCAGTTAAATACTTTATTAACTTATGATTCATTTTGTTGTCATTTGCATGAGATTCCATGCTATATTGATGATATAAGGAAACCATTTCTATTTTGAGTGAGAAATGGGAGTTTGAAAATCAAGAGATTGGAGAGTAACTGTTATGGGCCAAGCCATTGCTTTGAAGAAAAATAAAGAAATTGACTAATACTAAGAGTTAATGTGCATGCCATTGGATTAGATAGTTATGTGCCAAACTAACATGTTGAACCCCCTTCAGAAATCATCAGGAATGGTTTATATACCATGACAGTTTTTAGCATCTTTATCATGTTTGCCCCTTTGAGCATATTAAATATTTTGTAGGATGTTTTAAGCTAATAAAATATTTATAAATAGAGTGTAACCATTCATAAAAATATTAAAAACAATTCGTATGTATAATAATTATTATTCTAGTATCATAATTTTTCATAGATTTTTTTTAAAACATGGTTTATGCTCTTGGTTTAACTGCACTTCAGGATTGTACAACTATGCATTAGAACGTTACACTTCCTTGCCTGTACTTTCTGATGTACTTCCAGGCAAACTTTTCTGTGTCCCGCATAACATATGTTATTTTACTGGGGCTAGTCACAAGCTTCATAGTTTTATTGTGCTGTATATCACTTTATACAATCTGTTCTCTGAAAGGGTACCCCTGATGTACCTATCGAAGTATGTATTCTCAGTTGTAGCCAGAATGAATAAAAAACACTGGTCCAAATTTGTCAGTTCACTAACAGCAGACGTGTTCATATATATCAGTGTGCTGAAACGCACTTGCAGACATATTGGTGTTACTGAGGTTAAGAAGCTGAAAAGGGAATATATGAATTTAAATACATATGCACACACGCATACCAACACACATGCTCTTCTTTTTTTTTTTTCTTTTGGTCTGAGTTTCTTAATCTATAAAGTATTAAAATAAAGTTCCTGTGAAGCTATACTAGATATTAACTATATGTAAGGCATATAGAATAATTAATGTACAGCACATAATGAATTCTCAGTAAATGAAATCATTACTTTTTTGTTATTATTGCTATTTATTGTAGAAGACAACTGAGAAACTTATTCAGGTTTATATTTCCTAATTAGTCTTTCATAGTATTTGAATTTCTCTTTTCAGAGCTATCGTTTGCCCTCTACATTGTTCCTACTCTATAAGGGATTAAAAATCAAAGCAAAATTAAGATTTGATGTCATCCATATTGAATCAATTGTTGCTCAGGCCAAAGAAATGACTAATTTTATGGGGAAACAATGGTAGATAAAATAGGTAAATAAAAGTAAGTACAAACATTGGCTCTACACTCACACATGGATTCACAATTTGGTACTTCCATATCCAACAACATTACTTTGTTCCTGTTACTTGCATTTCATGATTCTAAGTATCCTTTTCTGTAAAGAAAAAACACTCTACAGAATCATTAAGTATTTACTGAAAAAGTAAATATGATGTTCACTGTGTACATAACATTCATTAATTAAGGACCAATACATATTAGTTGTTACAGTTATTAAAATCATTACTATTTTATCCATGGCCACTACTTTTAAGAGTCTATCTACTATGTTATGAATGTGTAGCAATCATTAAATTTCTTCTCTTAACTACAAAAGTTTTACATTCTTCCTCCATTTTAAATTTGATCATATTGCTAATTTGACAAAATTAACAAGATCAGAGTGAGGAAATTTCAAACTAATGATGTGCTATATCAAAAGGAAAAGTCTGTTTTAGATCCTTGGTAGAATCTCACCGAAATTATTGAATTTAGGAAATCATTAGTTGGAGACTAGTGTATTCTGTGAGAGTTCTTAATAGACAAATTAAGAGCTAACACTCAAATTTGATCTAAATGATGAATCAAACTTTTCCAAAAATGCTTCTGGTGCTGGAGTTATAGAAATTAATTATGTAATTATGGTCTCTGTGACTTTCAAATATGACTTTGATAATGTACTAAGTTAACGGTAATTCTTTGTAAGGATATTCTTGTGAGCTAAAGGTTTACTTAATAAATTAACTGGTTGTCTCTAAAAGAACATAAACACAAAGACAGAAGTTTTAGCAATGCTTTTTCCATCTTATTTAGGTCTCACTTTACCTCTTGAATTTGCTTTTAGTCTTATTTTAATTCATATTTTCAATTTTATTCAAGGAGACATTACATTAAGAGTAAGAACATAAGACTCCATAATAATTACCTTGAGTTATGGAAAGATTTCCTGTAGGTAAATACATATAGGCAAATATGAAAATACATTAGTATAAATCAGCAAATTGGAGAATAAAAATAAGAGCAGATAGAGCTGTTCTCCTAAAACACACAAAAAAATTCATTTTTTAATGACAGTAAAATTAACAAACATGAAGAATAAAGATAGAAGATCCTACAGTCCTATTCTAGGTATTCCAGCAAGTGTAAAGTGAGGAAATAATTCATTCACATATCCACATATCCATTCATTCATTTATTCATTTATGGTCCAACAATATTTATATATTCAGGAAACCTCTTTCAGAGTTGAATATAGAGTGGTAAAATTTGAGAAAAATAATAACTTACTCTTAAGGAGCTCATATGGGACATTCAATGGCTGGAATTATCTGAAGATAAATTTTTTAAAAAAGTATGTAGCATGGTAGATAGTAAGAAGTGCAATGGAATTTTAAAAACCAAAGTTATGAAGTGCATTGGGAGTGTGAGTTTCATGTGAATGAATGTTGATCTGCTAATTTTGCTGAAGTATCTGTGTTATCTGTAAAAGTGTCATTAGAGCAGACTTGATAGAATGCTAGAGCAAAGACTGGACACATGGCTACCAGATAGAGGAGTGTTAACAGACAAAAGCAAAAATAAATGTAAACCCACTAGGGAAGGATGTGTTTTCAGTGTCTGAGAACCAACCAAAAGTCCTGATAGAGGTGGAGTGGTAGGGAGGGTGTTAGGAGAGGTAACCAAACAATAATAAGCATAAACAAAAGATGATGGACCGATACATTTGAAAAACTAAATTTCTCTATCTAAAGAAAGATTTTAGTTCAAAGACCAAATGAGTCAATAGGTAGCATTGATCAAGATAAGTTTGTAATTCAATAGACAGTGGTGCTTTAAACAAAAACTAGTAAAGAAGAAACCCTACAGTCAAGCAGATAAAAATGGAGAAATAATGAGGTTGACGTTAGGCTGTTCTGCATCACTAAATGTCAGAAGACAAGGGCTCATTATCAGCATTATGTGAAAAAAAGTTTGCTTGCCCTCTGTGACATAACCCGTCAGGCTGTCTTTTACATGGAAACATGAGAGAAGGGCATTCGTTGACATGCAAGAAGTCAGAGGATGCTATTTCTATAATCCCTTTAGGAAAAAAAATTAAAGACCACAGGATATGAATTGGTAGTGATGGGTAAAAGATTTGTAAAATAAACATAGAATATCAATGACTATAGTACATTTACAGAAAGTCTAAATAAGTGGTGCCAACATAATTATGAAGCAATATGATGTTGAAATTTCTTTAAAAATAAGCTATTATAAAAATCTTAATAAATTCTGAGAAAAAATATCATTTCACTTTGATGAGATTTTATAGATGATAAAGGATTGAATAAGAACAAAACCATATGGAAGTATGAGGGAAACGTTCTTTGCAAACCAATAATAATTAATATGAATTGTAGAGTTTTATGCCAGGATCTGCTGAAAGAACAGTTTTGTTTGTTTGTTTGTTTTTTTAGGAACAAACTTAAATATCCCAACACTGTGACACAGTGTTGCCTCTAATCAGCATCAAAGTTTTAAACCAGCAGTGCCTGGGTGGCTCAGTGGGTTGAGCCTCTGACTCGAGTTATGCTCAGGTCATGATCTCATAGTTCCTGAGTAGGAACCCTGCTTTGGGCTCTGTGCTGAGAAAGTGGAGCCCTGCTTGGGAGTCTCTCTCTCTCCCTCTGCCTCTCCCCCACCTGCACTCATGCACATGCGCGCTGTCTCTCAAAATAAAACAACAGCAACAACAGAATCCTAGTTTTAAATCAGAACTGACTTGTAAGGAAGGAAGAGGAAGAAAAAGAATAACCTCAATTTCAGAGCAGCCCTCACCTAGGTAGCAATGATTTTGCATATACAAAAGTGATTCTAGGGCACAGTTTTAAAGAAAAGAAATTTTGAAAGTGGATAAAAGAGGGATGGATGGATGGGAAGGAATGGGACAGGAAACTCTAGAGTTATAGTGAGAACATTAAGCTCTAAAAGGAGTAATGTGTTCAGTGAATAATCAGGGATCAATATCAGGGTGTCCAAAAAAACCCTCCCAGTGACACGGATGACAAATTGCCTTTTCACCTTTGACTGTGACAGGCAGTATAAAATGATGCAACTTTTTATGTCATGATCACAACAATTTCAAGTTCTATTATACATGACAGGCCTGAATTCTCAATTTATTTAGGATAGGGTCAGCATGTGAGTGAGATAGAACAATTGAGAAAAGCATTGCTGAGAATTTAGAGGCAGGAGAACGTTGGTCCAGAAGTGACTGACTCTGGCAAGGGCTCTGGACTTTCTGCAACGTAGATAATAGGGGCTTCAATCAATTTTATTTGGATATTAAATTGATAGGAAAATGATTCTGCTGTAGATAACTAATAATGCAATATTAAAAATTAACTATTTCTAGCAAACAGCCATCTCTACAGATGATTACCACAGCAGTGTTTACCCTAGTAAACCCTTCCAAATGTAACTTTTACTCCAACAAAAGGGGATTAGTTAAACGAATTAAGCAATATGTATGTTAGAATATTATTCAGCCACTCAGTCTACTTTGAAGATCATTATTTTCATGTTAAGGTTTTTCAGGACAAATTAAGATAAGTACTAATAGTTGCACCTTTGTATCATAGTCACAGAGGGAATGAACATACAGAGAAAACCTTCCTATCTATATGGTCTACGTATATTATAAATATTTTTTATTTATAATATCTAATTCTCTTTTCTGTGTGGTTACATAGGAAGCCATATTTCTTAACCCCTTTGCAGTTCGGTGGGGCTGCATGACAAATTCTGGTTAATTGGTTATGAGTATAAACAACTTCCAGGCCAAAGCATCTAATTTCCTATGTGAGACGTTTTTTTCTCTCCTGGAATAATCATGTAAATTTGCCTCTTAATAAGGCGGAGCGATAAGCCTTTGTCTTTGAAGTGCTTGGAAAAGCTGCTTGGAGTCATAGCCTACTTTGCATAGTTGAGAAATAAACCCTTGTCCTGATAACTAATTGCCATGTAGTTTTTTGTTGTTGCTGTTTGTTTTTAAACCTTAACATAATCACAGCTATCCAGAATCATATACAGGAAGCAACAGTTGGCCTCATGTCTTTCTTTATATTTTTTTTGAGAATTGACTTTATTGATATAACTTATGTACAGAAACTACATCTATTTAGTGTTCAGTTCATCTGAAGTTTGTGTACATCTGTGAAACCACCAACGCAGTAAAAATACAGAATATTTTCATCATCCCCAAAACATTCCTTATTCCCCTTTGATGGCCATCCTTCCCTCTGCCCCAGCCCTGGCACCGGTCTCATTTGTGACACTTCACTATTAGTTTGCATTTCCAGAATTTCATATAAATGCAATTACTCAGTATGTGATACTCTTTTATGTCTGGCTTCTTTTATTCAGAATGACTTTAAAATTCATCGGTGTTGTTGCACATGTTAGTAGTCATTGCTCTTTATTGCTGAATAATATTGTATAGTTATTTATTTATATACCACATTTTGGATACTTTGCATATTTATTCATTTGATAATGGACATGTGGGTTGTTTTTATTTTGAGGCTATTATGAAAAAAACTATCAACAATCATGGGCAAGCTACCATGCAACCCAGTCATTTCACTCCCATATTTAACCCTAGAGTAACGAAAACTTATGCTGCTCATGTTCCTCTTTAAATTTGTACTGCCGGAGGCCAGAGCCGGCTCCAGCAGGTCCAGGAGTCCCTGAAGGATGGACGGTGTCGGCGAGAGAGAGAAAGAGAGTGAGAGATGCCCCGGGGATTCTTTCTGATCACCAGATAGGCATCTCTGTCCTGTCGGTTTTTGTGTCTTTATTTAAAGGTTCAGCAACAAGATGAAGTCATAGAAAGGAATATCTTACAATGGGAGGCCTTTTGTGATAACAATAGTAGAATTATTCCGACCAAGGAAATAACTGGATGTTCTTAGTGAAAAACAGGGTAACATATAGGTCAAATTGTATATAGATAAGTGAGGAGTATTTTGTCTGGCTCTCAAGAGGATGAATGTTTCTGAATTGGTTTGTTTGTGGAGACTAACATGGGGACCCTGAATGGGTCAGTCTTTTGCCCCTGGGTTATGTTTTAGCTACTGTTATCTATCCTCATCCCAGCTGCCAGTGTAAGAGAGGGTGTTTGTGGAAAGTAGGCCTTGAGGAAGGGACTGTTATGTTTCACCAATTAGCAAAGATATATGTGGTAACTATGTTTTGTTTTTAACCCCAAAATAGGCCCTTGGTCTCAGGGCCAGGCTCAATTGTAATTCTTGTGTTCTAAACCCCCCTAAGTCTCGGATCTGCAAGGCCCATAGGAAGAGCCTTTTGACAATCGCCCACAGAGCTTTCATCTAAAATCTCTTTTGTGAAGGCAGGAATATGCTTTTCCTTATGAGGTATCTGTATTCAGAATATGGGTCTGATATGGAATATTGTGAGGTCTGATCAATACCAGCAGGCTTATATTCAACACGAGCCAATAGTAGCAGAAGGAGATACCAGTTTTCATTTCTCATGGCAGGAGCTGCAAACATTGTCACTTCCTTGCTATGACTGCCATCCAGAGAGGCCGGTGCGGCTCCCAGCATTGTACGTTGTAGGAATTATCTCAAAAAAAGGCTATGGTGTTTTCAACACTAAGATCAATTTTAAGTTTTTTAATGTTTATTTATATTTGATATATATAGAGAGGCAGAAAGTCAGAGCAAGAGTCGGAGAGGAGCCAAGAGAGGGAACAAAGAATCTGAAGCAGGCTCCAGGCTCTGAGCTGTCAGCACAGAGCCCGATGCGGGGCTCGAATCCACAAGCCGTGAGATCATGACCTGATCCAAAGCTGGACTCAGTCCAACTGAGCCACCCAGGCACCCCCACTAATCAGTTTTAAAGTTTACACATATTAGTATTATTACTCCTAAATTTTCTTCTTCCATATTTATATTTTTTTCTTCATGTGTAGTACTTTCAGCTTTAATTTTCTGGGCTTAGCTGTCTATCTCCCATTTGAGCACTGGCTAAACTATTGATTAGTTACATAGATGCAAATTTCAGAGAGACTGCTATTTATTATTACATTACCTACTTGAACTGGTTTAATTTTCACACTTATCTGGTTATCTTAATTTAGTCACAAATTTACCAAGAGTGACAAAGTAGATTCTATCATAAAATAGAATAAAATAATTCCAAAGAAAAAATAAATTGCTGTCTATTTTGAAGAGATTAGTATCATTTCCTTTGGAACTATAACGGAAATTATATGAAAAATTTCTGAAGAAATGCTGCAAGTTTTGATTTATGCAGAGACAAATAGATGCAGATACTCAAAATAATAATTTTATCTCTCCAAGTTTGATTATTATGCATGTCTATTTACATCCAAATGGTGGATTTAACAAAAAAATTTTAGTGATGCAAAATGCATCATAAGTTATTTATAATAAATTACATTTTATAAGCCTTCTCAATCTTTTATAAACTGTATCTACCTATACTCCTTAACACTCAGGATAGTAAAGGCAGGTATTTTTTAAAATTCTAAAATATGGTTAGCAGCACATACAGTATTTCCTGTATTTAATCTGTCTCTCAAAAAGTGTTTCAGTATTAAGCTATTTTTTCTCAATATTCTAAAATTAGATCTTGTGAGAGCAGCTTATCAGAAAATTTTAAACAATTTCTTATTTGTAAATATTACTTTCAGAAGACTAAATTTTGTACTTTTGAGGTTAGTGTGTCTCAGGTTAATACATGTATACATATTTATACATGTTATCTAAATTCTATACATAGACAACATGTATACAAAATGTATATATTTCTTACCACAAATTGGAGATCTTGTATTTTTTTACATATGTTAATCATTTTAGTTAATAAAGTTATTATACTAAAGGATCACAAACTGGGCATAAGGCACAAGGAGCATAACTTTATGAAAGCTACTGATTTTATAAACACTTTTATTCTGCTCCTTGATATCCAAGTCCAACTTAAAGTACAGTTCTTAAAATTCCTATATTACTTGAAATTCGCTTCCACCTCCTCATTTTTATCAAAACGTTAATTTTCCTCTAAGACTGTTTTTAATGCATTCTTCAGCAACTGATATTCTTTTTCCAGCACTGAGCAAAAAAAGATGGTATATTTCCTGTTCTGATTTTCACTCAGTGTCACCCTAACACAGACTACACTGCTGTAACCTCTCATTCTTTTTCCTGCATATTCAGTTTTTCACGAGGATAATATTTTCACAAACAGAAGTATGACATAATAAATCCCTACTAAAATTTGTTGTTAAAGACCTCATCCTCTTCGAGCTAATATACCAAATCATTTTTGAGTTGAAATATATTTAACATCTAATATTGCATAAATGTAAGGTATGCAACATGTTGATTTGGTACATTTATTGATTATAATATGATTACTATAATAATGATAATGGGCACCTTTATCATGTCATACAAGTATCATTTCTTTTTTCTGGTTCAAATAATTTAGTCTCAATGAGTTTGATGCTAAGAATATCATTGTCTATATTAACTATACTGTGCATTAGACCTCTGTGACTTATTTACTACTTGATGTAAGTTTATACCCTTAAACAGCATCTTACTCTCTGCCTTCACAAGTTAAGCTTTTTAAAATTCCACGTAGAAGTGATATCATACAAAATTTGTCTTCTCCGTCTGACATATCTCATCTAGCCTGTTGTGCCTAAGCACCACCTCAGCTCACATTTACTCTTCAACTGACTTAGGCTTGGTTTAGTTCATGCCTTTGACCCACAGTGATATGATCATTGCTTTCATTTGCCAAGTAACTTTCTTGACACTATTATTTTCTAGTTGCTATTTGTCCTAATTTACTGGATCCTCCTCTAGTTCCTTTGAAATGATTCCTGGAGTGAATCGTTACATCATCTTGTTTTTCTAAGAATTTTCTCCATTTTCAGGCTTTTAAATTTCCTTAATATACTTAAAGAAACATTTTTTAAAAACTTAAAAGGGCGCCCCAGTGGCTTAGTCGATTAAGTGTACAACTTCTGCTCAGGTCATGATCTTGCAATTCATGATCTCATGGTTCATGAGTTCGAGCCCCGTGCTAGTCTCTGTGCTGACAGCTCAGAGCCTGGAGCTTGCTTCAGATTCTGTCTCCCTCTCTCTTTCTCTGCCCCTCCCCTGCTCATACTCTGTCTCCCTCTCTCTCTCTCAAAAATAAATAAGCAGTAAAAAATTAATTTCATTAATATACTAACTGCTCATGAATTAAAATTCAATGTAGACAACTCTTCAGACAGATATTACTGCCTATTTGAAATATGAACTTGGCCATCTGTAGGAATCTTAAACACATTTTCACAATTGTACTTGTGCCCTTCTCTTTCTTCATTTTACTTCTTTCACTTAGTCTACCTACTTCTTACAATGTAACCTTTCAAGTCATTTTTAACATGTGATTCTCTCCAAACCCTAGCCTATAAGCAAATTGTGTTTATGTGCCAGTATTTCCTGATCCCAGTCACATCTTTACTATATCACCATTATCATCAAATCAAACCAAATCACTGTGTCTTGCTAAAGAAGAGAGTAATGCAACAACTTCCTACTTTGTCTCCTAACTTGGACCTTTCTTTTCCTTTTTCTCCACACAGCAACCAGGAATATGTCTCTAACATGTCAAACTGCATATGCCTCTTACTGATTTTAGTCTTTCAATGTTTCCACTGCCCATGGGACAAAATTGTTTTCTCAAAGTGAACCGCAAAGCACTAGATGAGCTGAAATCTAACCCATCAACTTCATCTTGTACCGCTCTCAGTCTTCTGTTATTACTTTCCATACAAAGTGGTTTTAAACAGGTTATTCTCTTTTGGGCTCAGGATCTCTGCACATGCTTTTGCTCTTTGCCTGAAATGCTGTTGTTCTGAATGATTTCTTCTCATTATTTTTACTCTGCTTAAATATCACCTCTTTAGAGAATGTTATCCTACTCCACTCATATAAAAACATCCTTTCCTTTACACAATGCCTCACACACCCAATTCTTATTTATTATTACATGTATGTGTATTCATTGCTTTACTCATTTAGAATCCCAATCAGAAAAGCAGAATGCATCTGTTTTATTCACCTGTAGATCTAGCATATTGCATATTGTGTATTATTGGTGTTCAATATACATTTTTTGAATGAATAAATGGTTAAACAAACTTTCCTCTTCTATAGATCACATCATCTTGTAGTATTCATTCATCATATGCATTTTATTTGCCTGAACTCCATAGTTCATTTTCAAATGGTTATTTAATTGGCTTCAGTATCTGAATCTTAAAAAAGTAACTAAAGCTACATATGGTTTCTTTATCATAATGCATCATTTTGCTTTACTTTTCTTCAATTTGTATTAGTTTCTGTTCTTAGTTTATGTAATCCTTCTGATATCACTCTTTTCTTTGTGTTTGTACCCTATCATGTTACTTATTCAGCATTGCTATATTTTCACAAATTGAGCATTCATTTTTATCACATAATAAGCATATTTCTATTTCCAAGATTAGCTAAATATGCTGAATTTAATCCTAGCAGTGTACAAGTTGTAATTTCAGTGAGTTCATGCCATCTAACCTCAATGTGCTCACAATAGTGATTTGTGATTAAAACTAACTCATGCAAATTCCTTAAAATCTATGTCATTTCAAATACTTCATTATTATTTCCAATTTAAAAAGTCATCTGGCTAGTTAACTATGACAAGACTTCTCACAAACCATTAATATGAGTAGTTATGTAGTCATAGTTCAAAGTTAAAATGGTCAACATTAAATATGAGGCTACAGTAATTAGATTTCAAGAATAATTTGCAACAGTTATTTTGCATTGTCTCACAGTAATTTAAACTTTAGTGGAAAAATAAAGCAAAGCACAGAAAAATGCTGTATGAGCTTATTGTAGATGCCATGTTTGGCTTCAGATTCAAGAGTGATGTTCAGGAACCATTCCACAGCATCCTGAGTGTCCTGAATGGACTCACTGTACCCGATGCCAGCATTGGCATTCGCTCAGGATGGTATGTGGAGAAAAGAAACCACAGAGAGATCTAGCCAAACTTGTTATCTCCCTGATGGTTCTCCAGAAGTCTGCAATCCAGTTTACCTGTCACTACCGCTACTGGGGCGGGGGGGTGAGGGCGGTTGTGTTATGCCATCTGCCGTGAAAAAGAAGTACCAGTTGAAACAGCCATCTTGCCCTGACACAGAGTGTGTCTTTCACCTGCAGTGAAGAAAGCTGGGTGGGCACTCCTTCCCAATAAAGACTTAGAGCCTCTGTCTTCCAGAACTATGGAGTCCTGGGAGCTCTTCTGGCAATGAAGTTTGATGGGTGGCAAGAAGTAGAGAGAGAGGAACAATAAAATTAAAAATAAGAAAAATAAACATCATTCAGTTATCTAATGAAACTACAAATGGATTTGTGCATGTCTGTGTGAGTGTGTGTGTATGAGTTCCTAACAAGATTTTCATTGATTGCTGTTCTAGGGGTGGCATGGGAATGAAATAAGACCATTCAAGGAATAATGGTGATAACATGTTATAAATCAAAGATTGTGGATAATTGATACATATATATAATTCAGAGGACTAAAAGAAAAAAAAGAATGGCAATATTGGTGCAAAATCATCTTAATATTCTTCAGCAGCCTGAGAGATAAGATTGTTTTTCAGGTGGAAAAGCATACATAGGTCATGCCTTTTCTTTCTCTTTCTTTCTTTTTTTAAATGAAGTGAATAATTTTTATGATTGCCTAGTAAGTAAATTGTCCTTGTATTCCTGAACTATTTCAAATTTTTCATGAAGTGTTCTTTTTAATATATTGTGGATTAGGTTTGCTGTTATTTTACTTGGAATTTTAGAGAAATGGGATTGTGATTTTCTTTCCCTATTTTTATTGAAATTTGGTAACACACATAATACTAGCTTCATTTTGAAGTATTCCTCCATTTTATGTTCCCAAATGATTTTCAATAAGATTACAATTTTGTGCCTTAAATATAGAATATTTGGCAGAATTTGCCCTCAAAATAAAGCAGTTTTGAGTGTGTTTCTTCAAGATGCATATTGTTATTTAAATTAACATAATAATCAAAAATTTTCAGTAGGAAAATATATTCAATAACATTTTGGTCCTTTTTGAAAGCTACACTTTTCTGGAACTTGTCCTATTAATTAGATCATATTTTAGAGTTTCTTTGCATGAAAATACAGATTTCATTCCCCACCCCCACCCTTGTTTTGGTTTCTTCCTTATACTTACTTTTCCCTTATATATTCTCAAGAATGTGTGTGTGCTTCTCTCTGTCTCTGTCTCTGTCTCTCTCCTTACAATGTCTAATATATTAGGTCCTTCTAAGAATCAAAGTTTCTCATCTCTTTCTCTGTTATTCAAAATGTTGTTAAGTATTTAAATTTTGTCTATTTTTTGTCTTTTTGTCCCTATTACCTACTAATTTTGTGTTGTTCTTTTCCAAGTTTTTCAGTTGTACATTTTTCTTAAATTGTACATTTAAATAATTAATTTTTAGGCACTTTTTTCTAACAGACATTTATAGAAATAAATTTCCCTCCAAATGCTGATTTTGGTCCTCTCTCTAAAGGACCAGTTAAAGGGCAGCCTAGCAAGATGTACAGTTTTTAGACTTTACCACTGTAATTTAGTCAAATACCACAGAAAAGTTGCACACCATTCCTGCCAGTGCCAGATAAAGATGAATGAAGAACCCAATCTTCCACCACTGTGAGGCTGTAACAGGATTCTTCAACACCACTGCTGGGCTGGTGTCAGAGAAGGTAAGATAAAGAGGCAGGAGTTTCATTCCTGCTACCAGTATTGAGCCTCACCCACAGATATTAGTGGATAATCTGGACTTCTACCTACCCATGGCCATAATGGATCCACATTATAGTGGTATCATAGGAAGCTAATAGAGAGTCAAGATTTGCATCATTTTTCTACAATAATGAGATCAGCATCAATAGGATGTTAGTTGAGATTTTGTGTGGAGCCCACCCAGCAATAATGAGGTACCAGGTTCATCTCAGGTGCCAGTGGAGGCCAGGTAGGACATTTAGGTGTATCAGTTTCTTATAGCTGATATAATAAATTACCACAAACACAGTAGTTTAAAACATACAGATTTGTAGCTACAATTCTGTAAGGTCACAGGATAAAATGGACCTTGCTGGACTAAAATTAAGGTATTGTCAGGACTGAATTCCTTCTGGAGTCTTTAGACTGTGTCTTTGTCTTCTCCAGCTTTTAGGGTCCAACTGCATTTCTTGGCTCATGGCCCTTTTATCCATCTTCAAATTCAGAAATGAACCACTTGCAGATCACCGATTCTGATATCCTGACTCTTTGTTTGATTGTAAGGACCCTATGATAACATGGTACTCACAGGTAATTGAGGATAATCTCTGCATCTCAGGATCTATTAGTAACCTTAATCTTTTCTGCAACTTTAATCCCGTCTTGCCATCTAACAATATATTCAATAGGTTGCAGATTTTAGAACTTGGGCATCCTCAGGGAGAAGGCATTATTCTTTACCACACTAGATTTCTACCTCTGCTTGGCAGTAATGAGACAACATCCTTCCCCTGCCAGAGTGCTCTCAAAGAAAGCCAGTGAGATCCGAAGGGTTAAATGAAACCAGAAGTTCATAATATAACCTGTTGTTGTATAAGTTTCTATTGAAAATCGCTTGTTATACAAAGAATCAAAAATATCTTCAAAGAATGAAAACATAAAATTAATGTATACCAATATCAGGATAAGAGTTGTTAGAATTATCTGAGAAAGATTTTAAAATTACCATGAAAATAATACATTGAATAATTAAAAACACACTTGAGGAGCACCTGAGTGGCTTATTCAGTTGAACATATGGATTTTGGCTCAAGTCTTAATCTTACAATTCATGAGATCAAGCCTCACATTGGGCTAAGTGCTGACGGTGTGGAGCCTGCTTCAGATTCTCTCTCTCCCTCCGCCCTTCCCCTGCTTGTGTTCTTTCTCTAGGTCTCTCAAATTAAATAAACTTTAAAAATAATAAAAATAAAAACATGCTTGAAACAAATGAGTAAATAGAAAGTGTACAATATTTTCTATCTGCAAGTTGAATTTTCATTTTGTTGATTATTTCCTTTGCAGTTGCAGAAACTTTTTGCTCTTATGTAATTCCTCCTTGTCCTATTTCTTTTATATTAGAAAAAAATAACTATAAAGACCCACATTAGAGGTATGTATACATGATGATATGTTATGATCTGTTATAAATCATAATCAAAACTATGTTTCTTGATTTTTGTGTTTGGTAAAAGAGTTCAGTTTCATTCTTTTGTATGGGGACATGCAGTTTTCCCAAAACTCAAAACTATATCTTGAAGAAACGATCCTCTCCCATTGGGTATTATGACTTCCTTGTTGACAGTGTACCTATGGGTTTATTCCTGGTCTCTCTTGTCTTTTCTGTTGGCCTACGCTTTTTCATGCCAGTATCATTCTGTTGTGATGACTGTAACTTTATAATATGTTTGAAAATCAGAAAATGTGATGTCTTCATCTTTGTTCTTGTTCAAAATTGCTTTGGTCATTTAGGGTGTTTCTGGTTTCATGTGAAATATTTTAAAGTCTTTTTTTCTTTTTTGAAGGATTTTATATTCACATTTTTTTCCTATGGTGGAGTCTTTAGTGTTTTCTACAGATCAGATCATGTCATCTGTGAACAGAGATATTTCCTTATTTCTCTCTTTCCTGTCTGGCTGACTTGTAGTACCCTTTTCTCCCCTAATGGCTCTGGTTAGGATTCCTAGTATTTATACTTCATAGAAGTGATATGCTGTATAGAAGAGGATAAAAAGATATCTCTTAATTTCTTAAATATATATTTAGATAAGCATTTGTTAACATTAGAAAAAAATAACTAAAAAGACCCACATTAGAGGTATGTATACATGATGGTATGTTATGATCTCTTGTAAATCATAATCAAAGCTATATTTTAATATATAACTTTGTTATTAAAAACAAGTTAAAGGGGCGCTTGGGTGGCTTGATTTTGGCTCAGGTCATGATCTAATGGCTTGATTTTGGCTCAGGTCATGATCTAATGGTCCATGAATTTGAGCCCCACATCGGGCTCTGTGCTGACAGCTCAGAGCCTGGAGCTGCTTTGAATTCTGTGTGTGTGTCTCTCTCTCTACCCCTCCTCCTGCTCACGCTGTCCCTCTCTGTCTCTCAAAAATAAATTAACATTAAAAAGTTAAAAAAAACCCACAAGATATACAATTTATAACTCTGTAGTGATAGATGTTAACTCAGCTTATTGTAGTGCTCATTTTACAATATATATGCAGATATTAAACAATTATGTTCTACATTTAAGACTAACAGAATATTATGACTGTTATATGACAATACAAATTTTAAAGACACACCTACGCATGAAGTAATCACATTTTAATAGAAGAATGATGAGGTCTTATGGAAAAATACATTGGAAGTAAATGGACCAAAATATTATTAGTATTGATATATTTTATGTAACACCAATGCTGATTTCTTTACTTAGATATATTATCTATAATAAACAGAATTATTTTCAGAAGTCTAAAATTATACTTCAAAATTGTATTGCATATGTGTTTTTGAAAATAATATACAAAATGCTAGGGATTTTAAATAAATTTGAAGACAATGTACCAATGTACCATGAGTAACTTCTAAATAAAGTATACATTTGATAAAAAAAAAATTAAAAAAAAACAAATTTCAGTTTCTTATTTTGAAATCTACGTCACTGTCTCCTATTTCTTAAAGTTCCTAAATTAACTAGAAGTGATATAGTATGGCTGTGGGAAATTACAATCATAAGTTGAAATATGTTGAATAGAAATTATTACATTTTAATATTCCCTCTTGACTGTAGAAAAGGTTGGTCAATAGCCTGCAGTGTTCATAGTATTTGGAATATTGCCAAAGGGCCATCACCTTTTTAAAGTAGTAAAATTTTTCACAAATATCTATTTTCTATAGGTGCTCTTTGCATGTCTTGTTTTCTTCTCAAAAGTCATTGGCACTACTAAATATTTCAACATAGAAAATAGAGTCAAAGAGTAGAAGATTAAAAGGTAATATAAGCTTAGTGTTCTTCTGCATTGAAAGTACATAAAGCACATGGTGAGAAATTTTCTGTAGTGTTTAAACAAATTTTCACAAACTCACTGGGCAAGTAGTTCTGCAAACTTTAGTTCTGTGTTGATTTATTAACTGTAGGGTATAAGATATATCCCACAACTTTCTGTTCTCTCACAGAAAATAAGGAAACTTGAGGATAGAAGAGAGCAATTCAGAAAATGGAATGAGTTTTTAAGTCTTTTGATTTAAAACTACTCCCCACTTCTCCACCTTTTGGAATTAAGTTCTATAAAAATTGCTTTTTCAAGAGAGGAAACTAAGTTGACATTAGGGAATTTCCTGAAGGTAGACATCAGACTCCAAGATAACAAAATTCCTATCTAGTTTATAGGTAGCATCCAATAGATTTTTGTACCACAAAATGAATATAGCTGTAGGACAACCAGCAATAAAAGCTGAGCACGGAGGAGGGCACTTGTGGGGATGAGCACTGGGTGTTATGTGGAAACCAACTTGACAATAAACTATTTAAAAAAAAAAATAATAAAAGCTGAGACTGAAAAAGTACACAAAACACTATTGGGTTTGAACAGTTTTAGATTCTTTAAGTGATGTTATGTAGTATTTGCCTTCTATGTCTAATGTATTTCACTCATAGAAACATTTATCTCAGTTATATGTGGAATCTAAAAGTACCAAACTCCTAGAAACAGAGATCATATTTGTGGTTGCCAGAGGCAAAGGGGTAGGAGGTGGTAGAATAAAGTATATGTGATCAAAAGGTAAAAATTTTCAGATATATGAGAAATAAGTTCTGGGGATATGATATACAACATGATGAATATAGTGAAAAGTACTGTACGATAGAGAGAGAGTAGATGTTAATTATTTTTGGTGTAATTGTAAGTGGGATTTTCTTAATTTCTCTTTCTGCTGCTTCATTATTCATGTATAGATATGCAACAGATTTCTGTATGTTGATTTCGTGTACAGCAACTTTACTGAATTCATTTATCAGTTTTAGTAGTAGTAGTTTTTTTTTTTTTTTTTTTGTGGGGTCTTTGGGGTTTTCTGCATATTGTATCATGTCATCTGCAAATAATGAAAGTTTTACTTCTTCCTTACCAGTTTGGATACCTTTTATTTCTTCTTGTTGTCTGATTGTTGTGGCTATGACTTCCAGTACTATGTTAAAGAGCAGTGGTGAGACGGAATATCCTTGACTAGTTCCTGACATTGGGGGAAAGCTCTCCGTTCTTCCCCTTTGAGTATGATGAGTATATGGGGTTTTCATATATGGATGTTGTTATGGTAAGGTATGTTCTCTTTATTTTATTTTTTATTTTTTTAATGTTTATTTATTTATTTTGAGAGACAGAGAACACAATCAGGGAGGAGCAGGGAGAGTGGGAGAGAGGGAATCCCAAGCAGGCTCTATGCCCAGTGGAGAGCCCAACATGGGGCTCTATCCCTTGACCTGAGTATCATGACCTGAGCTGAAATCAAGTGTTGGCCACCTAACTGACTGAGCCACCCAGGCACCCCAGGCATATTCTTTTTTAAACCTACTTTGTTTAAGGTTTCCAACATGAATGGATGTGACACTTTGCTTTTTTGCATCCATTACAATTATCATATAGTTTTTATCCTTTTTCTTATTGATGTGATATATCACATTGATTGAGTTGCAGATATTGAGCCATCCTTGCATCCTGGGAATAAATTCCACGTGACTGTTGTGAATGATTTTTTAAAATGTACGGGGCGCCTGGGTGGCTTAGTCGGTTAAGTGTCTGACTTTCACTTAGGTCATGATCTCGCGGTTCATGGGTTCGAGCCCCACATCGGGCTCTGTGCTGACTGCCAGCTCAGAGCCTGGAGCCTGTTTCAGTCTGTGACTCCCTCTCTCTCTGACCCTCCCCTGCTCATGCTGTCTCTCTCTCTCTCATAGAAATAAATAAAAATAAATAAATAAATAAATAAACATTTAAAAAAATGTATTGTTAAATTTGGTTTGCTAGTATTTCTTTCTTTCTTTTTCTTCTTCTTCTTTTTTTTTTTTTTTGGGGTTTTTGNGGTTTTGGTATCAGGGAAATACTGGTCTCATAGAATGAATTTGGAAGTTTTTTTTTTCTTCTATTTTTTTGAATAGTTTGAGAAGAATGAATATTAAGTCTTCTTTAAATATGTGTAGAAATTGCCTATGAAGCCATCTAGTCCAGACTTTTGTTTGGTCATGGCAATAGCTCTCCCTCCTGCAAGGGTAGAGGGAGGTCAGGCTCCTATTTTTTTTTTTTTTTTCATTAACCTAACTTTTATTTACCTGTTAACAAAATCATCAAAATACACTGAGTAGGCACCTCCTATGTACATATGTCCCAGTGCTTCTGCAATGTTAATGGCTCTGCGGTCTTACATCTGCATCAGCACATATTCTAGCCACACAGGGTGATAGCTAGTCATCCCACAAGAAATCGTATTACTGGTTTCTAGTATCTTTAAAAAAAAGTCCCGTTTCATATTTAACAAATGAAAAAGCAAGTCAAGAGGCCAGATGATGTAACTGGCAATGGACACCCGAGACCTCAGGGTTCTTGCTTCTGGGTACGGTGTGCAGAGGTTTCAAAGCATAACCTGCACGCCTACAGAGGCAGGATTTGGAGGAAAAAGACTTTTGTTTGTTGGGAGCGTTTTGATTACTGATCCAATTTATTGCTAGCAGTTAGTAGTTCACATTTTCTATTTCTTACTGCTTCAGTTTTCACAGGTTATTTCTAGGCTCTTATCTGTTTTTTCTAGGTTGTCCAATTTGTTGGTGTATAATGTTTCATAATAATCTCTTATAATTGCTTGTATTTCTGTGATGTTGATTGTCATTTCTCATCTTTGACTTATTTTACTTAGCATTATACCCTGTAACTCCATACATCTTGTTGCAAATAGCAAGATTTCATTTTTTTAAGTTCAGCCTTTAGAAAACAAAGAAACAAACGAACAAACAACAACAACAACAAAAAGCAAACCAAGATACAGAGAGTACAATGATGGTTGACAGAATCTGGGAGGAAGAGAGAATGGTAATTACTAGTCATAGGATACAAAGTTTCAGTTATACAACATTGATAAGTACTAGAGATCTACTATACAGCATAATGCTTACAGTTAATAATGCTCACAGTTAATAATGCTCTCCTGGATATTTAAAACCTTGCCAAGAGGACAGATCTTTTGTGTCCTTACTACTACTACTACTACTACTACTACTATTAACCACTAACTACTACTACTACTACTACTACTACTGAAAGTTAAAAAACACAAAAAACAGAAAACAATAAGGATGGAGGAAATTTTTGGAGGTGATGAATGTGTTTATGGCATTAACTGTGGTGATGGTTTCATCAATGTATACTTTTCTCCAAATTGAGCAAGTTGTATACGTTAGCAATTGAGCTTAAAATGTGAGCTTTGTTTGGTAACTTCAGTAAACAAATCAGTTTTCAAGTGTACATTATCCAGTGTATGGTTGCCAAATAAGAAGTATATCTGTAATAGATTAGTTATAATGTCAACATCCTGGGTAATGTCTTCAGGAATTGTTTCAGTGAGGTAAGAGCCTCTCTTCTTTGGAGTAATATAATAAGTGGTCTTAAACTTTTGCCTTCGGGAACATAGAAAATGTTATTTGTTGATTGAGTCCCGTTAGCCCAGAAATCAAGAGATTTATTGCAAGGTACCAACACTGAAGGAAAGTGGGGGCACCCAAAGGAGATTAGACAGAAACCCAAGGATTGTTTTGACTGTATATTTTATTTTCAAGTAAAATTAAGTCTAGATTTTGGACCCATACCAGGAAGTGCCTGGAGATTCAAATAAGAATATTCAGGATAGAAGCCTTTTTAGAGTCATCATTAATGGCTGATAAATGTTTATAATTCAGACATTGAAATAGCAGAAAAATTTTTTTTCTAGGGAAAAATGTAATAAGATCATGGGGATCAAAACATGAATATCTGTGGTATTAGTCATCTGCATCTTGTTTCACAGGGTCTTGAATTAAAGTTGTCTGCTTCATACAATCATTTCATAGCATTTAAAAATGCCAAAAATTTTTGCAGTCTTTGTTTTGGTTTTCAAATCATAATAAGATGGTAAAAACTGATAGTTAAATATCTGCTGTTGATACCAAGCTCTAATTTATTGACTAGTCAGATGGATGTGATTATATATAGTAAATTAAATGCTCATGATATTTCAGGGTAGACATTAAATAAATTTTCTAAAGTTCTATATCTATGGTTAAATATCCTCAATGTTCTAGGGTCAATTGAAAGTAAAAGCAGGCTTGGAGAAAATTAGTTTTTACTAATTCTTTTTGAAAATAGGAAATACATATTTCATTTTTAAAGTACTAGCTCAGGGTAAATTAAAGCCATTGATGCAAGGTTGTTTACTAATAAATATAATTCTCTTTGCTTGCTCTCATTAATTTGCATAACAAAATACTTACAAACTATCCTTAGCATTCTAATTGATATTTATTAAACTTTAATGAAGCATGATGATATTAAGAGACTGTGTTGAGTATTTTTTTGTCAAGAATCAGGGAATATGTACATTTTTCTTATGCCAAATTTGCTCCTGAAATTCCTCAAAAAGACATATATACAGAGAACAAAGCAGATAGTATTACTGTTGTGATACAGGTTGGAATTTTGCCCCTATGTTTCAGTGCAGAATTCTGGTGGGCTATATAAAATTCTGGATGAATTATTGTGAAGACAGAATTTCCCTCAGACAACAAATAGTGAAAGAGGAAACTTTTAAGAGGGAGTGGAGCATCCTACCCAGCTAAAATTACATCTAAAAAAGAAAATGAGGCATGATAGAGCTATTGTGCCAATCTAGATATATTGAAAATAGAGAAAGCATAAAAAGAAAGTTATTACTCAAGTACTTTAAGTTTTAACTGGGAAGTTTTGTACTTGTCTTTTGCTATAAAACCTGTCCTTGATAAATTTAACTGTAACTTATGAGAAGAAACCCCCAAAATCTGTATCTCTGACATTTACCCATTTTAGAGCTTCCATTCAGCATTTTAATTGCCCACCAAAAGTCATATTCGTAATATTCAACAGGCATCACATATTAAATATGTCAAAATTGGAGTTCATTTTCTCATTTTTATAGAGTTTCTGTCTTTTATTATCTAATTTGATTAATGGTGCAGCCAACAGCTTATACGTTTCTCTTATAAATAAAATATAATGTATAAGTACCTTTGTCTTGCCATCCATATCTAGCCATTAAGATAGTCTATTGATTTGTTTTTCACCATATCATATTCAGGTATTCATAAACACTTCCATTCTTATCGACATTGTTATTTTTATATTTTTATTTAAAATGGTATAATACCTAAAATGTAAGAAAATATTAAGTCTAATATTGGTCTAAGCCAATATTAAAATTTTGCCACATGTATTTCAGATATTTTAATGAAGTCACATTTTCCACTGTATGACAAAAAAACAAAACAAGTGGTGCAAATTGCTGGCTACCTTCCCTGCACTGCAAACTGAAGACTACTGTTAAGTAAATGGTTGTGGAAGAATCTGGAAACTGATGTAAAACTCTGAGGGATTCTTAAGAAGGAACGATTTGTTTTCCAGAGATGAAAGGACGGGAAACTAGAGAGAGAGAGTGGAATAAGGAGAGATTTTCAGTTAGGTTACTGACTCTGTCCTTCCACCCAGTTTGCTCATGAAATAATATTTTTAAAGATTTTTAAAAAAATAGTTTATTTCTAGTAATTAAAATGTGAAGGGAGGGGCGCCTGGGTGGCTTAGTCGGTTAAGCGTCCGACTTTCGCTTAGGTCATGATCTCGCGGTTCGTGGGTTCGGGCCCCGCGTCGGGCTCTGTGCTGACTGCCAGCTCAGAGCCTGGAGCCTGTTTCAGTCTGTGACTCCCTCTCTCTCTGACCCTCCCCTGCTCACACTGTCTCTCTCTCCTGGAAATAAATAAAACATTAAAAATAAAATAAAATAAAATAAAATAAAATAAAATAAAATAAAATAAAATGTGAAGGGAAGTAGGAGTACATTTTCAGGAATACAGGTCCTCAGTAAGTTTGTATACTCTGTAAACAATACTTCAGGAGTAAGAACAGAGGGATACGGAGAAGGAATGGGAGAGAGGCTGTGGGAAAGAAATACTGCTGTTATTCCCTCTGGCTTAGGGAATTCCTCAGGATTCTGTAAAGTTTCCCTTTGAAAAATTGAAGGAATTCTGTCTGATTTTCCATCTCCATGCTTTACACTTGCATTCTCTTCACCTTTTTCACAGTGACATTTGTTGGGATATCTGTCTGTATCCTTCTCTCTCTCTCTCTCTCTCTGTCTTTCTGTCTGTCTGTCAGTCATTGATCATCTATGTTTACCTCCTTCTCTGTCTCCCTCCTTTACTTCTGTCACACCTGACTGTCTTACTGCCTCTGTGCTTACTTTTTAGTGAAGAATGGTATATAAACTATCAAGGACACAAATTTAACCAATGCTATTGGTTGATAAATTTTTACAGTTATGTTTAAGCTTTAATTCCACTCAATGCCCGTGGCAGTGTTGACCCTAATTAGAATATTTTACAAACATTTATGATAAAATTTCATATCTAGAATATATGTAAGGTTTGCTATGTAGTTAGTATTAAACTAAGAACTGTTTAAGATGGATAGATTATTTATTGTAAATTAATTGAAATTTGTAGAGTAATGGAATGCATCAACAATATAGTATTTAGATATAAAACTGGGAAATCCTACAACTCCATGCTAACTTCATCTACTCAGTTCTTACTTGTCTTTCCATGTTAAAACGTATCCCAATATTGTAATGGAAACTCAGGTTGCTGATTCTGATGGATTAAGGACTTCTCAGTGTGGCATATGGGGTTGCACCTTTCTTTTATATTTTGCTAACCATTAGTAAACCCTGGTGCTGGATAAGATTGAAATTTTGTGACTCAGTCTGAAAAATGAGACATGTTAAAACTGATGAACAAGAGAGCTTATTTTTCAGACCCGCATCATAATGTCTAAGGGATTCATTCATTGAAAGGAATAGGGGGAAATCGACATAATGAGAATTTGATATCCAGATTGTTGTCAACTCCCCATGATTTGAAGTGGCTAAAGCTCTATGACAGATCATAGGGCACACATCCCAGTGATAAAATTTGATGAGATAAAGTCAAAGTACTCAGATTAATAAGTCAGTAGACAGATATATGATCCATTTCTGGTATGTATATACATTTGGTGACCAAAGTGTCCTATAAAGGTTGAAGGGGTTGACAGAGGGAGTGTAAAAATCATTCTGAATTGATTTTTAAAGATTTTTTGAGAAATATTTGACATACAACATTGTTTTAGGATTACAACATGATGATTTGATACACATGTATATTACAAAATGATTACCACAGTAATGTTAGTTAATATATACATCACTTCACAAAATTACAAATTTTGTTTTTGTGATGAGAATATTTAATATTTATTCTCTTAGCAACTTTTGATCATATAATACATTATTATTAACTAGAGTTACCATGCTGAATATTAGATCTCCAGAACATATACACATTCTGGGCTATGATTGGCCAGAGTTGGCTGATGGAACCTGGACAGCAACAATACCAAGAGTGTTGAGAAATCACCAGTAACCTTGAGAGGGAGATCAGAGGTCAGATTTAGTCAGTCTGCCAGGAGTGCATAATAATACAATGCATGATACAATGTGATTTCTGTTATCAAGAAAACTGGCTCAGCCTTTGGCAAGGTTTACAAGTCTGACATACAATTGTAACTTTTTATCAGAAACATAGAGCTCTTTACTCTATGCTTGGTCTTAGATGGTTGACTGTTGCTATGTCCCATGTGATTATGCTGAGAACCATATATCAGTTGGTAGTATACTGGAAAAGGCAGATCAGTCAGCAGCTTGATTCTTTTCAGTCTCATCCAAGTATGAGTCTTTACCATGGATATACAAGGGTGACCTTCACAATTTGATCTGCATCCATGCTTTGTTTGCACAGTATGGAACCAAAGAGTGGAGGCTTTACTTTGATATTCATTGGTTTTCCACGTGGCAGGCTATAGAGACAGGTCATTGGCTATAACCCAAGGTCTGTAAAAACATATCAAATCTATCAAGCAAAGTATTGAAGAAAGCTGAGACAATATCCTTGATTTCTGTCCGGGGAATGGACGACCTGTTTTCAGTTGTACATATCTGCCGCTGAGATTAAAAATGAGCAGCATCCCAGTGTGCACCATTGGATTTCAGCTTAGTTGAATTGTCAGTGAACAAATCCCAATTATTTAGAAGAACATATATTAATTGAGAGCCTTGTTTATTCAGCATATTTGTTGAGACATTTGGTTTTTAAAAATTTTTTTTACATTTATTTATTTTTGAGAGACAGTGAGACAGAGCGCAAGCAGAGGAGGGGCATACAGAGAAAGAGACACAGAATCTGAAGCAGGCTCCAGGCTCTGAGCAAGTGTTCAGCACAGAGCCTGACAAGGGGTCAAACCCATGAACTGTGAGATTATGACCTGAGCCAAAGTCGGACACTTAACTGACTGAGTCACCCAGGCGCCCCTTGTTGAGACATTTGAATTGCAGAAGGATCATACTTCACTCTAAGGAACAGTGGCCACTTTTTTAATGCAAAGCCAAGGTACCATTGGGACCAGGTTGGGTGCTTTCTTTTCCATTGACATTCACATCTGACAAGTGAAACTTCTGAGCCCCTACCACCTTTTTAGCCATTGAATTGAATTTGACCCCAGCCCAACATTGGACTGTCAGATTGGGGAATAATATGCCATTTATGGGTCAGATGTTCAAACACAAATACAGTATAAGTCATCACTTCTTTTCCAAATGGTATATCAAAACTGCCACTTTACCATTCTGTGTGTAAAAGGCTTGGAATTTTGCAGTCCATGCTGGCAAATAACATGCTAAACAGATTGAAATATCAAAACATTTTCTTAGATCCACAAACGGGGTGAGAACACAGGGCAAATCTCTGTTCGTGAGATAGGTGAAATAGGCTAATACAGGGAATCATTGCTTACTTGAGTAGATTTAAAAGTAGAAATCACTGTGGGAACCAGTTTGGGGTAGAAATACCTGAACAGTTATTAATTAATTCCTGGAAGTTCAGTGTGGACAAGTCTGAGAGTTAAAAAATCCAGGGGACCCAGTCATAAAGGTTGCTCCAGCAATACTGTAAGATCTACCTTCAGTAGCTTGAGCTAGAGTAAATATTGCAGAAAAAATATTGAAGAAAAAAAAAATCACATCTTGCTTCCAGCAAGGGGTGAAGACTGGGAATGGGCAGGAAGGAACCATTTTGAAAAATGTTGGAGCATGCTTTAACAAGGCTTACCCTCAGGAGAAACTAGTTAACCAGCGCCTAATGCACTGGGGTTTTATCAGAGCAAAACTGACTTGGAGGAAGGGCAATACCCAATTCCAGTCCGCACTGGTTTTCCTTGTAAGAGAAGAGAAAGTGCACAACTCCAAAGGGGTGTGTCAGGTAGCAGTATGAGGAAAGCAGCAGATTCAGTACTCTTAAGGGGTGACTCCAGATAGAAGATGCCTCCCTTTGTCAGCCACTTGAAATGGGAAAAATTCAGTTACTGGAGCATGTAGCTCAAAAGTGTCATTTGGGTTGTCAGCCTCAAAATTAGAGATTAAGCTACAGCTTTTCAACATTACCCAGTATTACAGCAGTTTATTGTGATTTGAGCCTCCTAAAAAGAATAGTAATTTGTGGGTCAAGTAGAGCTTAACAACGCAAAGGTCTGTTTTTATATATACACTTAATATCTTACAAATATAAAATCCTCTAAGAACCCTGAGAAAATGTTAGATTTTCTCTTTTAAATAAATGGAGAAATGCAAATGTGACAACATTAAAATGTTTCATCCATCAATATCTGCTTAATTGTCAACTTCCAATTATGCAGTGGAGTGAGATGACAAAGTCACAGTGTGCCATGAAAAGGCTTTAAATTTGTTTCTGATAATATGAATAGTTTTTTCAAGGCGTGTTTTATCTTAAGGATTATCTTCCCTGGCAGTCCCAACATTCTGCTTGTACAGAATAGGCTCCCAACAAATACCTACTGAATTCAATTGTTAAGGGGGCGGGGGTGAAGGAAACAATAGAAACTTCTTAACAATACTTATGACCTTTTAAATTTATTTGCAACACCTTTCATAATAAATATCACCAACAAATTGTCTTATTTCTGTCCCTCTAATGGATATATAGGAAGTGGAAAAAGGAGCAGATGGGTTTCCCAGTTTTTGCATAAAAACTGGAGAGCAGTGTAAAGCTTGCAAGACATCACTTTTCCTCTGGTGTTTTCATACACTGAAGGGAACTAGTTAGGGCAGCAACAGATTTGACTCATCTCCAGAAGAAGCAAACTTCTCACAAAGAAAGGTGTCAAAATGGATCAGAATCAATAACAACTGCCAAGCACTCAGAGCCTGCTCTAGCATGTCAGTCACGGGGACACTAGGAGAAAAATCGTGATTTCATTGGGCTTTGGAGAAGCACTGCAAACAAGTAGGAAAAGTTAACTTATTTGTATACTTTAATGCATTTTAAATGAAAAATAATATCGTTTCTGAGGTTTAGCTCAATAAATGTGTCATATGATTTGCTCTACTATATAGAATTTGCAAATGGTTTTTCACAAGTTATGTTCCACATATGCTTTTTAGTTTTTGATCAGCTATAAAAAGGTCACTGTGATGAGGAGTATGCTTCTACACATTTTGACCCTTAGTAACAGTATACTTGTCAACAGCAATGTCCAGGCATGTAATTTAAGTTAATGACTCTGGTGTATTAAGTATTTAATAATCACATCTTATCCATTCTGAATTATTTTTCTTTCTACTTTGTGTCTTCTTGAACATCATCACTACTATAGATTGAATATCCCTAAAATCCCTATCTTGAAACTTCATACCCTGTGTGTGTGTATTAGGAGGTGTGATAGTATTAGGAGGTGGGACTTTGGAAGGTGCTTAGGTCATGAGGGTAGATCCCTCGAGCATGTGATTAGTGCCTTTACAAACACAGAACTCGTTACCTCATTCTGTCTTGTTAGGTTACAATGAAAAGACACTTGTCAAGGAAGTGAGCTCTCACTGAACACATCATCTTTTTGTGCCTTGAACTTAGACTTCCCAGGCTCTAAAACTGTGGGAATTAAATTTCTGTAGGTTGTAAGACACCTAATCTGTGATATTTTGTTATGGGAGCTTGAATGAACTAAGACTAAAGCTACTCATTCATGTAGGTCTAGAACTAGTCTCACTTTCTTCATGAAAAAGGAGTCATCACTGCTTAGTCCAGTCCCCTTTGGCATTTCACTCAAAATGTATGAACGCACTTGAAGAAAGAAAGAAAAAAAACTTCATTAACAAATGAGAAATTACCCTAATCCTATTTTTCATGATTTCTCCACACTTAATACTTTTTGTCTGTAATCATATAGCCTTATGCAGCATTGTTCATTCATAATTTTAGAATCTTTGAGAAGCTACCATATATCAGAAACTGTTCTAGAAATTGAGTTGGGGGAAGCACCTGAGTGGCTCAGTTGGTTAAGTGTCTGGACTTCAGCTCAGGTTTTATGATCTCACGGTTTGTGAGTTTGAGCCCCATGCTGAGCTCTGTACTGATAGCTCGGAGCCTAGAGCCTGCTTCTGATTTTGTGTCTCCCTCTCTCTCTGCCCTTCCCCTGCTCGCTCGCTTTCTCTCAAAAATAAATAAGCATTAAAAGATATATAAAAAAAAAGAAATTGAATTGGGGATGTAGCACTTAAAAAACCAATAAATCTCACCTCCATGGACAATCCATCCTAGTGGAAGAAAAACAGATATAGATGTAGAATATATTAGATGGTGATATATTCTATGTAGAAAATGAAGTAGGAAAGAAAAAAGGGATAAGATAATGATCATAGCATTTATCCTAATATATTAATTTTTTGTTCAGTTACCGATTAAGTTTTTAAACTGAAATTTTGTAAAAAACAACTGCATGTGTTTTTCCTTTCATTATCTGAGACTTTATTATTTCTCTGTTGCTATTGTAACAAATTAACACAAATTGACTTTTAAAAAAAAAACCACAAATTGCCTTTAAACATCACATCTTCAACAGTTTGAAGATCAGAAGTCCAAAATGAATCCAGAGGTCTGTGTTCTTTCTGGACACTCTTAGGGAGAATCTATTTCTTGTTTATTCAGCTTGTATTGCTATCTACATTTCTTGGCTCTTAACCCCTTCTTTCATCTTCAGAGACAAAAGTATAGCAGATTCAACTTTTTCTGTCTGATTCTGACTCTCATGCTTTCCTTTTATAAAGATCCTTGTAATTAAATTCGGTCCACTGGATAAACAAGGATAATCTTTTGATGTCAAGATTCTTTATCACATCTATGCTTTTGCCATTCAAGGTTACATATTCACAGGTTTTGAGGATTAGGACATGGCCATCTTTGGGGTGCTATTATTTTATTCACCACAGTGTTATATCTACGTATAAATATATGTATACATGTGAATATAAATATATATGATATGTAAGTACGTTTCTTGTATATGAGCATTTACATATATAGGTGTATAAGAGGTGGGATGATAATCTTTCCAAAAATAGAAAGTAAGCTTTAAGAAAGTAGGGACATTTAAGACACAGGCAGAAGTCATGAATAGATATTTTCCCAAAGAGGACATCTATAGATGGCTAACAAACACATAAAGAGATGCTCAGCATCATTCATCATCAGGGAAATAAAAATCAAAACCACAATGAGATACCCCCTCACACATATCAGAGCAGCCAAAAGTAAACATAAGAAACAACAGATTTTGGTGAGGATGAAGAGAAAGGGGAACCCTCTCACACTGTTGGTGGGAATGCAAACTGGTACAGCAACTCTGGAAAACAGTAGGGAGGATCCTCAAAAAGTTAAAAATAGAACCACCCTATGACTCAGCATTGCACTACTAGATATTTACCCAAAGGATACAAAAATACTGATGTGAAGGGGCACATGGACCCCAATATAGCAGGATTATCAAGAATAGCCAAATTATGGAAAGGACCTAATGTTCATCAGCTGATGAATGGATAAAGAAGAGACAGTATGTGTGTGTCTACACACACACACATACACACACACTAGAATATTACTCAGCCATCAGAAATAATGAAGTCTTGCCATTCCACAACGTGGATGGAACTGGAATATATTACACTAAGTGAAATACATCAGTCAGACAAAGACGGATACCATATGATTTTACTCAGAAGTGGATTTTAAGAAACAAATCAGATGAATATAGGGAAGGGGGAAAATAGAGGGAGACAAACCATAAGAGACTCAACTATAGAGAACAAACAGTGTTGTTGGAGGGGAGGTGGATGGGGGATAAGCTAAATGGGCAGTGGGTATTGAGGAGGGCACTTGTGATGAGCACTGAGTGTTCTATGTAAGTGATTAATTACTATATTCTCCTGAAACCAATATTACAGTGTATGTTAACTAGAATTTAAATGAAAAACTTTTTAAAAATCAATCTATCAATCTGAAGGAAAAACAAAGAAAATAGGGCCTTTTTGGAAAGAACATGCAATTGGATTCAAGAATCCTGGGACCAAACACTTAAACTGTGTGGCTTTGGCAAACCTTTCAACTCATCTGTAGATATATACTTCAAAGATATATTACAAGGCTCAAGAGAGAATGTATATAACATGTATTTTATATGCTTAAATATGCTTTTCCTCTCATCCACTGGCCTCTCTAATTATAGCTACCCGAAAAAGAAGTGACATAACATGATAATAATAGAATATCCTTCAGAGATAAAATAGGCACTGGAGCAGTGCCTGGCTTTGATACTAGAATAGGAATACTGAATACTTTGAGACCAAAGATTTTCACTATGGAATAGACTGATCTGGACATGAATTCCAGATCCACCAGTTTTGCTTTGGAAGTCTGAACATGTTGCTTAAATGACCCGTACCACAGATTCTTAATCTATGTATCCATATATTTATCTTCCTATATATGTACCTACATTTATTGGAGAGAATAATCATGTCTAGAATTGTTATAATAATTAATAGGCATTATACTAAATGTTCTGATGTATTGAGGATGGTTGATACTAATAGCTAATGCTTTTAAAATGCTTGATGTGTGCCTAATTATTTGAGCATTTTTTATATATTAGTTTATTAAGTTCCCCAAATAGCTCTTAGATAGGAAGCATTTATTCAATATTTTACAAAGAAAGAAAACAGGCACAAATAGATTAAGGCCAAGGTCACACAGTTAATAAGCAACAGAGATAGGATATGAATCTGTAGACCATTCTCCAAAATCTATGTTCTAACTACAGACTTAGAAACTTTAGTTCTCCTTTTCTTCCTTCCTAAAATAGTAAGTAATTTGACATTATATTCAGCCATTGGTTCTTTATCTGTAAAACTAATACATAACAGTTTTCTGCCTTGCCTAACAAATTTGTTGTGAGAATAAATGTGAGGTAGAAGTAACATTAATAAGCTGCACTAAATTCTTGGCACCTTATTAGATTATTTTACAGATTAGGAAGCAAAACTGAGGGGACCAGTGATTATCAAGTCACACATCTGCTGAGGGACATGAGAGATTATAAAGTCCAAACCATTTCTACCTAAGTATCTGTCACCTCCTGTAATAAAACAAGATATCATATAATATGAACTATAAGCATGACATATTTTTTGAAATATACAGGGAAGAAGGAAACAATATTCCCTAGAAACTGATAAATACCAGTCGTTGATACTGCAGCTGTTTTGACCCACATAGCAGTTGACAAACTTCTTCTGTAAAGGGACAGAGAGTAAATATTTTTGGCTTTGTAGGCTATTGTAGTCTCTTGCAATTTCTTACCTCTTCTGTTGTTATGCAAAAGCAGTCATAGATAATACATAAATGAATGAGCAGAACTGTGTTTTAATAAAACTTTACTTCATAAACAGACAGATGGTGAGCCTGATTTGGCCCATTGTGTTATTTGCTGGCCTAGGAAAATACCTATAGTTTAAATCTGTGAAGAAGGCAATACACATTAAGCAAAAAAGCAAACTAAAAATGTTCTCTTGGTCTAAAAAGAATATTTTTTAAATAATGATACTAATGAGAGCTTTTGCATTGCACATTCTACTTGTCTTAAAGACTTATGTAAATCATATAAGAACTTTCTGAAGCAGGTACATTTTATAAGTAAGAAGTTAAGCAAAATTTGCAGGGATCCACATCTAATTAGCAGTGAGGCTGAGTTCTGAACCCAGTCTGTCACCCCCATCTCTGTTATATTAACTTTTACACATTATCCTCTTTTTACTAGATCCATTGACCTCTTAACTTCTATAACTAGGTTGTTTAAACTTTAATCTTAACACCACAGACATTGAGGTTGAATAACTTAATCTTCTCTTCATGCCAGTGCTACATTTTAATAAAAAAAATAAACTATTATGTATACGGAAGTGTTCCTTTTCATGAAGAGAGAGCACCAGTCAGTAAAACTCATATCACCAAATAGTGATCATTTTATCTGAAACTGTATTTAAATTTATTGACCAAAAATTTTATTCTTAATTGATGTTATAGGGCATTATAAATATATAAAAGATACAGAACCACATTTATTTGTTAATTTTAAATTATTAAGTTGAATCCTGTAAGATTTTGGGTAGATTTTGTAGGCTCAACACCTAGAGCAGTGTCCATTCTTTACTGTTTTATGTAGTGGTGTAATCATGAATTGCATTTACCTGTAAAATAGAAATAAATTAATCATTTGGTCTTTCCAAATACTTTTTCCATTTTTAAGTGAAGGTGGGTTTGTACCAGCTTACATTTAAAATGATAAAGTAACATTAATATTACTTATTATTAAGATGGTGACAAGAAAATGTTAAGTGTTAATATGTGTATATAGAAGTTTGAAATTTACTAAATTTAGTATGATTCTTAATATTACAAACTATATTTTGGCATATGTTGGAATGTTTCCTTTACTAGAAACAAGAACAATTAATTTTATGTAAAGGTTTTTATAAGTGATACTCCAATTTTTAATTTACATTTTAAGGAAAATACATAAAAATATTTTCAATTTAATACCAATGTCGATACTACATTTAATTGGAAAGCTCTATAAAATTATAAGATATTTGAGTATATACCTGAGAAAGGAACAATATTTTATTTCAACTCTCATCACAAAATAGCAGTTACTAATAATGAAATGATATTGCATTCTCATTTAATTTCAATAAATTATGTGATGTAAATTTAGAAAAAAAATAATTTCTCACATTGTTCAGTATTTTTTTAAAACAGATGTTAATTGTACTGTTATATTAAAAAGCTCAACATAATATGCTGAGAAATCTTGGGGAAAAATGCAGTAAACTCCCTTCAGTCGAAATCACTATCAAGGGAACAGAAACAAGAATGTGTCAGTATGCTCAGTATTGTAGCCCAGGGGGACATAACACTTGCTATGTGTGGGGAAAACAGCAGGGCTTTTCAGTAAAAAGGAGACAGGGAAAACTTGTGATCACAAAACAGAAAAGCATATTGCTGATAAGACATAAGTGTTAGAGGTTTTCTACAACCTCAAGCTGTGCTTCTCCCAACAAAAATCTCATACTAATTTACACAAGGCAATTTTAGTTGCACAGCTAGAAAGAACTATGAAAAATGAAATTAGTTGTTCCTTTAGTAGGGATGATTCATTGCAAACTTCGAAAGTGCTTTTCTCTTTTGGATTCTGTTAAAATAGCTGACACTAGAATTACCTTATAAAATTGTTTTTTTTTAAGAAGGGAGGATAGCATTTTTTAAAATACATTTGAATGAATTCTTACTCTTTTCCATGAGAATTTTCATGAAATTTGTATACTTGGATGAAAAGAAGATTAAACCACACTTATAATGTTGCTTAAAGTCTGCAGGTTTAGCCTTGCTGTAATTAAAGATGCGCCATCAACTGTGGAAAGACTATTCTCCATCATTTATTCCAGAAGTGCAGTGTAGACAGGAGGGGTTGTGAAGGAAGTGGAGTGTAAACAGTGTATCCCATCCCTCTCCTGGCTTGGCTTTTTATTTTTGTATTGTTTCCCAACCCAGAATATATAGATTTGTCACACTGGCATGTAAAGAGAAAGGAATGCTCTTTTTTTCAAAGTCTTTGGGGTTTGTAACATCATGAATTTAAATTAAAAAGGAAAAAAAATGGAATCAAACCATTTGAATTGAAATGATTCTGTAGACTGTAATATGGAGTGTTTCTATATTATTTTCTGGAAGTTATTCATGATTGGCCATGGTAGCCTGACATGAATTTATTTGTGGCTCATCATAATTCCAGTTAGGCTCTTTTTTTTTTTTTCAGGACCAGAAAACTCAGAGAGAACTCGTGTCTTAGAAGGTGAGAGAAATGAATTTTCTAGGATTGAGTTCACAAAAGAAATCAAGGGGATTCTGGCTTTCATTTATGTGTTCCTATTGCTTTGTCTAAGTTGTATTCATTATATTTCTATCAAAGTTGCAATTGGACAAGATTATTAGAGTGAAACTAGTGCACTCACTATTTCTGTGCACCAGACAGTTGTCACCCATGTAGAGAATATCTGGATGAGACTCTTACAACTTCTACTAATATGTAACATTCACTTTGTACTATATTCCAGAAACTATGGTCTGCCTTCACAGATCATATCATGTCCCATTTAATTATTTGAAATCTGCATAGTGTAGCTTTAATTATGACCTTTTTACAGATGACATTAAGACTCAGACATTTAAACAAAATCATCTAAATACATCAGAATTAATTAATGGTTAGTCCATGACTCAAACACTCTACTTATTGAAGTTAATCCATTTATGGAAACAAAATGTGTATACATGGAGTCTCTCATTTCCATATTTCCTAGCTGGTTTTACTCTCATTTATTTATTACTGTTACGAAATTCTGCTGGAGAGGCTAAGGGTAATATGTACAAATGAAACCTTCAGTTAGGCATTCGGTGATCAACACCTGCACACAGAGATCAGATCCCTATTCTTTAGTCTCTGGCACAGATGTCTGTAATGTCACTTGGGTTAACTAACTTGTTTGCTTTAAGCACGCACTCATTTAGCCCCTGAAGAAAATTTCAGGTACTTTATAAAGCTCCTTTTCTATGAAGTATTGAAACTATACAAAGCTTATGGTTATTTAAATCACTTGCAAGTAAATACTTTTCCTTCTTTCTTTGATCATGTACAAATAATGCAGTAATAATTTTAAGATTTTTTTTCAAAAGGAGTATTCCCTGTTTCTATTGGTAGAACTACTTTAATTGATAAAATAATTTGAAAAAGTGAAGAAAGAGTATAAGAAGGACTGAAGGAAGGAAATCCTAAAATATTCACAAAATATCAGTAAAATAACATTTCTTCTTTACTATAGTCAGTCCATTCCTACCATACCTATATCTGTCTACACACACAGACACACAGAAACACACACACACACACATATGCACAGTCTTTGAAATATCATTAGATCCTTGGATAATACCTGAAAAAATAAAGTAAATTCTCTAAGATGTACTCTTCATACTATTAATAGAATGAATATTTTGTAGGCTTTTCAATAGAGACCATTTTCTTGCGCATCACAAATTGTAATACTAAAATAGAAGTAGTAAATATTGCATAATGAATAAGAAAAGTTGCTCCGGGGTAAAAATATCTTTTAATGCTGCCTTTAGAACTTGCCGTTAGAACTTACCAGTCATGAGAACTCAGTCTCACAATCTTACCTCTGCATTTCAACTTCCTTCATGATAAAATATGCATAATTTAAATTTAGGCCTCATTGAGTTACGGTAATTAAATTAGATAATATGTGAAAAGTGTTTGGTACAGTTCCTAAATGTGCCAAGCACTCAACAAAAGGAAATTATTATTATTACTATTAGTAAACATTTTTGCTTTAAAAAATATATATCAGAATATGGTGTTTTTCACTGTTGCCAGATGGCATTGTTGACTTCTCATTCTTATTTAAGCCATTTTGATATTTGTGACACCACCATGATGTGGATCTCCTCATAGCTGGTTTTCAATCTGTAAGGACTGGTATGGAAATAAAAATTGCTAAAATATTGAAACACCTCCATTTTTTATAAATAGTACAATAATATTTGATATAGTGCATGATACAATGCAATAGTAAGTTAAATTAATAATTAAAATTATAAAATAAAATTATTAATTGAAACCAGTTTTCATAGGATTGCATATCAGTCACTGATAAATTGTTCCCTTTTGTTGGATGATTTAGTTAATAAAAGAGAAAATGTTGGGTTGCCTGAGTGGCTCAGTCAGTTAAGCGTCCAACTCTTGATTTCAGCTCAGGTCATGATCTCATGGCTTGTGAGTTCAAGTCCCATGTCAGGCTCTGTGTTAACAGCACAAAGCTTGCTTGGGATTCTGTCTCTCTCCATCTCCCTGCTCTTCCCCTACTCTTTCACTCTCTTTCAAAATAAATAAATAAATGTTTTTAAAATAAATAATAAAATGTATTTTTAAAAATTGGCTAGTGTCATAATGGCTAGAACCTCCTAGGCAGCAGTCCAAACAATGAACAAACTTTGTGGTTCTTCTTACTTCTTCCTCTTTTTTTCTCTCTTTCCTCATTCTCTTTTTCCCTTCTTCCTTCCGTCCTCTCTCTTTCCTTCTTTGGCTCCCTTCTTCCCTCTCTCCTTCCCTTCCCTTTCATTCACCACTTTTAATTGCTAAGGCACATGTGCAATTACTTTGGTTGAAAAGGTCTGTTGGCATTTGTTAATTCTGAGTAAATTGCATGTGTCTGAGAAAACTTTACATAAAACAGCCATATGTGTGTTGGTAAAAGCAGAGATGGTGGTATGGGGGATATTGCAGCACATGTCCACATAAAAATAACAGGATGATTTATAGCTTAAAATTTGGCCCTCTGGAAGTTAAAAGACAACCTCACATAAAGGTGACTGCATTACAATGGTGAAAATAAATCTTTCAATAGTTAGTGTTATTAATAATATATGGAGAAACATGGAGAAAGAAAATATTCATCTTAGCACAAATATACAGAAAACTTAATCTGAATGGATTGGAGATTTAAGTCCGGATGATAATACAATAAATATTTAGAGGAACAGATGGAGAAGAACAATTTTGTCAACTTAAAATGGGCAAAGAACACTTAAACATGATAAAACATTTGAGGGTTGATGGAGATAAAGATGAACTGTAACACTCAAACATAGCTGATTGGTTTGTAAATTGATAACAGGTTTGGAAAACTCTCAGTAGCTACCATAGATGAATATATATGTAGCTAATGATCCTATTTAATTTGGCTTCAGTCTCCCATTGTTCCATCTGCTAAAAATCTACCAAATCATGCTACCAAATTCTTTTCATTTTTCAAATCTTCTAATGTCATAGTCTTGAGATGGACTTTTCTTCTGTATTTTTATTTGCTGCCAGAATGATACAGGTTAGTCTTATGAGGGTAATATTTGATGTATATGATAACACACACACTTTTTTCCTGCCCATATGTGTTCTTAGACTCCAGACAGTTGCTGGAATTTTAATAGGTAGTGAAGCCTGTAAACAAATCTTAATTCAAGAGATACTTTATTATCCTGGTATAATTATTAAGTTAATGTGAACAGATCCAAACTTTTTATTACCCTATACAAATGGCCTCCTTCCCAAGGATTCCTTGTTGTAAAAATATCAACTCTGTTACTCCTGTAAGTAGAACCTAACGCTTGGCTCCTCACTCTCTCAACAACTTCACATCTAATAGACCTGGAAATCTTGTTGACAGTATCAATAAAATACTGAACATGACCAGTACTCTCCATATTCACTTCTAAAACTCTGGTCTAATATACCATCCTTGTTCACCTAAAACATGAAAATCAAATCCTACTTGATGACTCTGCTTTATCTCTTGTTCTCACAGAATCTATTTTTCATACAGAAGATAGAATAATTCTTTCAAAATATAAACCTGAACTCAAAACATTTTCTCATAACCATGAAAAAAACCCAGTATCCATGTCCTGACTTGGAAGGCTTTATATTTATGGCTCCTGATTTCTGCTTAAGTCTCATCTCCCTCATTTTCACGTGCACTCATCTTGCCTCATCCCCACTGCTTCCTTGTAGTTTCTCAAATACCCCAAACACTTTCCCCTTATGCTTATCGCATTAGTTGTTCCTTTCACCTGAAAATCAGCTTCCTTGGATATTAATATAGCTAAGTCCTTCCATTCAATCAAGGTACTGCTCCAAATATCCCCTCTACAGACAAGGCCTTTTCAACCATTCTTTCTAAAATCTTCTCCTAGTACTGGCTGGTGGTCCTGAACTGTTTGAATTCAAAGCAGTTATAACCACATCATATTACTGATCACTTATTTACTCTTTATCTTCCTCACTAGAGTGTATAATTTGTGATGGCAAGTACTTTGTCTTATTTTATTAAACACTCTATCTCAAGGCCCAAACAAACAGTGGGCATGTAGGAGATACTTAATACATATTTTTGAATGAATGAATACATTTAATACTCATTCATTTAAGGTATGATGTGTGTATATTTATGTATATATACATATATATACACATATGCACATTTTAATAGCTTTATTGAGGTATAATTGATATACAAACACACATACTTAATGGATATAATTTGATAAATTTGGACATGTGAAAACCTCCATTATACCAATAGCACAATCAAGGTTTAAGAGATATCCAGTTCCTCTCAGAATTTCTTCATGCCTCTTTGTTTAGTGTGTGGTAAGAATAATGAACATGAGAGAAAACTAATACGCAGTCATATGAAGAGTCTTCATTTAAAAGTATTTCATGAGTGTATATTATTATTTTATTTAATATAATTTATTGTCAAATTGCTTTCCATACAATACCCACTGCTCATCCCAACAAGTGCCCTCTTCAATGCTCGTCACTCACTTTCCCTGCTCCCCCACCCCCTATCAGCCCTCAGTTTGTTCTCTGTATTTGAGAGTCTCTTATGGTTTGTCTTCCTCCCTCTCTGTAACATTTTCCCCTTTCCCTTCCCCATGGTCTTCTGTTAAGTTTCTCAAGATCTACATATAAGGGAAAACATATATCTGTCTTTCTCTGACTGACTTATTTCACTTAGCATAATGCCCTCTAGTTCCATCCACATTGCTCCAAATGGCATGATTTCATTCTTTCTCATTACCAAGTAGTATTCCATTGTATACTGTGTTCAAGCTCTTACCCTTCAATAGTAAGCATTATCTAGAAGAAGAAAGACATTAATCAGTAATCACCTACAATGGGCAATCATTAGCAAGTTCAAGATATTATACTTTATATAATATCTTGATTATATTGAGGAAATAACTGAGCATATATATGATTGATATGTAGGAGTTATTAATGCCAAGAGATAGAAAGGTGACCATTCCACCTAGAAGGTAGAAACTTGAGATATGTGGTCACTCTTGCATTTCAAAAAGCTCTGCACTCTGACTGAGGTATGGAGAAATGTTCCTTTGAGGCAGATAACAGAAGAGGCAGGCACAAGTAAAGAAGACAGCAAACAAGTACAGCTATTTGCTGGCAACCCTGAGATTTGGTCCCAGGTTTTTTTTTTTTTTTCTCATTCTAAGAGAGAATTAGCATATGGTAATGACATCTGTATTTCTTCCCCACTACTTATTAGATCTTAGACATTATGGGCTGAGCTTTGGTCATCTTAGTATCTCCAACTCCAAACACAGTGTCTTGAGCATATTAGGTATTCAGTAGTTACCTGCTGAATAAAAAGTATGGAATGTGAGTCTCTTAAAGATCACCATTAAAATGTTTGCAACTAGTGTTTGATAGGACTAGATCCAAACTCTAGGCCCATAGTAAGAATTGAAACAAATTTTGGAACCCAGGATAAAACCTATCCCTCCCTAGTTATCTACTAGGATACATTTAAGTTTTTCTCATTTTGCTTCCCTCTGTGAAAACATGATGATGTTTCATGTCTATGAATTACGTAGTGATCTCCAGTAAGTGAATGATGGTGATAAAATTAATGCCACCTTTATCAAAATAACCTTAGATTATATTCCTTCACTAGTGAAATTGGTTTAATTTATATAGCTAAGAAGGAAAGATGAATGCATCATAAATGTAACTTTAAACTATATAAACACTTCTCTCTTCATTACACTCTCTCTGTCTCTCTCTCTGTGTCTTTCTCTCTGTCTCTGTCTCTCACACCCTTAGCACTCAAAACAATGCATAGCAAATTTTCGGCATTCAAGAAATATAATGATTTAATTTCTTTATTAAAACCTACTTTTCTCATATATCTGTTATATAAAAACAAATAATAATATAAAAGAATACCACTTAGCAGTATCTAAAGTCATTATTCACTGCAAATGCTTATTTTAATTCCTTCACTGATCAAATTAACCTGGCACTCACTTCACCCAATCTAATTTTCTTAGTGCCAGCCCCCTACAAGTTAATCTAAGAATAACAATAATGCATCAACAGGAGACAGTATTCATTTTATTTACATCTAAGAAGTAATCCTTGTTGCTATTCACAAAGTAGAGACTGTGCTTGTTATTAATTAACTCATAATTTTAAAAAACACTATTTTAAAAATCTGCATTTTGGCATAAATTATTTTGAAATAGTTGTACATGAAAAATAAATTTTGTTAGCTAATTTTCAATAAGTTAAAATTACTAAGGTCTTTTACAAATGTCATTCTCTGTTCCAGGCACCATCCCATCATACCATATATATTTAATATATTTAAATTTTCATTAATTTTGTCTTTACTAGCTAAACAGGCCCCATATGTGATGCATTAAAAAAGAAAAGACCAAAATAAAAGAAGCACTCAATTATTGATAATTTACATTTAATTATCTTTTTCCAAAATTGGATTTTGGTTTTGGCTTTGACTATAAGTAGATTATCAGGGTACATATACTATATCTTTTTTGGTCACATTCAAATAGATACTTATTGATTAAGGCTCTGTGTATATAGATAACCCTGATTAATAGGAATCTAATATCCTTCTCTATATAATGTTCACAGGTTCAGCAAAACAACATATGACTTAAGTATACCCAGTGATTCTCTACCAGATTCAATTAAAGTAATATTGAACAGGATAATCTTAAATGAATATAGTTTATATAAAGCCCATATTATGATAAAAATAATTTACTGACATGATTTTTTGTGTAACACTGAATTAGTAGTGATGTGGAAATGTTTTATAAAAACAAAAAGTAAACTTAGATTATAGTCATTTTGATTAGATGCTTACTTAAAAAGATAATAAATAGTAAAAGTTAGATATTGAGGTGGATTAAAAATGGCCACAAATTCTTTGCTGATTCCTCTGTCAATTGGTAGAATACATTTCCCTTCCCTTGGATCTGATCTATTCCTCTGATTAATGCAAGGAAATGATCCTGGGTGATTTCTGAGTCTCAGTGTTAAGGAAACTTGAAGCTTTTTCTGTTGTTCTTTTGGAACTCTGAGAATAGTATGCTCTGATGAAGCCCCAGAATGAAGGAACACATGGGGAAAGACTCGGTCATCCTAGCTGCGACTCCAAACACCTGACCAGGAGTGAAACTATGTTAGACATCGAACTCCAGTCATGCTGCAAGCTGACTAACCCTAGAGGAAGGAGTCCAGGCAAGATCACCAGAGAAGCATGGAAAATAACTAATCCGTATCATTTTAAATCACTAGTTTTGGGGACATTTGTAAAACAGAGATAGATATTTGAAACAGTTCATGTATATGCAGGATGGTGTGATAAAGTGAACACCAAGTGAAATAGGAGAAATTTAAAGTATTAGGGAGGAGGAAAATTTCAAAAAGAACTGTTAAAGAATATATAGCTAAGCAGAGAGCTTTAAAGGAATTGAAATTTCATTTGTTGCTTCTTTACTCTCTACTGTCATTCCTTAAACGTCCTTTTTTACTCTTGTGCTCAGGTTCAGACACTGTAGTACTACTTTTTTCTTCTTCCTATTTTGCATTCTTGAAGACCTGTTAAAGATTGAATTTACTATGTAAAACATGCGACCTGAGTGATAATGGGAACAGTTTACTTTCGCATCCAGTCTATCAAGTGTTGCCTTTTTCTCTTTTATTACTAAATCTTAGATTTGTCTCATTAGGTTAATAAAGACAATAAAGAAAATGTGATTAATAAAATAAAGACAATAATATGTAACATAGGTACATATATGTATAAATAATTGAAATCAAACAATTGTTCAAAAGTCATTAAAAAACGGGTCTCAGCTAAACATTCCACATGAACGTCTTTATGTGAGAAAATATTAATTTCTGTAATATGATCATTTTTCCTATATGTGTCACAATCTTATTTTCTTTATGAAATATCCTAAAATTACACTGCTGCTTCTGGTCAGGGGCCACACATTGAGAATTAGCGTATTAGATTTTTAGAGCAACTGGAAATAAGATAGTTCTAGCTATATAAAATCCTTGCAAATAAAAAATACTCAGTGATAAAAGCAAAATATTGCATAATAATCATAATAATGACCAATATTTATGTAATTCATAATGATATAAACACTTAACTAAGAAAAAATGTGATATTTGGCCATAGAAGTTTTAACAAATAGGGATATTATAGTGTAAAAAAAACAATTATCAGCAACTAAAAAAGAAATGATGCATCTAGATTAGTTTTTTTATATAGAAAATTGATGTAAATTAAAAAAAAATGTTGAGCTTTTAGGTCTCAACTTTGCCCAGGGACCAGAAGAGAGTTTGACATTAGGATGGTGTAAAGTTCTACACTTTGTCATTAGAAGAAATTAAATCATTTTAATTTTCAATTCTGTGCATTTAGAGATAGAGATTTATAGATATAGATAATTCAGTGTGTTTATTTCTCTAGTTTATATAGAAATGTAGGTTTGTATATTTATATACATAGAGAAATGTATACATATATATCAAAATCTATATATTTATAAATCTCTTTCTATCGAGTGAGATACATACACACACACACACATCTTTTTCTCCATTGGTTCTTTTTCTCTGGAGAACCTGTAACAACTTGTATTGATAATATTTTGGATCCGTCCTTATCTCATATATGATAAAAACTCTAAAATGCTGTAACACTCTGGGAAACAATTTGGCTTAGTAAAGAAAACTAAAAACATTCATTCCTCGGGCACCTGGGTGGTTCCGGTGGTTGAGCATCTGACATCTGACTTTATCTCGGCTCAGGTCTTGGTAGGGTTTGTGGAATCAGTGTCGTGGCAGACTCTGCACTGACCGCATGGGCCTGTTAGGGATCCCTCCTCCCCCACTCATGTGCGCGTGTGCACGCTCTCTCGGTCTCTCTCTTTCTCTCTCTCTCTCAAAGTAAAGAAACTGAAAAAAAAAAAAACATTCAATCCTGAAGGCTTAGCAGTTCTACATATGAGGTATCTGCATATGTGGAAAAATATACTTTAATCAGTAAACAAATGTGTAAAACATAATATATATATAAATATAATTGGGCAGAAATAATGCATCTAGTATGACTTTAGTTAATAAAAATTTGAAATAGATAAATGATAAACCAAAAGAAATCAGGATAGTATATGTTTTGGGGAGGGAGAAGAAGGTGCTCATCATGAAGGAATCCTTATCTGAGAGAGGGACAGGAGATTTCTTAAGGGTTAATATCATTCTGTTTCTTGAACTGGGCTCTATTTACCCAATTTACTTTATACTTATGAAAAATATTCTTGTTTTTATGTGCTTCTCTGAGTATATTATATAATACTATAAAAAGTTTCAATAATCTGATTTTACAATATAATCTCACTTTAAGAAAAATATAAAGAGATGACAGCCACATTTAGATGGCCATATTATTATTTCTATCTTAGTTTTGTTCATTATGAATATATTTTATAGATCTGCTCTTAGATATTTAAATATTCCTCTCACTATTTAGAGACGATAGCAAATGGCTAGACATTTTAAGTTTGATTATGTTTTTGATACACATCTTAACAATGAACAATTACTTAGTTCTTCCTAATGTAAGAAATGCAATACTTAAATATCTAAAGAGTCTCTCTGATCCCTAAAGAGTCACTTCAGCCTTAATCTAAATTATGATTTCTTCTACAAGTGTCTTTTGTATTGTGATTGCAGGTTACCTGCAATTAGATACAATTAGAGAATTCAGATCTCAGAAGACTATAGGAAATAACACAAAGAATCTCAATACTAGATCAAAAACAAATAATTGTTGGAATAAGAATGTTCCCACATGTGAGATAATGTATCCACTGTAATTTCTGGAGTGCGCTGCATCTCACAGTTGTGTTTGGCAGCGAGCTTCCGCAAACAAGAAAAGGATTCATCCTCGTTTCCTCTGCTGATTCCTGTGGTTGTATCTTCTGAGCCCCATGTGTTTTGCTTTTTCCCCAGAATTGTGTATAAAAGATTGTAGCAGCTGCAAAAATGGTCCATTTTCAAGTACCACAAAGAAAAGCAATTACTAGTGTACTCTGTGGGCTCCATAATACTACTGCCAAATTGTGATGTGAAGACAAATCTATGAGCACAAGAACTCCAGGTTACAGACATATCTGTCCTACAGCTTGGATAGAATATCTTGATATGAGACCTGTTGGGGAACATAAGTGGGCAAGTGGGATACAAGTGACTTATTTTATATAAAAGTACTGCTTGAATAGTAAAAGATCTACCTCAGAAAGTATTCTAAAATACTTTCTTCCTTCAGCTATAACAACATACAAAGTACCTAAGTTTCCGACCCACTATAGACCTAAATGAAAGTCGAGTAATACATCGTAATGGATCTCGTACTAAATCTGCAAGGTTTTGATTACAGTAAATCCTCTTGTGGAAAACTTTTTTTCTACTAAATGTGACCAAAAGTAGTGTGGGCTTCACACAGTTGTGTGTTGCAAAGAAGAGAGTGAACTCCTTAAGACTAGGAGCATAAAAGCAATAGTGACATTTTAGTACCTCTAAAGAAAACTTCGAGCCATAACAGATTGTGTACATTGACTCTGTCAGTATACATTGCAGTTTCACAGGTGTTGGACAGATCACTCTAATATGACTTGTCTCACTGCCGGTCACCCCCCGTCAGTTTGAGGAAGAAGTATTTGAGATATCCCCAAGTGCTGATCTCTTCTATTTCTCAGTGCTTCATGGTATACTTAGCACAATAAAACAGTAGACTATGATTTTCTCCAAACTTCATTATAGCAGGCAGTCTTTATGACATAACACTGCAGGCTACACTGTTCTCTCCTCTCTTCACAGGCCCACATCACAGCTAGTAAGAAACCCTCCAAAATCATGATGAGGCACCAGGGCAGGTGGCTCTGTGCCATTTCAGCAGAAGTGCTGCTTGAGATTCTTTAATAATGAATTCTAATCGGGTGGATTATTTGTTCCGCATATTTGGTTTTCCGGAGACCATGATGAGAGAACCATTGAGCAGTTTTAAAAAGTGGAATTGGCGACTGCTGCTACAGATCCTTTTCTCTATTTTTGACCCCAGTCTTACGTGCAGTGAGGTACACACAGAAAGCACTAATGCTTAATAGAGTCAGTTGAAATTAGAGTAAGAACCCATGTTTTCTGTTTGATAAGCTACTCTTACTGCATGGGGTAGGGGAATCACAGTCAGCAATAACTTTAATCCCCCAAATACTTAAAGCAACTCTTCTCTCAAAGCCAGGGATATAATTATTTTCTCATAAGCTGTGCATTCCAAGTTTGAATTTTCAGCAGCATTGCCTTTTATTTTGGAGTGCACATAGCCCTTAGATAGTTTTCACATTAAGAATGCTGCTTTCCGGCAATGCTTCTTCTAACAGGTTTTAATCTCAAAATTAAGAATATTATGAAATTCTTCAGTTAACAAATCATAGTGCATCTGCCATACAGAGTTATCTTTAATCAACAGATTATAGAACTTCTTATGTCACTTAGGGTTTCAGTTTTAAACCGTGAGTCTTCTGAACTGAATTTCTTCAATATTATTGTACATTGTTATATTACAGATGGGAAGACTGCATTGCAGAGACACGAAGTAATTGGTGCAGAGTTAGAAACATGTTAAGCAGTATGCCATGGATTCAGGTCTAGATAATGGGACACCAGAACCCATGTATTTAGTCATTCTGTGATAGTGCCTCCCTACTGTGGCTCTGGTTTTGTGTTTTTAACATTAATGTAGTTAGTGAAGTCATCCTTACATAACTATCTCAGATGTTAGATAGAAACATATTAGTAAAGATATTGTGAGGGATACTTTGTGAAATTTTAATGTCAAGAGGAAAGATAACCTCTTAAACAATTTTATAAAGCTTTGTTCCTACCTGAGTGCTCTATTTTTGGTGAACATACTAAAATAAAAGAATATAATGTATTATTAAAAATTATTTACTTTGAGATCAAATTAGAATCACAAACACATTGATTTTTTTTTAGTAAAGACAATAGAAAGATGTGATAAAATGGGGCAAAATAATAAAGTGTATTAGAGTGATATACTTTCTACTATACCAATTAATCTAAGATGGTTATGCAAAATAAAATTATTTCACATCATTTCCAGGTCATAGTGTCACAATTAAATGTAATTGTTTTGAGTATCATTCTCATAGAGAAATAATATTTTTTCAACCTTATATTGGATGCAGATAAAAAATGTGCAAAAGATCTGAGCATACTCCTCACGAACATGATTTGCAGTTGGCAAATAAACATATGAAAAGATGCTCAGTATCATATGTCTTTAGGAGATTGAAAATTAAAAGAGCAAAGAGTTTGGCCACCTGGGTGACTCAGTCAGTTAATCATTCAATTCTTGATTGCTGCTCAGGTTATGATCTCAGGGTCATGGTCTCCGAGATGTGAGATTGAGCTCCATGCTGAACATGGAGTGTGCTTAAAAGTGTCTCTCTCTTCCCCACACCCTTTACCCTCATCCTCCCTGCACATACACTCATGAATGTTCTGTCACTATAACTAACTAATGAAATAAATATCAAAGAGCAATGAGAATCCACTATATACCTATGAGATTTAAAAATATCGAAAATAATGAGGGGCACCTGGGTGGCTTAGTTGATTAGGCATCTATTTATTTTGGCTCAGTCATGATCTCATGGTTGGTGAGATTATGCCCCACACTGGGCTCTGGGCTGACCTCATAGAGCCTGTTTGGGATTCTCTCCTCCTCTCCCTACCCCCCATCATAAGTAAACATTTAAAAAACAAACAAAACCCAAAATAGTGACAAAATGAAATGGTGGCAAGGATGTGGATCAATAGTAACTTATATTCATTGCTGGTGGTAATGCAAAGAGAAACACTTACTTTGCAAAATAGTTTGTCAGTTTCTTACAAAACTAATCATATCCTTATCATATGATCCATCAGTTGTGCTATCGTATTTACTTAAAAAATGCATTTAAAATTTATGTCAATATAAAAATCTGCATAATGATTTTTATGGTAGCTTTATTCATAATTATCAAAACTTGGAAGCAACCAAGGTGTCCTTCAAGTAGGCAAATGTATAAAGAAACTGTGGCATATGCACAAAACAAATTAATATCAGGTGACAAAAAATAAACTAGCCATTAAAATACATGAAGGATAAGTCACTATGAAAAGGCTACATACTGTATGATTCCAACTGTAGAACATTCTGAGGGAGGCAAAACTATAGAGACAGTAAAAAGTCAATGATTGTTACTGGATTAGTAAAAGGAAAGGAATGAATTGGTAGATCACAGAGGTTTAAGGGCAGTGAAACTATTCGGTATGACATTTTAATGGTAGATAAATTTTATATATTTGGCAAAACTCATACAGCACAAAGTGTCAACCTTAATGTAAACTATAGTTTAGCTAAAAATAATATAGCAGTATTGACTGATAAATTGTAATAAATGTACCACACTAACACAAATATTGATAATAAGGTATACTGAGAGGTGCAGTGTTAGAGGGTATTACAGGAACTCTCTGTATTTTCCACACAATCTTCCTGTAAACTTAAAATTGTTAAAAAATAATAAAGGTTTTTAATTAAGAACAAATTTACTAGTGGGGCTTAACAGTAGACTTGAACTGTGAAAAAGAAAAAAAAAAACTAGGATAGATCAATATAAATGAGGAATGAAGAAATTAAGAATGAAGCCTCAGAGAAATGAGGAAAACCATCAAAAGTACCAAGATACAAATAATGGAAAACCAGAAGGAAAGAAGATAGAAGATAGAATTAAAAGGTATTTAAAGAAATAATGGCAGAAAACTTTCTCATTTATTGAAAAACAATAACCTACACATCCAGAAAGCTCAATGAATACCAAGTAAGATAAACACAAATTGAACCATGAACAGACCAATAAGAAAAATGTCAAATGTCAAAGACAGAAAATCTTGAAGTTTCAAGAGAAAAATAATTCATCATTTAAATAAAGTAAACCAGTAAGGTTAACAATTGATTTATCAGCAGAAACTGTACATTAACCAAGAAAAAGTCCTAGAATAAAAAATGAAAGAGGGGACATCACTACTAAGTTTAAAGAAATACAAAGAACTTAAAGAAATGACGTAATTGTGCAACAAAAAATTATATAGCTTAGATGCATTGGACAAATTCCAAAAAAATTTGTCTTTTTAGGAATTTGTCCAAGAAAAGACACAAACTGACAAACTGAAGAAGAAAGATTTGTAACAAATCTGAAGAGATTTGTAACGAATGAAGATTGAATTAGAAATCTAAACCTATGGTCAATGGGAAGCTCAGGCCTGATGCCTTCTAAATTCTGCCATACATTTAAGGAAAAGTTAATTCAAATTTTCAAGAGACTCTTTGAAAAAAATATAAGTAAATCTTCCCAATTCACTTTATGAGGCCAGTATTAATTTACCCTCCTACAAAATCAGACAAAGAATCTAAAAAACTAAAAATATAAAACTAATATGTCTTATGAATATGGACACAATCATCCTCAACAAAATTCAATTAAACCAAATCTATCAACATAAAAAAAAAAAAAAGAATTATACACTATGACCTAGTGGAATTTATCCAAGGAACACATGAGTGGTTCAGCTTAAGAAAATCAGTCAATGTGATATATCAATAAAATAAAAAACAAAAATAGCATGACCACCTAAATAGATGCAGAAAAAGAATTTGACAAAAATCCAAAATTTTTTCTTTATTGGAAACAAAAAAAAAGAAGAAATAAAAGAAGAAAAAACCTCAACAAACTCAACAAATTAGGAGTAGAAAGAACTTTTTCAATCTAATAAAGGACATATATGAAAAAGACACAGCTAATATTACATTTAATGGTGAAAGATTGGATGCTTTCCCTCCAAATTCAGGAAAATGACAAGGGTATATTTTCTCAACACTTCTACTCATCATTGTACTAGAAATTCTAACCAGGGCAATTAGGTGAGAAAAATACTGAAAACTATCTAGATTCCAAAGAAGAAATAAAACAATCTCTATTCACTAGTGTCATGATTTTATATTTAAGAAATCCTAAGGAGTACACCAAACGAAAACTAGAACTAGTAAATTATTTAAAAGGGATTGAAGAATATATAATATGTGAAGTAACTTGTATGGGTCACTATTAGCAATAAACAATTCAGAAATTAAATTAAGAAAACAATTCCATTTAAAATAATATTTAAAAAAATCACATATTTAGCAATAAATTTAACAAATGTAGTGCAAAAGATTGACTCTGAAAACTACAAACTACTATACACAGAAAGAAGACCTAAGTAAGTGGAAATGGGTCAGAATACTTCATATTGTTGAGATGACAGTATTCGCCAAACTGATGTACAGCAGGCATCTGCAAAAGAGAAATGGAAACATATCTTCATTCAAAAACTTTCGTACAAATTTTTATTGCAGCATTATACATAATAGCTAAAAGGAGGAAACAATTTAAATACCCATAACAAATGAATCGATAAACAATATGTGGTATAGCTATACAATAGAATTTTGCCCCTAAAAAGGAATCAAGTTGAACACCAGAAAACTTCTAAATATGTCTGTCCTTTATTATTTCTAATCACTACCTCCTTTTCTCTCCCAAATTAAACAATATTTTATTCTCTAATACATAAATTGGAGTCTTTTCTTTATTTATAAATATAGCTTATTTGATGGACCAGACTTTTTTATCTTAGAATTTTCCATTTTATTGAAATGACTTTTTTTTTAGTTTTTGGGTGATCATATTCTTATAATAACTGAAATTCAATATTTTATATCATTGAGTTTGTGTCTCCATATTTCTACTTTAATTGGTGCAGAAGAATAACCATTCCTGTTTTTATTTCCTCACCTCAATATAACAAAAATTAATAGCTCTCTTTAGATAATTATGATTGATTTAACATAAAATGAATGATAAATGGTTGTGATATACAAAAAGTTATAAGAATCAAAAAAAGATGCTAATGAAGTTGAAAGATGTATGAGCAAACAAATTAGAAGCATTGGAGAGAGTTACCAGAGTAGTAGTTTGAATTAGTGGATTTTTGAGTTACAACGAATTTTTGTGTCATTCTGGCAGTGGATTGTTAAAGTAAATTGGAAGTGAATGGAAGTCATGGGGTGCCTGACTGGCTTAGTTGGAAGAGTTTTTGACTCTTGATCTCAGGGTTGTGAGTTCAAGTGCCACATTTGGGTGTAGAGATTACTTAAAAATAAAATCTCAAAATAAAATAATAATGGAAATTCACATAGGAGATCAAGAACTGTGAGTCTTATATGTTAGATTGGTCATTTATTTAGATGAGATACTTACCCAGGTGGGTGGAAAAAATTGAATGAAAGAAACTCTGAACCAGTTGTTGAAGGGTTTATAGTCAAAAGGCCTAAGCCTGAATGGGTTAAATTTTTGTAGGATCAGTAGCTAACAAGAAAGAGAAATACTTCACACTAAGGAATTTAAAGTCACATTGACAAAAATATAAATATCCTCCCCTGTAGACACATAAGGAGAGCCAAACAAGGTCTTGGGGTGGAATAACTAACATAAAGCAAGATTTCCACTGAGAAGTAAGTTGTCAATATTTTCAAAGGAGTTGATACTTTAAAATAAGTTTCTCAAAATGTAAAGACAGTCTGAAAAGTACAGGGAAGGCTTATGGTAGAGACAAATGTACATCTAGATAAAAGGAGAGCAATTACAAAAGACTATGATGGTAGCAGATGAACAATTGAAAGATAATATATTGACTGACACCAAAAGAACTTTTTTGTGAGGCATCATGAATGTAGTCTACTGTGTTGAAGAAGATTGGAGGACAGAGGATAATCAAGCAAAACAGGATTCAGCTGTGCTTTCATGCTCATGCTTAAACCAAACTTAGAATATATTTTACCTGAATATTGTAGAATTGTTTCAGGAAGCATGTAAGTTATCATGACATGACAGATATTGTCTCTTCAGCTTCCATTTGTTAGCTTGATAATTATAAATTCTGTGAAAATTTATATTAGAGGAAGAACACTAATAAAAAGCAGTAACATGAAAATAATGATATTTCCATGGTTTGAGAACCTTATTAAGAAGAAATGTTCTTGTATATAGTAAAAATAAATACACATTAACAGTGGTGGAATTCTGGGAATCTCTTTGTTGCGCTGTGAACTGAGCTCATTTTTTCATAAACTACATAGGGTGGGGATTAGAGAATGACTAAGTAAACTGAGTGAACAGAGAGGAATATGGATTGACTGTTCAATCACATAAACAATCTTATCATTTTGATTGACTTAAGTTATCAATTTGCACAAAATATCAATAATATGAAATTTTCTTTGAAAATTATTGTTATGTAAAACATAGTATGGCAGAACAGTTAGGAAATGAGCAGGTTTTAATAGTGTCATCAGGCATGAGATTATTTTCTGTGGTTGTTAATTTTAAAACTGGATGCAAGATCACGTTGAGGATTCAGTAACAGATGGGGATTTCCTACAGAGGAAGTCTAGCTTCACTATGCAAGAAGATTTATTTGCCTCATCAAGAAAATGTATGGTAGGTCAGAAAATGCAGTCCTTTGAGGTTTCTTAGTCATTAAAAAAACATATAAAGTTTTCCCTTTGTAATACTTCCAAATAATTGTTCTTTCTAAATTTTTTAGAGAAGAGTGAAGTCTGGTTTGGAAGGTAGGAAACAAAAATATTCCTTTGAACACTGAAGAAACATGATATTTCTGTGGTTTAAATAAAATCTATATTCATCTTTCTATTATAGAACAGTCAGTAAGAAGAGTATTTTTGTTACTGATTTATTTCTAATAGTGGACATATTCCAAATCGTATCACTCATACTCTAGAGTAGGAACCTAGTGTGTATTCCATTGCCATTTATTATTTAAAAAGTGTATACAAATCAAAATTGCCAATCTAAGACTTTACTTTTGAAAAGCACAAGGAATGCAATTTAAAATTTTATTTTAAAATTTACATGGAGAAAATGCCAAGTGCACATTATAAGTTAGTTGGATTCTAAAGGTCAGATTTACAATTCATATTGTGACAGAATGAGCTTAATTAAAATATCATAAAAAATGTCATTTAATGATGATTTTAGTTCACATTAGTGGCTTTGACCTTAGGCTAGCCTCAGGCATCTTTTGAGCTGTTTGCATTATGAAACAATTCATACCCAAATCATTTCAGCATTGTATATCATTTCTTTCAGAGTTGATATTCTCTGTAGTGTTGAAAGATATGAGTGACCAAACTGCCTAAATGTTGATCAGCTTTAACTTCTGTCTAATCATGTGCTGATCACAGCACTGACAAGTCATCTTAAATGCTGCAGAATTTAAGTATTTAAAGACAGATGAGTTCATGAATTCATTTAAGAATGTAGAGTTGTTCAACAGGTGTGTGAAAAGGTGCTAAACGTCACAAATCCTCAGGGAAATGCAAAGAAAAACCCCAGTGAGATGTCACCTCACACATGTTTGTATGGCTGTTATCAAAAGGACAAAAGATAACACATGCTGATGAAGGTGTAGAGGAAAGGAAACCCTTGTGCACTGTTGATGGGGATATATAGTGGTACAACCATTATGAAAAACAAGATAGAGAGTCCTCAAAAAATTAAAAATAGAGCTACCATATGATTTAACAAACAACCTTATGTCCCAGGATATATCCAAAGGAAATAAAATCAAGGCCTTGAAGAGATATCTGCAACTTCTATCTTTTTGCAGCATTATTAATAATAGCCAAGATATAAACTACCTAAGTGTCTGCTAGTAGATGAATGGGTAAAGAATATGTGAATATATATAGCAATATCTTTCAGTCATAAAAATGATCGGGCAATTCTGTGGTAGACTTAGAGCCCGTCCCTAAGGAATGTGGTGGAGGCCTTTTCAGAACAAAGAAAGGCAGTGTGGCCCAATCAACTCCTATACATGCATGCATAGCTTTGACATGACTCTCTAACTTGGACTGTGTCCAATCAGACTGTATGTTTGTACGTGACTCTCTCAGGACCCTATAATATAGACCACCTAATCATACTGTGTGTCTGTATGTTTACACGTATGGGAGACAAAGAAGTAGAAATTATATGAAAGGCTACACCTACATACACTCGGAGCTCAGCCTTTTGGGTCTTAGCCCGCTGAGGTAGCACGAATAAAGCTCCTTCCTGGAAAGAAGGGCCTTGGTGTCCCGACGCTCTATGTGAGAATCCTGCTACACTTCTACCAATTGTGACAGGATGGATGGAGGACATTATGCTAAATGAGATAAGGAAGACACTGACAAATCCTTTGTGATCTCACTTCTATGTGAAATATAAAAACAGTCACACTCACAGAAGCGGAGAGTAGAATGGTGGCTTCCAGGGACTCTAGGGTAGTAGAACTAGGGAGATATTGCCCAAAGGATATGGACTCTAAGTTTTAAGATAAATAAGTTCTGGGATCTAATGTATAGCTTGGTGACTAGAGTTAATAACAATATAGTTGATATTAAAGTTACAGCAATATAGTTAATAATAAAGTATATTTTATAGTATAATACTATATTTAGCCAAGTATACTTTATAGTATAATATTGTTAATAATATAGTTAATGTTGAAGTTACAATAATATAATCAACAACATAGTTGATAAATATATTATTAACACTTTGTAGTTTACTTGAAATTTGCTTATGCAGTAGATCTTAAGTGTTCTCAGTGCCCCAAAAACTACCTACCTAATGTAGATATAATCCATATATACATACATACATAAAGGCAACTAGGTGAGATGATAGAGGTATTAATTAGCTTGATGGTGGTAATCATTTTACTGTGTATATGTGCATTAAACCATATTGTATACCTTAAATATACACCGTTTTCATTTGTCAGTTATACCTAAGAAAAGCTGAGGATAAAAAGAATATAGGGCTTTTATTTTATCATCTAGTTTTTTATATTTAAAAGTCATTTAGGGGCGCCTGGGTGGCTTAGTCGGTTAAGCGTCCGACTTTCGCTTAGGTCATGATCTCGCGGTTCGTGGGTTCGAGCCCCACGTCAGGCTCTGTGCTGACTGCCAGCTCAGAGCCTGGAGCCTGTTTCAGTCTGTGACTCCCTCTCTCTCTGACCCTCCCCTGCTCACGCTGTCTCTCTCTCTCTCTCCTAGAAATAAATAAAACATTAAAAAAAAAAAGTCATTTAGAGGGACGTCTGGGTGGCTCAGTCAGTTAAACTTCCTACTTTGGCTTAGGTCATGACCTCACGGTTCATGGGTTTGAGCCCCACATCAGGTTCTGTGCTGGCAGATCAGAGCCTGGACCCTGTTTCAGATTCTGTGTCTCCCTCTCTCTCTGCCCCTCCCTCGCTTGTGCTCTTTCTCTCTCTGTCTTAAAAAAAAATAAACTATAAAAAAAATAAATAAAAGTCATTTAGAGGAGTATAATGAATTAATGTATTTTTAAAAATTTTTCTTTCTCCATTGTATACATGTATCTATACATCAGATATTGGCCCACTTTTTACTTACAAGACCAAATAGTGAATAGTTTAAATACAAGAGTATTGAGTCTGTTGCAACTACATAACTCTGTCCTTCTGGAAGAAAGAAAGAAAGGAAGGGAGGGAGGGAGGGAGGGAGGAAGGAAGGAAGGAAGGAAGGAAGGAAGGAAGGAAGGGGGGAAGGAAGAAAAGCAGCCATAGACGACTCATAAGTACATGAATGGGCATAACTTTGTTCCATTAAAACGGTATATATAGGGGCACCTGGGTGTCTCAGTTGGTTGAACATCTGACTTTGGCTCAGGTCATAATCTCGCCCAGTGTGGGGCTCACAGCTTGTCAGTGCAGAGCCTGCTTCAGATCCTCTGTCCCCCTCTTTCTGTCCCATTCCTGCTTGCATTCTCTCAAAAATAAATAAAAACATTAAAAAAACGATATATACAAAAACAGGAAACTGGCCTGTGTGCCATAGTTTGCTAATCCCTGATATATATATAACAGGAATAAGTTAGTGTTTGAAAAGAAAGGTAAAATCTCAGACCCTGCACAGTTCTTGACAGTTTTGGTGACCTAGACACTGCTTCCTTGAAGAGAATGGATGGAGAGTATAGGAGAGACTCCCCAGAATCAATAGTGAGTATTATCAGTCAAGGGTATTGAGGGAGAAGGGCCCAGTGAGTGTCTTCCACTGTCCTATCTCTTCATGTGTGTTTAGAGGTTAAGCAGGGAGAGATAGAACTGAAATCCACCTCCTGAATGGCTGTTATTCCCTCTCTTTGGTTGTGATTTACTCTCCTTTGGAAGAAAGGGGGAAAGAATGTTATCATGACACTGGACTGAGGCCACGAAGTAGAGATAATATGTCAGAAGTTCCCCAAAATTAAAGTCATTGTGTCAGCAGTAATGATAGAGAGCTTTGAATGAATTAACAAAGAAATACCATGTTTATTTGTAGAACTTCAGTGTGCAACCACTTGTACCAGAGAGTACACACAAATTCTTATTCACTGGAGCTAAGTCTCTCCAATTATAAATATAAGATAATAAAGGTGTCTAGTATATTAGTCAGCTAGAGCTTTTACAACAAAATACCACAGACTGGGTGGCTTAAATAACAGAAATTGACTTTCTCACAGTTCTGGATGCCAGAAGTCCAAGATCAAATTGCTGCTAGGATTGATTTCAGGTGAGGGCTCTCTTTCTGGCTTATAGGTAACCAACTTTGCACTGTATTCTCACATAGCCTCTCTTCTATGTGTATGAGGAGAAAGAGCTTTCTGGCATCTCTTTATCTTCTTAAAAGTATACCAGCCCTATTGGATTAGGGCCCCACACTTACCATCTATTTACTTCCATTTTTCCTTAAAGGCTCTAGCTTGAGGAGCACCTCAAGTGCTGTGTCATTCAGTCAGTTAAGTGTCTGACCTTGGCTCAAGCCATGATCTCCTGGTTCGTGAGTTCCAGACCAGCGTTGAGCTACGTGCTGATAGCTTGGAGCATGGACCTTGGAGCCTGCTTCAGATTCTGTGTGTTTAGAGGTTAAGGTCTCCCTCTCTCTCTGCCACTCCCCCACTCATGCTCTGTTACCTCCCCTTTCAAAAATAAAACATTAAAAGAAAAATATTTTTTAAAAAAGGCTCTACATTGAAATACAGACATATTGGGGGCTAGGGTTTCAACATATGTATTGTGTGAATGGGATAGGGAGATGATATTCAGTCCATGACATCCAGATAAAAAATTTGTTTACCAAAAAAAGAAAAAAAAGAAAATACATATGTATGTATGATCTGTAATTGTACTCACTAGGTAAACCACCACCCTGGTTAAATTCAGCTTTCTGCCAGTCCCATCTTGGTCCAACCCAAACGTACATGTCTAGTAACAAAATAAAACAAAACCCAAAAAACAAAAAAACACACACATACAATTATACAAGCAGTTTTCACCTTACGTTTATGATCTGTAATCTTAAGTGGATCTGTAATGCTGCTCGATACTCTTACTTTATGTTCTCAGGCCATAAACTCTCATTGTATAAACATTGTCCCTTATTCCTTCAATTTCTGAAATCTTTCCTTCCATTTTCAATTCCAGTTGAAAACCTTGCTTCCTAATTACAGAAAAATTGATTTATTAGCAGTACTTACTGCATCTGTGGTTATAAACTTGCCTGCCCTTCCTGTTTGCTATTGTGGATTACAGCTTTGAGATTTTAACAGGACCAACCTCTCCAATTGTTTACTAGATTTTCTCTCCTCTCGCTTTATCCCCAGAAATGCTCCCATGTCTCTCAAATATCTTATGCATTTTTTTCTATTCTGAATTATCTTATTTAGTACACAAAGATAACCTCTTTTGTCTCTGCCTCCCCTCCAACTCTCCACTTATTTATGTCATTCCTACTTGAAAGTTTTGTCTAAACTAGTCTTTAATTCATTAAAATATATTTCATCCTCAATGTGCTATCCAAACAGCTCTGATCAAGGTCACCAATTACCTCCACTTTGTTAAAAGGAATGGTAATTGCTCTGCTGTTACCCTTCTTGAACTATCTGTAAGCATTTGGAATAACCAATTATTTTTCCTTTGTGAATAATGTATTTCTTTGACTTCCTGGGTAGCTCATTTTCTGCCTACATTTATGACTTCATCTTGGTGACCCTTTTGTTTCCTCTTCATTTCTCCCAACTGTAAATGTTTGCATCACCCTAGCAATCAGCCCTGTGATCATTTTTCAATCTTCGTTCACTTATACAGCCTCCTGGTTTGAAACTCTTATGTATGTGCTGATGACTCCAACCCTCTGAACTCCTCTGCACTGCAAATCAGTGTGTCTAACTACCTATTGACAGTTGTCTATGGATGCCCAGTGGGAATCTCAGACACAGCAGGCCCAAATCTGAGCTTCTGTGATATGTCTCTGACCCTGCTCCTCTTGTGGTCCGCAGTCTTCACAGCTAGTGGTGATGTCATTCTCCTAACTGCACACACCTATACGTGTGTTTTACTCTTGGTTTTCCCTTGTATTTACTCCATATATCTTGTCTTTCAGCAAATCCTATAGTTGTCATCTTTAAAATATATCCAGAATTTGACCTCTTCTTATCAATCCCATTACTATTATCCTTACTTAAACCACCACCTTCAACTGTAAAGATTGTTTTAATCAGATTATGATTGCCCTCCGTGTTTTTACTGCCTTAAATTTCTTCTCCATATAACAGCCATGTTGATCTTCTTAAAATAGAAATTATATTTTGCTGCTCCTCTGCTCAGAGCACTCTACTGGCTTCCCATTTCTCCAGATGGACAGAGTTGCATAATTATGACCCCCCACCCCATGCTACTGGTTAGAACACAGCATTACATTCTGGTTCAGTCTGGTCAGCCATATGAGTTTTCTTAATGTTCCTTAAACTTTCCAGAAATCACATTGCCCATACTTGTTCTGTATTCTTCCTAGAACAGCCTTCCCTTGGTAAATAGATGGCATTTAATAAGTTATTTTTGCAAAATTTACATTGTCTCAGTCAAGCATTTTCAGGCTATTCTATATAAAACTGCAACATAGACTTCTTTCTTAATTGTCTATTTCCCTGATGGACCAAATGTTGTCTGAGTGAAGAAATGGTTATCTGTTTTGTCCCTGGTTTATCCCTAGTGCCTGGAATGAGACCTCAAACATAACTCATGTCTAAAACTAATTTTTGACTAAGTAACTTCATATGAAACATGCCAGAAAATATTAACAAATGATACATTTTTCAATGGCAAGAAAATAATTAAATGTCTAAAAGTAATACTGATATGTATGAAAAATCTATATGAAGAAATCTGAAAATAGTCTTATTGTCATGGAAGAAAATTTGAATTAATTTATAACAGTATTATATTTCTCTGTAACTTCAATATTTAAAAAAACCCACTATTTTCCTAAGGTAATATAAAAGTTTCATATGATCCCAAAAAAAACTATGAGGAGGTTTTATATTTGGAACTAGAGATATTCATTCTAATATTAATTTGGGAGAATAAACAAGTGTGGCCATTGAATTCTTTAAAAAGATAGTAATAAAGATGTACAAACACTGATTAATATTAAAATTTATTTCAGGATCTAGGATAGTGTGATAATGGGACATGAAGTGAATTACAAATCAATGGAAGAAAATTAGGATGTGAAATAAAATCAAATAGATCTGTGAAGTGTTTGATATTGATCTTTAACAAGATATGCAGCATGCTGACTGCTTCGTTCTGTTAATACATTTTTTTCATAGCAAGATTTTCTCATTGGTGGGAACAGCACATTGCACTACATTCCGGTGCACACTCCTTAATTTGTTACATACCTATAGCAAGGAGTACAAGGCTCCGCTGTTTTGAATAACAGTGTTTTAGGGTACGTACTCGTTCTTCTGTGTCCTGGAGTATATTATTATGTATTTTAACAGCTATTTGAAGTATAATTGACATATTAAAAAACAGCACAAATTTATAGCATTCAATTTGATAAGATTTTCATATATTCACACTTGCGAAACTACCATCACAGTCAAGCTTATGAACGTATCCATTACCCCTCAAATTTTCCTCATACCCCGTTGTTATATATCTCTCCCACTCCTGCATCTTCAGCAACCATTAATCTACTTTCTGAATAGTTTGCATTTCAGAAAAAAATGATAGAAGTGAAAGTATACAGTATGTATATTTCTTTATATTTTGTCTGGTTTCTTTTACTCAGCATCATTACTTTCAGATACAACAGTGCTATTAGGATGAATCTAATACTTGGTTTCATGTATTGCTGAAAACCATCTCATTTTATGTGTTAGTAGAGATTTTAGGATATTTGGATTGTTTCTAATTTTTTATTAATACAAGTAAAATTGCTATGAATACCCACTTATATGTCTTTATATACACATCTAGTGGAAATGTATAATGATACACTTTTTTCTGGGTTTTAACTTTTTTAAGTTTATTTATTTACTTTGAGGGAGAGAAAGAACACACAAGCATGGGAGGGGCAGAGAGAGAGGGAGAAAGAGTTCACACTGAGGTGGATACTTAACCAAGTGAGCCACCCAAGCACCCTGACACAAACACTTTGAAAAAGTTTTGCCAATTTCTTTAAATAAGTTAAATATATATCTACATATGATGTAACTACTTTGCAGCCAGGTGTTTATGCATAGAAAATTAAAGCATATGTTCATACACATCTCTTTTGATAGAAGTACACCAATTCCAAATATTTTATCCTTATAGATGCACTCATAAATGTGAATACTGTGTGTACAAATATATTCATCGCAGCACTGTAATTAGCAGAAAATCTGAAATTAAAGCCAGAAACCTGTATGCTAATTGGCAAGGGAAAAAATAATTTGTACAAGAATAAAGGAAATGTCATATATTCAAATTGATTAAAATATTTTTATCTCTAATGTTATTTTTAATATTTATTTTTTATTTCTTATATTTCTATATTTATATAAGAATTTCCAAAATATGTGAAGGGTTTAGCACAGTGTGTTAAATAATGAGTAAAACTATGAAACTATTTTGTTGGGTTAAAAGGTTAATTTTAATAATAAATTTATTTTTCATTGCTTTGGTAAACAAGGTCTACCCAGAGTGCATACTTTTATGGACTTACAGTAGGGCTTCTTTATCCATAAGTTTTATTATAAAGGAATTATTTTGGCACTTCAACAGCAAAACTATAAGAAAGGATGCAATAAAGAATTTCTTTCCGTATGTGTGTGCATATAAGATGTTAGATGGATTAATAGTAAAATGTCTCTTAATTTATTTACTATAATATTACAGTAACCTTCCAGTAGAAAATTGATGCTAGATATGCATTAGTATTTCTATTTTTTTTGTACTTAGAAGGAAGATTAACCAGTAATCATCAGATTTTAATTATTCTAGACATGATCTTAGAAAAATATTTATTTTCCTAATTTCAAGGAAGTAAATGTTTTGAAAATGTGAGCTTTTTAAGTCTTCATTTTTAGAATTAATATTTTATAGTTTCAACACAAGTATAACACAGACTTCAACATTTTAAAAATAGTTTCTATTTTAAAGCAGTTCTAGATTAAAATTCATTGTGTGCAATATACTAACACTAAGATTTTGGAGTGTAGTTTTAAATTATATTTACTTTGTATTGACAATAATTTACAGGGGAAATTTGTCAATCTTGACAATTCTAAAAACAAAAAAGAACACATTATTCCAAATGTCACATTCTCAATTAAATTCAAAGCAATGTGCTTATTATTTGCTTACAAATTTAAAATAGCATCCCTTCAATAGATGCGGGAAGATGGGCTAGCCTTTATACCAAGGCTTAGTGTGAAATCATAGCTTTATAATGGACTTTAAAAATCAGAAATTCAGTGTCATGCTGATATATTGTGATGAAACTAACAGGAATCTGCTGAATTACAGCACCATTAACCATAGCACCTGTTTTACATCCTATAAGATTTCTTTTTAACAAATAACTCTCACATCTTTTCCAACATTTAGAGTGCTAAAATATTGAAATAAATAACTGACTGGATTTATGACTCTGAATGGGATAATTTGGGTGTTAATTTATAGTATTTTATAATATCAAGAAACATCTATTGATTAGCTATTTCTCCTTATGCTATTATGCAGCAAGTCCAGTATCATTCGTTACGATTTATTAATAATGTGCTTTGGGTCTAAAATGGTAAAATGAGTTGGCTAAATCTATCAGTGAATTAGCCAAGCTCTGAGGTTTAGGACTCAGATAACCAGTTCACAGCCTTAGCTTGGCTAAGTCCATTAAATAGCCACATTTGCTAGGTCAAGCAAATAATACTTTCACATCAGCAGAAATTAGTTCTAATAGTAGGAAAAATAGTCTCTGAAAATAGATTTGCAGGACTCATCCATTTTTACACATTATAGACTTGCCAACTCAGACAAAACATAATGTTTGAAAATGCATGTACATGAGAACATAAACCATCATCCATCTCTAATATTTATTAGATTCCTAAAATGAGGATGGTTTACTTGTATTTTAATATGCCAAAATGTGGAGACTTTTAAATTACGTGTGACAGTGAGTGTAACTTACCTTTAATAGTCAATAAAAGTTTATAAAGTGAACATGCTGATAGAGCATTTAGCTGATTTCTCTATATTTGAAGAAAGACTGTCTAAAGGTGGAAGGGAGAGGACAAAATTAAAAAAATAGGAAGCAGTGCATAAAGAGGGAAATTATTTTCACAAGGGACTGGTATTCCCAGTAGCATGCAATTTGAAAGACATCTTTTTAAAATCTCTTTATAAGACAGATTTTCCAAGTGTAAATAATCTTTCATTTGAAATGTAAACAGAAACCAACATAACTGGGTAGTTACCATAGAAAAACATCTAGCAAGATGACATGCAGACAATGCACTGCTTGGAGAATGCATTGTCTCAAAATAAAAAGTGTAAAGAAGAAGAATTATCTAAGAAGTTGTATGGAAATAAGAATGCATCAGAAAGGAAAAAAGAAATGTAGCTTAAAAAATCTTGCCAAAAATGAAGAACAAACCTACTGATGATAATTATTAAAAACAGAGCAATTTGGAAAGAGATCTGCAATTTTTTTTTTATAAAATGCATTTACAAAAGTGGTGTCTAGGTGGCTTAGTCGGTTAAGCATCCGACTTGGCTCAGGTCACGATCTCATGGTTCGTGAGTTGGAGCCCCACATTGGGTTCTGTGCTCACAGCTCAGAGTCTGGAGCCCACTTCAGATTCTGTGACTTCTCTCTCTTTGCCCTTCCTCTGCTCATGCACTCTGTCTCTCTCTCAAAAATAAAAATAAACATTAAAAAATTTTTTAATGCATTTGCAAATGTTACAAGAAGATGACAGATAAAGATAATGGGACTTAGATATGTCTCTTATAGCTACTCTGTATTTGCAATATATGATAAATACCAAAGTGAAAGATTTGATGTTTATAAGTAATAACCTTTAATATATCTTATGGTATATAGACTAAAATTAATCAAATAATATCTATTTTAATTGTTTTATCAATTTGGTTATATTTTTACACACACATTTATATTGATACATTACAATGGAAATAACAATTCTGGAAGCACATAAAGGTATTGATTATATCAAAAATTATCCAAAATTTATATCTGAAACGTCTGAAATTGGTGAACCAACACCTCCTTAGTTACATTTAATAGTAGGTGAGGGACATCTAGGTGGCTCAGTCCTTTAAGCATCTGGTTCTTGATTGGGCTCAGGTCATGATCTCAAGGGTTCAAGGTCTAAAGCCCTAATTGGGGCTCTGCCCTGACAGAACAGAGGCTACCTGGGATTCTCTCTGCCTTTCTCTATCCCCTTCCCCCCAATAAACTTGAAAAAAAGAAAGATAGGTGAAATAGCATACTACACACTTTCTAGGTAGGAGGTATTTTTTTTAATACAATAAGTATCTAAATTTCAATATGTGTAGTACATACAGTTGAGTGTCTAGGTCCTGGTTTTGGCTCAGATCATGATCTCACCGTTTTGTGAATTCAAGCCCTGTGTTGAGCTCTGTGCTGCCTCAGAGCCTGCTTGGGTTTCTCGCTCTCCCTTTATCTCTCCCCCTCACCCATCATGCTATCTCTGTCTCTCTCAAAATAAATAACTAAACTTTAAAAAATCGATCTTATATTTAAAGAAATACATTATCTAAGAGGAGTTTAATGGGTTAATTTGCAGTAAATTAAATTTTAATTTTAAATTTAGATAAATTCAAAATTAAATATAAACTGAATTTATTTATTTATTTTAGGTAAACTGAATTTAAATATAGATAAGTTTAAATCAAATTTAGGTAAATTAAGTATATATACCAGTTATGTAACAAAGCAAAGCATACAACATAAAAGATGTCATTTTATTCTATTCTTGTTATTCGTCATTAACTCTGAGGCTTCATATCCTTTTTAGATATAATTGAAACAATCTATTGAAGCTGTAAAATGAACTAAAATTATATGATAAAAGTGAATTGAGTATAAAGAAAGAGCTTAATGGTCCAAGCATTGATTGGATTTTTGAATAAAACATTGTACATTCTTCTATAGAAACATAAGTCTTACTATAACTGGATTCTTTTTTCTTTTTTTAATTTTTTTTTAATGTTTTATTTATTTTTGAGAGAGAGAAAGAGTCAGTGTGAACATGGGGGTCAGAGAGAGAGAAAGATATAGAATCCAAAGACAGGCTCCAGGCTCTGAGCTAGCTGTCAGCACAGAGCCCGACGTGGGGCTCTAAACCACTAACTGTGAGATCATGACTTGTGCCGAAATCGGATTCTTAACCGACTGAGCCTCCCAGCTGCCCCTCTTTATTCCTTTTAATTGAGAAAAGAGTCTTATTGTAACACACATGTTAAATGATGTCATTAATTTAAAAAAATAATTTAAAGCTAATTTTTAATACCAGAACAAGTTTAGAACTGTATTACTGTGAATTTATGTTTAATGATAAAATGTATGGAACATAATCCATTGATTGAAAAATTTCTGTTTCTTTTCCCCCAAATTCTAAACACCATGAAACTGGGGATACTTTAATATAACTGATTTTATTTTTACTTTTTATCATATTGCTATCAGTGAAGAAAAGTAAAATCAAAGATTTTAGGAGAGGGGTGCCTGGGTTGCTCAGTTGGTTGAGCATCCGACTTCAGCTCAGGTCATGATCTCACGTTTTGTGAGTTCGACCCTGCGTCTGGCTCTGTGCTGACAGCTCAGAGTCTGGAGCCTGCTTCTGATTCTGTGTCTCCCTCTCTCTGCCTCTCCTTTGCTCATGTTCTGTCTCTGTCTCTTACAAAAGCAAAATAAACATTAAAAAATTTTTAAAAAAGATTTTAGGAGACTGTAGAAAAGTAATTTTATATTAAGCACCCCCACCCAAACACACTCATAGCCAGATGAAATTATAATATAATATTTTCTTATAAGTTAAGTATGAAATGGAGGCCTGAGTTGCTCCAACGGCTGAACATCTGACTCTTGATTTCAGCTCAGGTCATGACCCCAGGTTTGTGGGATGGAGCCCCGTGTTGGGCTCCACACTGGGTATGTAACCTACTTACCATTCTCTCTCTCCCTTTCTCTCTGCCGTCTACCCTACTCACTCCTACTCTCTCTAAAATTAAAAAAAAAAAAAAAAAAAGAAAGAAAGAATGAAGTATCCTAGGAGAGATCATTTCTGCCCAGAATCAAATTAGTCACTATATTAGATTAATAGGTTTTGTTTTGCATTCTTTTCTGTTATCTTGATTTTGACCTTTGACTATGCATTGATACTTCCTGTATACAAATAGCAGAAAACACAAGTTAAATAATCTGATCAGTGTTTCTCTTGAGTGTCCCAATAAGGGATTTAAATGGTCTGGAGTTGGAGTTGGTTCCCACGATCTGTAGTTTAAAAAGGAAACATACCCCTACAACCA
>NW_027527973.1:391563-435605 GCF_008692635.1 Crocuta crocuta
TACCAAAAATAGAGCAAAGCAAACCACAAAGACAAAAACAAAAAACTTTCCAGGGAATATAAATGATCAGTAAACTTTACACATCAGTGCTTATAGTACATATAATGTCAATGTTAAAATACACTTTTACTTATTGTGACTTATCCTAAGAAAACAATAGTTAATTGCTATTAAGAAACCCACTGATGTAATTCATCAAACAATAGATCCATTGAAAGATATCAAATGTTTATCTGCACAGATACCAAATGTTATTTAACATAATTTATCTTCCACTTATAATTTAAAATCAATAATTTGAGAATTTTTTTTCAAATATGACTTTCTGGAAGTATTCCTTCAAACATAGAAAAAAAAAGTTCACTCTTCACAATTTATTTATTTTTGTTGATGTTGTTGGCAGTATTAACCAAGCACTTTGGTGAAAGAAAAAAATTAGTGACATAATAAAAAAGTAATGGATTAGAAGAAGTCAGATGTTCTGTATTCATAGATTATAAGCATATTTATGGAAAATACTTAAGAACCGATAGAAATAGCTACTACAAAATAACAGTTTAGTAAGCAGCAAGGTATATAATTAAAACATAGTAAAAGGGTCTTATATATAAAAGCAATAACCCAGTATAAGTATAATGAAGAGAAACCCATTTTAAATTTCAGATTAGTAAACATAAGAAATATATAAAAGAAATACTAGAATTCACTCTTTAGAGTCAACAAAACTAGACTACCTATGAAAATTTTTTATAATTACTACAAAATAAAATCATTGTGGGAGATTTGGAGCTACCATATATTACAATATTTTAAAGAAAATGAGATTCTAAGCTAGTCATAGAAAAAAAAATACCTATATCATGATAAACCTGAGGATATATTCAAAACTGATACTATACATATCCATACATATATAAACACACATACACACGCACACATACACATGCGTACATGTCAATGAGTTATAAAGGGAAACATGAGTAGATTATTTTACAACTTGGGAGGGTTGAAAATTTCTAAAAGATAAATCTCAAACTAAGATAAATACTTCTTTATTATATCATAAAAGAAGATTAATATCCCTAGTATCAAAAAACTTAGGCAAATTGAAGAGGGGAAAAAAGTGTTTCAATATGATAATGAACAAAAGAAAGTAAGAGTTTGTTCAAAGAAAAAAGAAATTAATACTCAATTTTTTAAAATTACATATTTGCTTATATGTGATCTATTCCGAGGAATGTATTACAAAAGTACAGTGGGGAAATAGAAAGTGAATGTTCATAATGTTATTAATTGTGGTATTTGTATGGGTAAAAGCTGACTCAGACAACAGAAGTCTTCTAAGGATTTATAGGGCATCCACCTAACATACCACTCTGTACCAAAAGAACTGTGTAAAAACACTAAAAATGATATAAGTGATCCCAGTATTAAATAAAGTATTTGATTATATTTTCCAAAATGAACACTGAAATGATAAACCAAAATATAACAAAAATGATTTTTGTAGTTGGCAGAAAAAAATTGTTACTAAAAAAAAAAAACAAAAAAAAGGAAAAAAGTATGAAATATGAAACCATATTTGGCAGTATTATGAATATAATAATAGTAGTATTTTACTTTTGATATAGAAATAAGTTAAATAAAGAGATGTTTATACTAGTTATGATAATGTCATGAGGATCTAAAACCTTATCATTACTTAAGGCAGCAAGAGATGTTATTAACTCCAAATATGATGCATTAAGAAATACACAATACAATTTAAGAAGTGTTTTTGCATCAACCTTAAACCATGATCCAATCAAACTATATTTATTACCGTATTACAGAAAACATGAAGCATAGAGGAAAGGCTTATACACACCAAGGTAAATAAATCAGCCATATCGTTCTAGAGATATTATGATCCATTTTTTTTAACAAGTCAATGGCATAAATACTAGAATGTGGAAGTAAAGAAAAAAATAAATGACATAAATTTAGTAAACTGCAATGGTTAAAAAATAATGGAGATTTCAGGATCCTATCTCAGATGGTTTTAATCTCAAATTTGTAACTTTCCTAAAATGAGAGTATGTAAACTCATTTTTAATTCCATAGTTTATGTATTAGAAGTGCATTTAATCTAAATTTTCTTTGAAACTTGTGAAAAAAATACATTTGTCAAGAAATCTTCATGTAGAAGGAAAATCTCTTGAGTTAACATTTATAAGAACACAATCCTTTTCTTACTGTGTAAACCATATCTAGATATCATTCCAGCATTTCTTTAACATGGGGGAAAAGCAAACAACAACAATAAGAAGCAAAACAAAACATGATATAGGTATTTTGCCATTTATTCCTTCTCTTTATTAAATGTTTGGCCAATGAGTCTGAATATCTGTGCTGCTATCCAAACTTTTCAATGAATAATGAGGAAATATGCATTATTCATCTTACTAATCCATTGAAGCAGATTCTAATGTATCTTTATAATCAGAATTCTGCTAATTTTAAATTGAAACATGCCACAGACATCTTTATGATATGTTGTAGTCATTCAAAATTAGAGGTGACAACAATAATAGTAGAATCAAGGAACCATGGGGATGTTATTTATTTAACACATCTACAGATTTCAGTTTTCTCTCCTAAGAAGAAAATAATTCACTCTTGCTTGAAATAGACATCAAAATTTTGCTATGTCTTTTGGATTTCTGGGTATATGCCTTTATTCTAAATTATCAGCAAGCTTAAAATTTTTAAATACATTTTATTTTGGTTGTTGTATTTCTAGAATTAAAGATGTCTACATATAATTAGCCTTTTAAACTTTTGAATGTTTATAGACATTTTAAAATTTATATAGCATATAACAGCTTAGATGGGGTAAGGGAAATTGGAAGAATATAAAACTTGAGTTTTTGAATTGGGATAAATCTGGGCCAAATTGCTTAATATAAAAAAAATTAGAAAATAGAGTACAGTACCCAACTTAAAACAGTATAATAAAACAATATGTGAAATAGTTATGGCCAGAATAATCAAAAGTCAATAGGTTGAATATAACAATGGGGATAATAGTCAATGTGATCAAGGAAGCAAGAACTCAGAATCAGTATTCCAGTTACAGTAATAAATTTTAGAGGCCAGGCTTTAATCCTAGAAGAAAGGGTGTTTACAGATGTAATAATGAAATATATAAGGTAGGGATATTGTACATTATATCAGGAAAAATGATGTAACATAGTGGAGAATGATGGAACTAAAGTATAAGTTTTCTGTGTCTGTGTTATTTTGTTTTGTTTTTTTCAGAAGTAAGTAGAAACCTTAACAGCAGTGAGTCATTAAGTCAGCAGTTTCAAAAGGAGGATTTTGAATTTGTAGCTGAATGACTTCAGTACAGATCTAAAGAATTCTTAAGGAAATCAGTTTGGTTTCAGAGACAAGTTTGGGGATGGGACCACTTCTGTGATAGTAATGAAAATTTTCTAGCACTTGTAAAAATGTTTATTTTGCATTCAATTTTATCTAATTCCTTTTGCAGTATAGATTCCTGGGTATGACATTCATAGGTGCACATGAAGCAGTTTTTCCCTCTGGCAACCATCAGCTTGTTCTCTGTATTTATGGGTCTGATTCTGCTTTTTTTTTTTTTCCCCATTTGTTTTGTTTTTTGATTCTGCAGATAAGTGAAATTATATGGCATTTGTCTTTCTCATTCTGACTTGTTTCACTTAGCATATTACCCTGTAGGGAAGTTTCTATAAACACAATTAAGATATGACCCAGAAGTCTCAATTCTAGGTATTCACCCAACTGAAATAAAAGCCTGTGTTTACCCTTCCCCCACTAACACACAGTTACTGGGTGTTTACAGCTGCTTTATGCAAAATTTCCAAAAACTGGAAGCAAGTGAATGTCCCTATAAGGGAATAAATAAATAAATACTCCTTGGCAGTAAAAAGGAACAAACTATTGGAAAACACAATATGGATGAGCTCAAATGAATTCTGCTAAATGAAAGAAGGCTCTAAAGGCTATCTACTATATGTTCCAATTTTATCACATAATGGAAGGCACAAAAGCATAATGATGGATAAAAGGTCACTGGTTGCCAGTGGCTAAGAGTAGAGGAAATTTAAATTGTAAAGATAGTAGCATGATTGAGTAGTTGTGATTGTTGAACTGTTCTCTATTTTAACAGTGGTGATGGTCACAATTGTCAAAATTCATAGAACTGTATAGCAAGAGTGACTTTTATTCCTCGTGTAATTTAGGGAATAAACAATTTAAGCAATTATAGATACAAATGTGCGTTCATTCATGTATACTATATATGTATGATACATATGATGTTATATATCTCCAAAACTATGAAAAAAATCAAAGAGATATAGACAAATAAGTTAATATATAAATTGAAGTGAGACACTACAGATATTCAAATAATCCCAAAGGAAGGTAGGAAAGTGAAGATAGAAGATACAAAACCATTGCAGACACAATGCAAAACAAACAAATGATATACCTTAAATACAACCATATTAGCAATTATTTTAATGAAAATGATCTAGGGGCACCTGGGTGGCTTAGTCGGTTAAGCGTCCGACTTTCGCTTAGGTCATGATCTCTCGGTTCGGTTCGTGGGTTCGAGCCCCGCGTCGGGCTCTGTGCTGACTGCCAGCTCCGAGCCTGGAGCCTGTTTCAGAGTCTGTGACTCCCTCTCTCTCTCTCTGACCCTCCCCTGCTCACGCTATCTCTCTCTCTCTCTCTCTCTTTCCTAGAAATAAATAAAAATACCAAAAAAAAAAAAAGAAAAAAAAAAGAAAATGATTTAAATATACAAGTTAAGGCCCGAGATATTCAAGCTGGGTTAGAAAATCATACTCAATTACATTATGTGAATATGATTAACATTTTAGGAAGGAAAATTATATTACGTAAAAGCAAAAGTGATATGCCATTCAAAGAGTGAAAGACAACTACCATATACGGACAATATAGTCATTAGAACAAGAAAAATTACAATAAAAAAGATACTAAAAAATGACAGAAAGCATCAATTTTCCAAGATGATATAACAGTTTTAAAGTTGTTTATATCTATTATTTAAAGTACATATCTGTTTTCTAAACTTGATATACCATTTTATATTCCCATCTGTAATGTAGGAGTGTCCCCGTTACTCTGCGTTCTCACCAGTAATTGAAATTTCATTTTTTTCTCCTTTCTAATAGTTGTCTAGTGCTATCTCAGTGTAGTATTACTTTACCTTTTCTGATGTTATATGCATCGTTTTATGTACATACTTGCAATCTGTATGTCTTTTCAGTAGTATCTGTTTAATCTTTTCCCCATTTGTCTATAGTTTTTTTTTTTCTTATTGTTACATTGGGAGTTTTCTTTTTATAGTCTGATTATAAATCCTTTGTCATTAGGTCATTTGAAAACATTTTCTCTCCTTCTTTAGTTTGTCTTTCTAAGCTGTTAGCATCATATTTTTCAGCTTTTGCTTTAAATGTTGATGAAGTTTATCATCATGAAGGTGATTTATCTTTTTATTTCCTTGTAAAGCATGGTTTTTGTGTTATATATAGTACCCTGTTGCTAAATCAGTTTTTAAATATATTATTATGTTTTGTTCTGAAACTTTAACATTTTTATGTTGCTTTTAATGCTGTTATTCAATTTTTATACAAGGTTGAAGTATAAATGAGGTTCATATTTTATGTATGAATGTCTAATTGAAAATTATTGCTTTTTCATTTTTTGTCAAAAATGTATCACTTGTGTTTGTGTACTGTCATCCTTTACCTCTGGTAATATTCTTGGTTCTAAAGTATATTTTGTATGATACTAACACATCCATTCCAGCATTGCCTTGATTTGCATTTGCACAGTTTATCATTCTCCATTTTTTATTTTTAATCTATTGATACTATTATAATTAACCTTGGTGTCCTGCAGGCAGTATATGATTGATTCTTATATTTTCATCTGACCTCATAAATATGTTTCTATTTTGTAATTGATGTATTCTAGTAGATTGTATTATATAATTAGAATTTTAATTTATTTGCTATTTTTTATACTTTTTATAATTTTACTGGATATTTTTATACTTTTGCTGGATATTTTTATACTTTTATTTTCATACTTTTGCTGAGAGATTACCCCTCCATACCTAATACTTTAGAGGCTATGTAAAGGTATTATTTTACCAATTCAACTGAAACTTAGAAGCCTTATAATCATATCATTCTCTTTACCCTTCTCTCTTTTTTTACTGTTAATAGAGTTAACATTATGTTATAGTTGTCACATGTACTGTACCTTTATGGTACTATACTATACATGTACTGTGTCAAACAGTGATATAATTTTTGCTTTCTAACTTAGTTTCTAGTNTCAGCCAGCCATTAATTGTTATAGTTTTCACTAATCTGCAAAGGTCTTTATTTTACCTTTACTTCTTATGACTATAATAGCTGCTCATAAAATTCAGAGTTACTGTTTCTTTAGTTTAACAGTTTGACTGTGATGTTACTGGGCATTGTTTTCCTTGAGTTTATCTCTCCGTTCTAGATTCTCTGTCACTGTCTGATTCTCATGCCTTTTTCCTGGTCCACTGGCTAGAAAGCGGAGGTTCTTTCACTACTTGCCCTGATGTCCTGCAGTTTCATGGGGAGATGGTAGGAGAAATGAGAGAAAATAATAGCAGAGATTTCCCCTACACTATTTAGACCAAATGGACCTCTTTCACACATCCTCTGTGCAGAATGATTAAAGATATAATTGACACATAACACTGTGCAAATTTGAGGTGAATAATATGTTTACTTGATACATTTATATATTTGCAATGTGATCACCACCATACCTTTAGCTTAACAACTCTAAGATCTGTCACATAATTATCGTTTCTTTTTTTTGTGGTCAGAACACTTAAGATCTAATCTCTTACCAGTCTTGAAGTATATGATGCAGTATTAGTTATTGTAATTACTATGCTGTGCTTTAGAGCTCCAGAACTTATTTATCTACTAGCTGCAGGTTTGTACCCTTTTAACATCTCTGAGTCTTAATGCCTTAGCACTGTGGCTTTATCCTTGAACCTGCCTTTTATCCTGACCTGGTCTGAGAAGAAAGATTTCTCTACCACATTCCCCTGCATGCAGAGACTCTTACCTATTCCTCTTTCTGGAAACTATAGTTTTCTCTCTGATTTTTTGCTATCTGCATTCACTGGCCAGTTCCAGAATTTGGCTCATGCACAGGTTTAAACCAGTAGATAAAGAAGAGGTATAAAGAGAAGAAGAAAATAGACAGTGTAAGTTTACCACAATACAGGTTCCTCAGTTTTGGTTTTGCTTATATATGCCTGTTGTTCTTTAGTTTTTTGAGTCTTCAAAGAGTTTCTTATTTTGTCCACACTTTTAGATGTAATCAGAGGTAGTGATAGGTTGATGTAGATTCATTCCCTCTTATTTGCTAAGAAGTCAAATCAGTGTCTTTTGGTCTAAAATTTGTTAAAAGGGAAAAAAGTACCTAGTATAGTTTTGAATTATAATTTTAGAATATCAAACACATTTATTTTTATTATGGTTAGTGAAGTGAAAGATTTTTCTGTTACTCGGTGGCCATTCCAGGAGTCTCATAAATAACTTACTTGTAAAATACATGCGTTAGGTTTTGGTACTTTAAATTTGGAAACTTTGTTATCAGAGGAGAGAGCATATGGATATACCTTCTTAGAATCAAAAAACAACTCGTAGGTAACATTTTCAAAATCTGCAATAATAGATAACAACTTTCAGGAACTCCTTTTAAATAACTAAAAAATAATATAGAAACTTAATATTTAACAGTTTCTTTCTTTGAATTAAAGAACCAGAGCAGAGCATGAGCTGGGGAGGAGCAGAGCCAAGGAGGGACACAGAATCCTAAGCAGGCTCCAGGCTCCGAGCTATCAGCACAGAGCCTGATGTGGGGCTCAAATCATAGCTGTGAGTTCATGACCTGAGCAGAAGTAGGACACTCAACGGACTGAGCCACCCAGGCACCCAAAATATAACGGTTTTATGATGAAATACAAACTGTTTTGCGGGTACAGGATAAATTACCCATTTATAGAAGGAAACTCAAATTCTTAATTTGTTTCTTATGTATTACATATCATCTATGTGAAAATATGAGGGTTTTTTTTTGGTTTTTTCTTCTTTGTCACCAAACATACCTCTATGTGTATGTGGTTAGACATGTACCAGTGTAAAATTCTAAATACATATGATACACTTAAAATGCCCTCTTTTAAATATAATTATCTTTATCAGAATAATATGTAGAGAATATATATTATGAAACATTTTATCTAAAGTTGGAATACTTATAAAACAGAAATATCATATTTTTTCTTTTCTATGCATTCATGTATCATAACTCTTTCACCTGGTAGTATCTCAAAGATATTAAATACTGCCTTAACCAAAGTAACTAATTTTTATTTATAACAAACACAAGAAAAAAATAGAAAACTGAAAAACAGGAACTATTGAAATGTTCTCCCTATGAGCACAGATTTCATATTTACAAAATGTAAGTCAAAACCAGACATATTATCATCTAAAGGTATTTTAATTTCCTGTTATTCTGTAGTTTTCTATAATGTATGATTAAGAAGTAAGGGTAAATTAATGTAAAATCAACATTTTATGTTTTTACTTTCCTAGACATACTCCAGGTTTCTGCAGATTGATCATAATTTAATTCAACTTAACAATCATCTAATATTTTAAATGTAACTAAGAATCTTGATATTAATCATAAACCAATGGAAAACAATATAAAAATAAATAAATCCTGAGAAGAAAAACCCTAATCTTGTAAATAACAACAACTAGAATATAGTATTACATGATTTTTACATGGTGGTTCTTAGAAATGAAGAAGACAGAGCCATTTTAAATGAAAATTATTAAATCAGTATAATTAAAGATTCACCCTGATAGCTATGTTACAAGAACTTCATAACATTAATCTTATATTTCTATATTATAATAGATTTAAAATCATATTTATATCATATTATGTCATATTTTTATTTTTTTGTGAACTGATAACCAATGCCTTTTTCTCTTATCTACCATTCTAATAACAAGACCATGTTTAAATTTATATATAAATAATTTTAAACTCAACTCAACAAATATTTTTAAACTCAAACTCAATTTGCAGTTTTAGAAAAAAATAAAAACAAAATGTTGTTCATATTTAAAGTATTAGCAAAGGTTCTATTTTTTTCTATTAAGTCTTACTTGGACTATATATTTCTAGAATGATGACATATCTAAATAAATTACATGTTATAATGAAATTAGCTCATCTTTAAAATTGCCTGACTAAGAAAAAAGAGAGACATAAAGGAATAGGTTTTAGAAAAAGCAGTGACAGGGATTTAGCGACAGACAAATATTGTCATCTATTTTTAAATACATGGAAAATCTTATATGCAAGAAACCATTTTGAAAGACAGAATCAGATTGACAAAGAGCCCACAATAATGATTGTATGCAATAAGTCATGTTCTTGACAATCCTGTCAAGACCATGATTAGAAAGAATGAAAGGGGATGTCCTAAGTTAAGCAAACTATCTTGAAGACAGATATGGTAGAAATTCTCCTCATTAGGATTTTTCCATTGTTTTAATATGTCTTTTGTGGTAGGCAGAATATTATTTCCCTAAAGATCCCACATACTGATCCCTAAAGCTTGTGAATATGTGAACTTCAATTGCAAAAAACTTTATAGATGTGCTCAAATTGAGGGTTTTAAAATAAGGCCCACTGTACCAAGAATCCTCTATCCAGCAAGCCTGTCATTCAGAATAGAAGGAGAGATAAAAGTCTTCCAAATAAACAAAAATTGAAAGAATTTGTCACCACTAAACCAGCCCTACAAGAAATCCTGAGGGGGACTCTCTGAGGGAAATGTTGCAAAGAATGCAAGACACTAGAGACACACCACAAGCATGAATCCCACAAATGACACAATGACTCTAAACCCATATATTTCAATAATAACACTGAATGTAAATGGACTAAATGTCTCAATCAAAAGACATACGGTAGCAGAATGGATAAAAAAACAAAATCCATCTATTTGCTGTCTACAAGAAACTCATTTTACACAGGAGGACACCCTCAGATTGAAAGTAAGAGGAAAGAGAAATATCCATCATGCTACAGGAAGTAAAAAAAAAAAAAAAAGCTGGAGTAGCTATACTTATATCAGACAAACTAAACTTTAAAGTAAAGATAGTAACAAGGGATGAAGAAGTGCATTATATAATAATTACAGGGTCTATCCATCAGGAAGAGCTAACAATTATAAATGTCTACACACCAAAAATGGGAGCACCTAAATACATAAAACAATTAATCATAAACAGAAACAGTCTTATCAATAAAAACGTGCTAATAGCAGGGGACTTTAATACTCCACTTACAGCAATGGACAGATCAACTAGACAGAAAATCAGTAAAGACACAATGGACTTTAATGACACATTGGACCAGATGGATTTGACAGATATATTTAGAACTCTACATCCTGAGGCTATGGGATTCACATTCTTCTCAAGTATGCATGGCACATTCTCCAAGATCACATACTGGAACATAAAGCAGCCCTCAATAAATATAAAAGAATTGAGATCATAGTATGCACACTTTCGGATCACAATGCTATGTAACTCGAAATCAATCATAGGAAGAACCTGTAAAACCCCCAAAAACATGAAGGCTAAAGAACACCCTACTAAAGAATGAATGGGCCAATCAGGCAATTAGAGAAGAAATTTAAAAAATATATATGGAAACAAATGAAAACACAACAATCCAAACCCTATGGGATGTGGCAAAAGCAGTCCTAAGAGGAAAGTGCATTGCATTCCAGGCCTATTTCAAGAAATTAGAAAAAGCGCAAGTGCAAAATCTAACAGCGCACCTAAAGCAACTAGAGGGAGAGCAACAAGAGCACCCCAGCCCAGTAGAAGAAGAGAAATAATAAAAATCAGGTTAGAAATAAACAAAATAGAAACCAAAAAAAAAACAGTTGAACAGATCAATGAAACCAACAGTTGGTTTTTTGAAAAATATAAACAAAATTGACAAACCTCTAGCCAGGCTTCTCAATAGAAAAGAGAGAGCACTCAAATAGATAAAATCATGAATGAAAATGGACTGATTACAACCAAACCCTCAGAAATACAAGCAATTATCAGGGAATACTATGAAAAACTATATGCCAACAAACTGGACAAATTAGAAGAAACAGACAAATTCCTAAACACACACTCACTACCAAAATTCACACCGGAAGAGATAGACAACATGAACAGACCCATAACAAGTGAGGAAATCAATCAGTTATCAAAAATCTCCCAACAAATAAGAGTCCTGGGCCAGATGGCTTCCCTGGGGAATTCTACCAGACATTTAAAACATAATTAATACCCATTCTTCTCAAACTATTCCAAAAAATAGATGTCGAAGGAAAACTTCTGGACTCATTTTATGAAGCCAAAATCACTTTGATTCCCAAGACAGACAGATACCCAGCAAAAAAGGAAAACTACAGGCCAATATCCTTTATGAATACAGATGCATAAATTCTCAACAAGATACTTGCAAATTGAATTCAACAGCACATAAAAAGAATTATCCACCAAGATCAAGTGGGATGCATTCCTGGGTTACATGGCTGGTTCAATATTCGCAAATCAATCAGTGTGATACATCACATCAACAAAAGAAAAAATAAAAATCATATCCTGTCAATAGATGCAGNAGGATTAGGAGGAACTTAAGGGTGGACCGTGGAGGAGAAGAAGGGAGGAAGTAGTGGGGGAGAGCAAGAGAGGCAAACAATGAGAGACTCTTGAATGCTAAGTACAAACTGAGGACTGATGGGTGTGGGGGGGAGGGGAAGGGGGATGATGGGCATGGAGGAGGGCACTTGTCGGGATGAGCACTGGGTGTTATATGGAAACTAACTTGACAGTAAACTATTAAAAAAAGTAAAATAAGGCCCACTGTAAGCACAAGGTTCTTTATAAGTGGGAGACAGGAAAAAGAAAAGTTAGAGCCAAAAAGGAGATGTAATGGCTAATGCAGACTTTGGAGTGATATGATTGGTGACTTTGAAGATGGAGGACCTTGAGTCAAGGAATAAAGTCTGCCTCCAGAAGTCAGAAAAGGCAAGGACCTTCAAAAGGAAGCCAGCCCTACTGACACTATGATTGTAGCCCCATAAAACACATTTCAGACTTCTGTCCTTCAGAACTTTAAGAAAATAAATTTATGTTCTGTTAATTTAAATTTAAGCAATGAAGTTTTCTGTTAATTTGTTATAAGATAAATAGGAAATTCATAAAATTATCAAACAATCTTTTATTTCTAAAATTCGAAACCATGAGAAATTTGTTGATGATATGTCAGAAGTATCTTTTGCATGTATCTAACATCTTTAACCCTAAAGCAAAGACATCCTCAAGGGTAGACTTTAGAAATGGGGACTCTGCTGGCATATGGAATGTGAGCATAAGAAATTTATTTTGTATTCACCTCACAATTTGGGGGATATATTTGTTATGATTATTTTTCAGGCAACTTGAGTAAGATAATATCTTCATGTCACTTAGGATACAAGATGCTGAAGAACTAGCATCTGTATCCTATATGTCCATGACTCAGGATGAGGCTTTGCTGAGGCAGCTGCCTGAGTATAACAGTTGAAAGCAAATTTGTGAATATGAGAAGAATTCACTGTGCTTTTCTGATTACACTAAATGCGAATGTGGACCCCTAGAATGTAAAGGAAGCAAAACGTGGGTTGGTTAAGGAGAGTGGTGATATTTTGGTAGCATGTTACTAGTTACTGTCCTTTGGCTTTTCTAAAGTCATTCTGTCTGGCTCTCAAGAGGATGAATGTTTTTGAACTGGTTTGTTTGGGGAAACCTATTTGATGCTGAATGTGTGAACACCATGGGGGCCCTAAATGTGTTAGCCTTTTGCTTTTGGGTTATGTGTTAGCTACTCTTATCCCAGCTACCAGTAAGGGAGGGTGTTTGCAGAAAGTAGGCCTTGGGGAAGGGTCTGCCATACATCACCAGTTAGAAGAAGGTGTAAATGTTAATTTAAATTCTGCCCTAATCTGTTCCTTAACTCTAAATTAGGCTCTTTTGTCTTGGGGCCAGGCTCAATTGTCTTTGATCTGCAAGGCCCATAGGAAGAGGCTTTTGACAATCACCCACAGAGCTTTCATCTAAAATCTCTTTTGTAAAGGCAGGAATATGCTTTTCCTTATGAGGTGTCTGTGTTCGGAATATTGGTCTGATCTGGAATATTGTGAGGCCTGGTCAATACCAGCAGCCTCATTTCCCACATGAGCCAGTAGTAGCAGAAGGAGATACCAGTTTTCATTTCTCATGGCAGGAGCTGTGCAAACACTGCCATTTCCTTGCTATGACCACCATCCAGAGAGGCCCGTGTGGCTCCCAGCAAAGGTACATGAGGCAAATGACACCACACAGGAATAAAGTGTACACCGGGGTAGAATAAGGAGTCGGGAAGCAGAAACATGGTTTGCCCTCCTTAAGTATGGCTCAGGCACTTTTGATCTTCACCAGAATTCCTTGTCAGTATTGGCCAATGGAATTTAGTAGCTGAACAATAAATGAGTGCCCTACAGGGTTTAACATGTACTGATTACTGATCTAAGAATGCTTTAAAAGATATGTCTAGTCCCTCCAGGTTGTTTATTGTGAATAAACCTATAATATATGCACTACAAATACATGATTGGTAGATTTTATAGGCTTAGAGACAATAAAACTTAGTAACATCCTTGAGTTAATTCATCCTGCACACGATTCTTGTCTTTCTGAATCTGAAATATTTTTCAGTGTGAAAAAGGAGTCCTAGGAATATGCATGTGCTGGCATTGGGATTGCCCAAGTATTGAAGTGAATTTTATTTCTATAGAGTGTCTCTTCCTAATTGATATTAAAGTTGTGCTCTGTATTGAGACTAGAAAACAAAACTATTTGTAATTTTCTCATTTCATACCACTAAATATTTCAGTATCTGGCATCCACACCCTATGCTATCCCTTTTTTCATTTCCTCATTTTTGGACATTGATTCTTTTTCTTTTCACCTTCCCCAAGCCCTGTTATTAACAATATTCAACTTTTAATTAAATAGTTCTAATCAACTTATATAAACTTTGCAATACTCTCAAACTAAAATAAATTTTTTAAATTAAATTCTAATTACAAGTTTACATTCTTCAGTTATGTTCCGTTTTTTGCTTTTCTTCACATTCAGAAGTGCTGCTAAGAAATCTTATCTCTACTCTTGAATTGTGCTTCCTCATTCTCTTCTGAATCAACTTTATTCAGTACTGTTTCTATAAAACACCTCTTCTATCATCTCCACAGGGCTACATCTAAGCAGCACTTAAAATAGTTGCTATAACTCTGTCCTTCATGAAACTCTTATTTTCAAGATATCCTATGAATTCTCCCAATTTTTTTCTCTTTCTAGCTAATTTTCAATTCTCCAGTGGACTGACTCATATCTTTCTGAAATTTCTTGAAATTCCTGAACTTCTTTGATGTTCCCAGTTGTCAGTTCTTGGATGGAGATCTTTGCTTCTTTGTTTAACTTCATTCCCTGGAGTGATTGTACCTAGTGCCTTGGCTATATAATTATATTGATTATTAAAATTATTGCTCCAGCCCCATGTAGTTCCCTATATTCTAGATTTGTAGATAAAAATGGCCACAGAAATCTCCTTATACGTACATAGTAGGGAACTCAGGCCTTCTGTATTCAAAAGGAAACTTGAATTCTCAATTCAGCCTCTCATTTCTCACCACTTCTCTCATTATTGCCTCAGTCAATTCACCATCTCTTTTTAGGGCTGTGAGATAATCCTTTCTGCAATGATAAAACTATTGGAAATGATGAAAGTATCTGTATTGTTCAGTATGGTAGCCACTAGCAACATGTGTCTGTTGAGTACTTGAATTGTGGTTAGTGGGACTAAAAACATATAATTTTAATTTTCTTTAGTTTTAATTAATGAATTGAAATATAAAGAGCTACATGTGTCTAGTAGCTTCCATATTGTCAATGCAGCTCTGAGTTTACCTATAGCAGAGCAGTAAAAATGCCCTTCTGAAATCACGAATTTAACTATGCCGCTTTAATATCCAAATTCCTCCAAGTCTTTCTATTATCTATAAGGTTAAGCTCAGTTCCCTATTGTGGGGAAATAGATTCTACCTACATAAATGATTTAGAAAAAAAGCTTAGGGCAGAAAGCCACCACCATGGGGTGAAAGAGCCCAAGGTTAGCTAGTGGGGTTATTGTAATGGGATCATGAGTAACTTTTTATATCACCTATGGGAAATTACATTCCATCCGGCACCAATACACTTTGATCACAAACTTGCCCCCCAGACCCTTGGTTTACACACAAGTTAATTATTACTGTCTGATTGTTTTCTCCATGTTTGTGTGTGTAACATCTTGTTTTCTTCACGTTCACTACATGGGTAATATCTTGTGAGCTCAATAAATACAGAGATGAAACCCCTGTTCAGGCTTTTGCCTCCTCCCGGACATTAGCCTCTCTCATATTCAATTCTGCATCTTCTGTCTTGCTGGACAAGTAACAACTCCAGACCCATAGTCCGTGACATCCTACAATAGCCAAATATATTTGGTCTCTTCACCCTAAGGACCCAGTTTACTAATCTAACTCAATTTCTGTGACATATCTCTTAGCTTACTCTACCCTGATCTTGAAATCAACCTGTTTATTCTTTAGCATGTTACCCTAAGGGAGATGACAATTTGTTTGTGTTTCAAGGTTCGTATATCAGCTGTTACCTCATTCTGCAACACTGTCCTTCCAGATATTTTTATGACTTGCTTTCTAATTTGTTTTGTTCTCTCCTAACTGACTATACTTTAGAGAATCCCTCCTATTTAAAATAATAATCCTCATCACTGTGTATTCGATGATATGCTTCCTGTGTCTGTATAATTCCATTTAATTTTTAAAATGTATAAGAACATATAGTAGTGAATGTGAATTTGTATAATATCTTATTTTTTCCATGAGAACAGAACATTTGTTTGTTTATAGCTCAAGTTTCAGAAGCTGGAAGAAAGACTTCATATAACTAAGGTTTGTACATACTTTGTCCAAATATACAAAAAAATTGTTAATAAACATTAGGATGACAGTATATATTCTTCAAGAAATTTGAAAATTACATATATTCAAAATCTGAAAAGAAATGAGTCTAGACCAAAGTTAAAGTCATATTAAAAATGTTATAGTGTTTTATAAAAATTTAAAATTAAAATTTTAGATTTAATGTTATAACATTATATAAAAATTGATATTAAAATATTAATAGATGTAAGTGTAACAAAATCTATTTTTAATGTTCTTTTAACAATTAAAAAAAAGAAAGATAAAAAACAGTCAAATGGTTTAAAATAATTACAGAAATTGGTGGCATCATGAACTTAAGTTCAAACAAGTAAAAGCTTAGGGCAATTAATTAAAAATAATATGGCCACTTAATATGGTAAAGGATGTAGCCTATAATTAAGATCTATAAGCTGGGTCTTGTTAGCTTTCATATATTTGTTAGAACTGCAGTATATTTTTACACTATAATTTGTACATGTAAATTTAGGAAATACTAACATATCCTTAAAATTTAATAGAAATTATGGTGTATAACAAATTGTTGTATTTTGGTTCAGTGCAGAATTCATCTATTTTTTATTATTTTTTAATGTTTATTTACTTTTGAGAGAGAGAGATACCAGAGAAGGGGTAGAGAGAGAGGGAGACACAGAATCCAAAGCAGGCTCTAGGCTCTGAGCTGTTAGCACAGAGCCCAAGATGGGGTTTGAACTCATCATGACCTGAGCTGAAGTCAATGCTTAACCAACTGAGCCACCCAGGCACCCCTAGAATGCATTCATTTTTAATGGCACACCAGTGACATGCCATTAAATTACAGATGTATGGTGATAACCCATAGTAGTATACTTCTGATCACTGGGCTAAAACCTTCCTTTGTAGATAAAGGGAATTACTCTTATTCAAAGCTGTGTGTACAAATAAATGCAGAAATAATAGAATCATTTATTCTTTTAATTCTGTTACCTTCATAAACATTTTATGATGCCTTGCTGTTTTAACAATAATCTTATTAAATATTATTGAAAATATTATGGCAAGTAATTTAGTTTTGGTAAATTAAGGTGGTTGTATTTTTATTAAATAAGGATAAAAGTGATGAATCTCTTGTGGACTAATCTATTTAGTACATAATTCAGTTGAAAATATCTGCTTATTTTGAATTAATTGGAAGATATGACATTTGAAAAACATTGTACTCTCATTTAGATTTTATTTGCAACAAATTATGTGTAATGAATTCAGGACTTCTCAGGTATTTGTATAAGTGATAGATACTCATAGTATCTATCTAAGACATTTATACCTGAGAAAATAAAATAATAATTTTGATTAGAGTAATTATTTTCATAATTAATATTTGATCAATCAAATGCAGTTTTTTTTTCTACTTTTCCTTTTGCATCATTTTTTTTCAACTTTTGGTACACTATTATAATAAAAATTTTCATTGATGGGCCATTTCAAACATCAAGCCTGTATTAGGGTGCTACTTCTCATTTTATTTATTTATTTATTTATTTTACAAATAGTTTATTGTCAAATTAGTTTCCACATAACACCCAGNAATGCAGTTTTAATGTGAACTAATGAGTGTGTTAGTAGGAAATAACCATACACAATGTAAAGGAGTGTCTGCATACTCCACAAATCCAGAGAGGAACAGTGGATGGACAACTGTGAAAATAGTATCCCCTATACTGTGCAACAATGTGTCCTTCATTATTTTATAATAATGGTATTTAAAATCTTATATTTTTGGGGGGCCTCTGAGTGGCTCATTTGGTTAAGTATCCAACTACTGGCTTCATTTCAGGTCATGTTCTCATGGTTTGTGAATTTGAGACCCACATCAGGCTCCATACTAACAGCATGAAGTCTGCTTAGGATTCCCTCTCTCCTTCTCTCTGCCATTCCTCCTCTTGATCTTTCTGTCTCTCTCTCAAAACAAATAAGTAACTTTAAATTTTTTTATATATTATCATTTTATATTTCATGATGTTTAACAGTTTTATTTCAGAAAACAATTGGGGCAAAATTATTTGGATTTGATTTCATATCAAGAATAAATTTAACAGAGGCACCTAGGTGACTCAGTTGGTTGAGATATCTGACTTTTGATTTTAGCTAAGGTCATGATCTCACAGTCATGAGATTGTGCCCCACAGTCAGGCTGTATACTGGGCTTGGGGCTTGTTTAAGATTTTCTCCCACTCCCTCTGTCCCTGCCCCTCCCCCACTCATGCACAAGCTCTCTCAATCAATAAACAAATAAACAATAAGACTGTTAAATTATTCAATGTTGGTTAAAACAAAACTCTCCAAAATGCCTAAGTTTTACTGGGAAATATGTATATTCATAGTAGGATAAATCAATGATAAATTTTAAAAAAACATATGATTGTTTTAAAAAACCAGTACTTTTGTTTTATTCCCAGAAAATAAAAAGCATGTAGCCAGGAAACTTTGAAATGATATCTTAAGTATCTGGTGATCAGAAACATTAAAAAATAAAGCAATGAAACCATTTTTTTCAAACAAAAATGGCAACATCAAAATTTTTATGGTTTTTGATAGGGCTAAAAAACACTGTCATACACTGTAATTTATGTTTTGTTATTTTAATGATTGTTTTGTTTATTACATTGATAATTCATTATTACATGCTGGAAATTTTTTGATTTTGTTTACACTGATCCTCTTTAATGTCAAAGTACTTACTTAAATGGTGTGATAATTGATCTTGGTTTCTGTATTTCAGTAAATGACGACTTTTCTTTGCAACATTTATATATATAATTTCTGTTTTGTGTTGTGTTAGGTTTAAAAAAAAATGCCCTGGGATTAGTGTATAAATTTCAGTGCTTCTTTTGGTTTTCTGGAAGGCAGTTTACTTGTTATTTCTATATTCCCTAGAGATGGTCTTTTGCTTTCTTTTTTAAATTATCACTATCAATTAAACTTTGTACTTAATCCATCATAGAACTTTTTGGTATTTTCAGATCCTGTTTTGTTTTCTTTTACACTGTGTATGGAACCACTGAGGGAATGGAACTTCATTATCACATGTGTGTTCTCCATTAATTCTTTGCTTGACCTTGGGCTCTTATAGGCAGTTTTCTCTGAGATGTTTGGCTTATCATCAATCTGTGAAATATCCAGGTTTTAAAATGGATTCTCTCTTCACATAGAAAATGTTCAACTTCCTCATTTCACTTTCTAATCTACATCGTATCTAGTTATGACAAACAGAAGATTTCCAATTTTCCTGTTTCAAATAAGTCTACTCTTTCAGAGCATTTGTATTTGGTACAAAACAATTGGAAATCCTTTCCTGGTTTGTTTAGGATTTTTTGAATTTTATAAAGATACTTGTAGCTTGATGGCTCTTATATTGAAGAAACAATATATTGTGTACACTATCAATATATCAGGCCCTCTTCTAGGCACTTTATATTTTTTTAAGTTCTTATTTAAATTTTAGTTAGTTGATATACAGCATACTATTAGTTTTAGGTGTACAATACAGTGACTCAGCACTTCTGATCAATACCTGGTGATCATCACATCACAAGTGCACTGCTTGATCCCCAACACCTGTTTAGCCCATCTCCCCATCCACATTCCCTCTGGTTTGTTCTTTGTAGTTAAGAGTCAGTTTCTTTGTCTCTCTTTCTCTCTTTTTTTCTTTATGGTCATTCATTTTGTTTCTTAAATTCTACATATAAGTGAAATCATATGGTATTTGTCTTTCTCTGCCTGACATATTTCACTTAACATAATACTCTCTAGTTCCATCCATGCCATTGTAAATGGCAAGATTTCATTCTTTTTTAAGGCTGAGTGATATTCCATTGTATATCTATACCACATCTTATTTATTCATTAATCAGTTGATGGACATTTGGGCTGTTTCTATAATTTGGTTGTTGTTGATAATGCTGCATCAAGGGTGCACAGAGGCAGTTTATTTTAATATTAATATTAATTTAATTTAATTTAATATTTTTCCAGGTCAGCCATGACTTAGCTGTCCAAGAGCTGAGTAAGAGCAGTTTTGCCAATCACGGTGCAGCCATCTTCACACTGATTTTTAAAACATATGTCTATATCCTGAGATACTTTGACTCCACTGATTAGACAATAAATTTTGGGAAAAAAACAAAAACCAAAAACCAAAAACAAAAGAAACAAAAACAAAAACCAGTACAGCCAAGGGCAAGACCAGATTTCAAGCTCAAATCTAACTAACATCACTAAGTTTGCTATATAAAATTTCTGTTGAAGATATCCTAGATCAAATATTGCTCTTTCTCAGTCTCTCTTGCCTCTTCACTCCACTTCTCTTTTCCCAATATGTGTGTGTTTACATGCATACGTGTGAGTTAGCATAGACTTATGGAAAATATAACGAAAGTTCCTGATGGGTAGGGAGTGGGGAATAATTTGAATTTTAGCAAATGAAGTTAAATCAGCGAACACCACTACAACATAATACTATCATGGCACATACAAGGGTGGGACAATTAATAGAAACTATATTCACCAGGAATGAGTGTATCCAGGGAACTGTTATCTTATTAAAATCTATGCCATTGTAATTGTCATTCATTATTGTGAAATGTTTTGATAGTTGATGCATTTCCTTAACTATTTTAGTTTATTTTTTCTTTTAATCATCTAACATTTTATCAAGTTAAAGAAAAGAAAAAACTACAATTAAGAGGATTTTGAGAAACTATACTAGAAATATATAGTTATTTATTATTCAGAGGTTGGCTTATTTACACATTCTTTCTTCTCTTCTAAAATATATACCACTTACAGGCCAGGAAGTTATCTTATTTATATTTTTATCCATTGCACCTGGCAGGATGTCTGTTACTAGAATTGGCTCCTTAAACATTTGGTAAAAATTAAGTCATATGGTAGATGCATATAAATAGTTCAGCTTAATTTAAATATGTTTCCATATTGTTGTTAGGTATAAACTTTTAATCCAGATTGTATGTTATTTTTTCCTCAGGTTTCATAAATAAATTAACAAAGTATTGACATAAAACAAAAACAGTGGTTTTCTCCTAAGTTAGCTATAAAGAAACTTTTTTAAAAGACAAAGTTTGGCTTCAAGGCAATTTTCCCTTCTGTTTTGAACCTTTAACACTGTACTAATAAAAAAATATTGGTATAGTGTTGAGCATGAACCTTATGAAGCGATAACATCTATCCACTAACTGTGCTACACTGTTCTAATTGAAAACAATATTCAGCAATACCATTAAGGTAATTAGAAGCTCTATTGTAAATTAACAACTTTAAGAAAACTAATTTTCCAGATAGGACTACATAGGCAATGCAGGCAAATATGTACCTAATAATTGTGATTTTAAAAGTATGCTTACTCTCTAAAGGAACATTTTAAGACTTAATATTTTCTAATTGTTACTTTCATTTAACTTTTCAATAGTTGAAGCTATTTCTTTCTTAAAATCACATTGACTTTAGACCACATGGTTTATAGTGCATCAACTGCTTATTTTCTTCTAGATTAAAATAACAGTGTAGTACTTTTGAGTTGTGTATACTGTGCTTTGTGCTAGAGGCATTTTGAAAACAGATAAGAAAAAGTAGATACCTATAAAGGTAAAATGTCTAACTTAGAAAGATATATAAAGAAACAAAGGGTAGAAACAGTAGTTAATGTAAATTATCATTCACAAAATAGAAAAAAGAAGCCTAGGAACAAAAATACCAGTGCTATTATATTCATAATATTCAAATGTCCCAACTCTTTTGGTAAATTTGATTAATCATAAAGAGTAATTCTTTTGGACTATTTACTACTAGCCTAAAATCCAAATATAGCAAACGTAACACCTGGAGAAGTTGGGTCACATTCATCAGTTGAACCCACACTTCAACTATTCTAAATAATCAGTTTTGTGTCACTGTTTTCTGTAAGAATCACAATTTTAGGCACATGCCTGTTGAAGTCACATAGTATAAGTCAGATTGAAGTAACGATAGAGAAGGAGCAATATGGAAAAAAAGCTTGGAGTAATCCCAGTCTTTTGTTTGGAAGGTCTTTTATGAATTCCCAAACTAAAGTAGATACCCCTGCTACCTCCTCCATTATACCAAGTAATTTCCCAAATCTAACTCTCAGTAGACCTCACTGTAGTTAATTTAGCACTTTCTGTTCTAGTCTCTGTGCTCTTCATTTGGAGACATTGTTTCTGGTATATGTGCCATTAACATAGTACCTGGCGCAATGTATTTATAAAGTAAGTAGTAGATAACTGCACAAATAAATGGGTGGGTTTAACCAATTAGTCTTGAAAGTTACAAATACCTTGAAGCCTTGAATGTTTTGCATGGATAGTTATATGATTATTAAAACTCTCTAAATATAGAGCTGTTATAATTTAATAAATATTTTCTTACATGTTCCCCTCCTCCTTTTATAACTCCAAAGCCCACCTCAGTATCTACGTCTAGATAAACTTTTAATAAACTCTGTATGAACAAAGATCTAGAGACAGACCAAGAAGAATTGGTCAGAGCATCTTTTTATTCACCTCATTACAATGTGACCTTATACATTTTTGAAAAGGTAGAAAGCTGAAGACATTTCCCTCTTTCCCTCCTTCCTCCCTTCCTCCCTTCCATTCTGTTTATCCTATTTTGTGTATATTAACACACATATGCATGCACGCACACACAGGCACACACACGTGTGTGTGTATATATATATGTATATATATACACACACATACACCCATACACATATATATGCTAATGAAAGACAAACTTTCATTAAATCCTGAGTTATGTGAAACTAGAGGTTGTTCTAATTGTTTAAAACTGTCCATTGCATAAATCGAAAGCAGTGCTCAAGGACTGTTTTATTTAACCTGATAATTGTCTCCTGTCGTTGTTCTATGTTTGCAAACTATTACAGAGAATGAGAATATTTGTATTTTGGCTACAACTAGGAGAACTTGCCTTGATTGATATTGTGAGTCAATGTAGGTGATTACTTTATCCATTTAAATAATGGGATTGACATGCTTTCAGATCACCAAACAACTTTTCAAAAACTTCTTTGAGTGGCAAAAATACTCAATGATGTTATGAAGTAAATATAGCGAAGGTACTTTAGTCAAAATTCCTTTTAGTGAGAACTAAAAACTCAGTTGTATTTTGTTTTGTTTTATCCAAGAAGGGCTTTTAATTGTATTTCTGCAAGAACATTGGGAAAGTAAATATACAAAGAATAATATAACCTGAACACTGAGTTACAAAGTATTTAAAAATCACAATTTCTTGTAAAGCTTCCTAAGCTTGATTCATATTTAATAATTATGGAAATGAATCATTGATTTTTTTTAAAAATTCTATTTGAATAACTGAAGTAATCAGTGCAAACAGCTCTATTCCTTGCTGTTCTATTGACTGAAATATACTTGTGAATGTCAGTGGGGCTTTTGAATATTATAGATCACACTCATTTTGGTCAGTGATCTGTCACAGATGCTTGGTATTAAGAACCCAGCTGTGCCCTCTGTTCTACAGATATTTTGAACAGTTTTTTCTCCCTAATAATTCAGAAAACTCTAGATGAAACTCTGCTTGTTCATCAGTCACACTGGATTAATTGGCATAAGTATCCCAACTAAGGAAAAACAATTAAAAACAAATAAAGAAAAAAGGATTTTAACAAAAACGAAGAAAAGAATTTGAAAAGAAAACAAAATCATCCAACTAGAAGTCAGAATCTCTATATACAACTCTGACCTAGCCTTAAATGTGAAAAATAACCAACACACACATACACACGCATGTTCTGACCCTAGAGCAGTTTGTTTATTTTTTAGAATAGTTTATTTTTCTTAATGTTTTATTTATTTTTGAGAGAGAGAGAGAGAGAGAGACAGCATGAGCAGGGGAGAGTCAGAGAGAGGGAGAGACAGAATCAGAAGCAGGCTCCAGGCTCTGAGCTAGCTGTCAGCAAAGAGCCTGACGTGGGGCTCGAACCCACGAAGTGTGAGATCATGACCTGAGCCAAAGTCAGACGCTTAATCGACTGAGCCACCCAGGCGCTCCTAGAATAGTTTCTTAAGTAAAGTAAGGATCACACCCCTCTAAAAAAAAAAATGTCCTACAAGCTTTTCCAGCACTTTTTAGTTCCAGTCCTCTGAGAGGCAGGTGCCTAAATGCAATGAGATCCACAATACATTTATTAGGGGGCTGCCTTTTAGAGAGAGTGGAAAGGGAGTCTAGAACATCTGGGAGAACTGTTAGTCAGGTGTGAAGATCTGACCTTGCATGAAAGTGAGAGGGAAGGCAGGAGTTTTGCGTGAATGCTTGATTTATTGCTGTGCAGTTCTAAGGGACATTTCGGCAAAGCCAATAAGGAATCCTTGAGTCAGTGCACCATTAGAAGATCTGGCAGGATTGCTTTCCTCTCCCTGCCACAGCCATAGGTGGGAGCACTTGCAAGAAATAAGCCCTCAGCAGAAATGTAGTGATGCACTTCTAGAGCATACCCCCGGGGACTGTCTGTTACATTTTCTCTACTCAGAGATCTGAAAGGCTTCACCTTAGGGCTGCTTCACTCACCGTTTGCCAGGATTTGCTCTAGACTCATTCTAAGACACAGACAGTAATCCTCTGTATTTTCTGAAATAGTGCCACCAAAAATCCACCTTTGGCTGTATCTCATGGCAGGATAGGAAATACAACTGTTGCCTTAAATATAGACACATGAGTGAATGTCAATTTTATTAAGTGGAAGCCTTTGGGGCCAAAGAGTCAGACTTCTCTCAGGCCATTATGAACAGTCAGGGGCATGGGTACTTTTCTGCAACAGCAGATTAAATGATCTGCCATAGATGTATAAAGCTCTATGTCTACAATTCTTCCCAAATTTCCTATCACCCTGAACATTTTCAAGAGGAAGTATAAACCATTATGAATTATTATGAATCTTATTGATTAGACTATGATACAGTTAATATCCTAACAGACAAATTCTGCAAAGCACGTACAGAAGTAGATTGACCAATAAACTAATTCATCCCTTTGAAGTACAAGAATTTCTAGAAGCAAACATGGACACATTGATAGATACATTCTTTACATTCTATTTCCCATTTGTTAACTGGTTTAAAAAACAAAAAAAAAAACTAAAAAACTAAAAAACATAATGATTGGCTGATGAATTCTGTCAAACATAATGTTTGGTTCTCAAAAGCCTCTTTGGATGTTAGGTGTCCTGTTGTTCCACAGTTATTTATTTAGATTTCAAGAGCAATTTACAGTCATTGCAACAGTTTTAATAACTGACTAGCAAAATTCATGGACAAATCAACAAAGTTAGATCATTGTGAAGGATGTAACCAAATGGATAGAAATAGAGAGGCTAAGTTAATGGCATGTGAAATTTCTTATTTCTACTTAAATCATTAAGAAGATGTAATACTTACAAGAATAGGGATGTTTGATGCAAAGAAGAAGAAAGTCAAAGAGTTAATATATTTTTCGGTTCTTTCTGGATCATTCTACTGAGCAGGAAGGTCAACAAAGTCAATTGCACCAATAATTCTATTGAAGAACTTCTCCAAAGTATGCTGAAAAGGAACTAGCAATCATACTATTATCATTAGATACATGTAAGTGCAGCCTGAAGAAAGTGAACTTCAATTTAGCTACTCATTTTTCTAGAAACGGCGGCCCCTTTTTCCACTGTAAAATTGCAGTTCATCAAATTTATTTTCTCAAGGACAATGAAGCTGCCAATATTATATTTCATGAAGAAAATCATGTTGCAACTCCTTCTCTTTCAAAATTTTTCATGCTGATGTTTTCTAACCATATTGTTTATTTTTCTATCTGCAGACTTCTCTATGCTTTTAGATCTAATTCATTTCTTCTTATTCACAGATTAATTACATTAGTGTGATCACTTAAAACTTTTGAAATGTGTTGTTGTCTTTAGATTATCAAATAATATATATCTAAGCCTCTTCCTCTTCTCTACAGAGATAGGACATTTTTTATTCACTTTCCTACTGGAACTTCAGATATATTCTATATTCCAAAAGTAAAAAAGATAATCAAATTTATCATCAATTTTGTTTTGATTGTTCCAACTTAATTGGTATATAATTTTTCATAAGATGAGTTCCATAACATTTTCTACCTTGTCATCCTCAGTATCCCCTGTAAGGGAAGCTAGCATTCAGTCTATCAGTGATTTTCTTCTGCAGAGGTCTTTGAATCAATATGTACAAAACCATAATTGTCCTGATTAAGTAAACTAGGAAACAAGCATACTTATTTTCTAAAATCTCTTAAGTATAATTAATATAATATTCTCCTCTATTTCCGAAGTCACTGACCAAGCCTCAAGCCTCTATTCTTTTATATACTTGGTTTACAGTGGGTTTTTTTCCTGTTTGTGTGTGTGCACATGCACATGCGGACGAGCATGAATGTGTGTTTGTTGACATTGACAGCTGGTATCTATCTTGCTACTTGTAGTTAAGGGACACACTTTTTGTTTTTTAATAACAAAATTTATTATTAAATTAAATTAAATTAATATTGGAGGAGAGACAGAGACAGAGACAGAGACAGAAAACATAAGTCAGAGAGAGGGGCCGAGAGAGAGAATCCAGGCAGGCTCCATGCTCAGTATGGAGTCCACCACAAAGCTATGGTCCCTATGACCCTGGGATCATGACCTGAGCAGAAATTAGGACTTGGGTGCTCAACCCACTGAGCCACCCAAGGCATTTGGGGGACAAAGTTTTTTGGACATAGAGTTTTGGTTAATCCCTGTCTTTTTTTCTATTTTTTTTTACTTTTTACTTTCTGCTTTGTCTTTGTTCTTGTTTCTACTTCTAGCCATGAAATAAATTTGACTTGATATTTTTATCTCTGGATTCATGTGAATTCTTTATATTGATAATATCACATTTTGTTCTACTTCTTTTGAATATTCCAGAGTTGATTCTCTATTTATAATTGCTTTGTAAATAATTCCACAAATCAAGTAGGCAAATTCCAACTATTTCCAACCTGGGAAGAGTATCTACAATATCATCTCTTTGTCAATATATTTCATGTGACTGATAATATTATTAAGATCTTAATGGACCCCAGACTTCCACCATATCACATTGAATTCCTTAGGTATATTTTGGCCATGCCTCACTTTCTAAGTCCTTACAAAGTCTAGCCATATCAGTTTCTCCTGAATCTCTCCTTTGATGATAGGAAGAGGAAATGCCACTTGTTTACAATAAACTTAACTCAAGATATGTTAAAACTCTTCCAGATCAAACATGGTTGTCACTGTCTTTCTTATTCCCAGAATACAGGAACAGTAGGGAAAAAAAATGGAATTCTTAAGGGGGAAAAGTAAGCTAAGATCTTTGGAGCCACATGAAACTCTAACAGACAAGAGAACAAAAATCTGATCTGTGAGTTGATGAAATATTTAAGGTATGTATAACATCTCAAAAAGCATCAATGGTGAGACGCCTGGGTGGCTCAATCCCTTAAGCGTCTGACTTTGGCCTAGGTTGTGATCTCACAGTTTGTGAGTTTGAGCTCTGCATCGGGCTCTGTGCTGGAGCCTGCTTTGGATTCTGTGTCTCCCACTCTCTCTGCCTATCCCCCACTCATGCTCTGTTTCTCTCTGTCTCAATAATAAATAAACATAAAAAATTATAAAATAAATTTGAAAAAATTAAAAAAAAATTAAAAAGCATCAATGGTATTCTTCTAATAAGATTCCTAAAAATTACTGCAAGGTACATAGTAATTAGGAAAGTTTTTACCTTTCATAGATCTGCAAAGCATTCCAAGACTCCTTAAAAAAAACTCTGATATCAGTCACTTTTTGATGACTCAACGCTAATTAAAAATCATTCAGTGGGCGCCTGGGTGGCTTAGTTGGTTAAGCGTCTGACTTTCGCTTAGGTCATAATCTCGTGGTTCGTGGGTTCGAGCCCCGCGTCGGGCTCTGTGCTGACTGCCAGCTCAGAGCCTGGAGCCTGTTTCATTCTGTGACTCCCTCTCTCTCTGACCCTCCCCTGCTCGCGCTGCCTCTCTCTGTCTCTCTACTAGAAATAAATAAAACATTAAAAAAGAAATAAATAAATAAATAATAAAAATCATTCAAGAACATTTTCCTGGATTCCTGTTATAAATAATCTTGCCATGTCCCTCTAATCACTCCTGCCATTAATTATCAGGATTTAAGGTCTAGGATGTGCATTTCAGAAACTGCAAGGAGTTATCTCTACTGGATAATGATACTGCAGACCGAAATTTCTTCTAAGCACTAGATTTTACATGTTTATTATTTTGTTCATAATAAGGGTTTCCATGACCATTTTTGGACATTTTACTTGTTGTAGGAGAGATTGTGTGTGCTACTACGTCATGGACCTTAGTCACACATGTTCTGGTCAAGCTGAATTTCCCAGACTAAGGGCTCCTAAGTATATGAAGAAGCTTCTTACTGGCCCAGAATATGTCTTCAGCCCCATGTTTTGTATACATCACACTTAGAAAACTCATTACTATTCAATATGTTGACCTGGCCATTTTGTCATTAGAAGCTATATCCTGTCTTAGGAGATAACAGATATTTTTAAATCTCATTCAGTGGCGTTTTAGAGAATCAAGCTACCAAATATTCTCATTTTTTCTTTGAGATAGAATTAACTTGCCTAATTTGAATGCAGTGCCACAATGCAAATTAAACACAGGTAACTAAATAATTAATCCAGGACTTGACACTTTAAAAGCATGATTATTACTGAGTGGATTTAGAAAATAATTCCCATTCTAGGGAATTGATCTAGGTGCTACATCAGGATGAATGAGGAATGATGGCTTTCATCATTATTCCTACCAGACAGGCTGCCATCTAGCAAACGTAAAACTTCTAACCAAACAAGAAGATAGTCCTGATGGAGAGCAGGGAGAAAAACATCTACCCTATAAAATATGACCATTAAAAAGTAGAAAATTAGCTTTAAAGTTGGAAACCATTGCCTATGACACCCATAGGCAGGTTTCTGGGAAGGCAAACTCACTAACATAATTGGGCCTTAGATTGCTCAAATAACAAATATCAAATGATATTACTGGGGAAAGTACATATTTTTTTAAATCCAAGGTCTTAAAATTTAGAATATGAGAACAGACTTATTCCTTATCTAAAAATGGAGTTATACAATGTCCCCTTCATACAACTGCTTACTAACTAACAGGTGTTTAACAGTGTTAATAAATTTTCATTCCAGAGAATTTTCCCCTTGACTATAAAAAATTGCAATCCCTACTTTTGCTTAGTCAGTTTCATGTAATCAGGTTTTATATTAACTGTAACAACAAGTGTCATAAAACCATATTCTTGAATTGAAAACTAAAACTGGAATGAGATTTTGTATGAGACGTCATTGAGAACAACCACTTCTCATGGTTATGCTGTAACCATTCCAAATATCAGAAGAAATAGCAAAAATAAAGTACTTTGTTGTTATTATTATAATATTTTACATACCCACAACTTATTTATTTTATAATTTGATGTTTGTACTTTTGACTCCCTTCACCCATGTTACCTATCCCCCACTTCTTACTTCTGACAACCACCTGTCTATTCTGTGTATCTATGAGCTTGTTTTTTTTTTTTAATTTCACATATAACTGAAATCAAATGATATTTGCCTTTGTCTGACTCAATTCAATTATCATAATGGCCTCAAGCTTCATCCATTTTTTGCAATGACAAGAATTCATTCTTTCTTATGGCTGAGTAGTATTCTGTTGTGATACATGTACCACATTTTCTTTATCTATTCATCCATTGCTGGGCCCTTAAGTTGTTTCCATATCTTGGCTATTGCATGTAAATTATATTGCAATAGACACTGAGTTGTATCTGTCCCAGAAGGAGAATTGCTATAGCATATGGTAGTTCTATTTTTAATCTTTTAAGGAATCTCCATGCTGTTGTCCATAGTAGCCAGACTAGTTTACATTCCAACAGTGTGTGAGGATTCCCTTTTGTCCACATCCTTGCTAACAGTTGTTATTTTTTTATTTTTTTGATAATAGCCATTCTAACAGGTGTGAGGTGATTTCATCTTGGGGTTTTTATTGCATTTCCCTGATGATTAGTGATTTTGTTGACCATCTGGGTGTTCATTGCCCATCTATGTGTCTCTGGAAAAGTGTCTATTCGGATTCTTTGTCCATTTTCGAACTTTTTTTGGTCATTTTGCTATTAAATTGTATGAGTTCTTTATATAATTTCGATATTAACCCCTTATCGGATAAGTGATTTGCAAATATTTTTTCTATTTCTCCTATTCCTCCCATTTTCTCTGTGATTTCTGATATAAGGCTTAGAGTTAAATTGGAATATTTAAAATTTTCATTTTATTCCAGTTATATTTGAATTATTAATAATCTTATCCACAAATTATATAGGGATATTTTAAATAGAACTCTGAAACATGACGGGCATAGGCAATGTCAAAATTTCAGATATAGTAGAAGTAAAACCAATGAATTACCAAAGTAGGGATTAGTAAATGTTTATTTTGTACACATCAAAACTTAGAGCTTTCAAACGAAAATGTAGAATGAAGCTCCAGATATATATTTTTATATGTCAGTTTATATAGTGAGGAGGCAATGACTTTATTCTCATGGCCATTGGTTATAATATTAGAATTTCCTTAAATGATTAGGAATTCTTTATTGATTGCCTCATATCAAATTTGCAAAACACTGTAAATTTTGCATATGATTTCCAAAGGCATAGCAAGAAATGGCCCAGGTCAAGTAAGTCTTGCAAAATACATTAAATTAAGCTTTGCTTTTTGGCTTGAACTGGATTTGTCTGCTCAGGACATTTTCAAGACTTGTCTTTGGTTTTGATTTTAACAGCACACAAAATTGAATGGCCATTTACTCTATATTGAAATGAATATAAAAACATTTCAGTTTGGTAACAAATCTTTTGATATTGCTGTAGTCAGTTCCATACTTGGAATTCACAAGTGATTTTAGAGAGAGAAATCTTTAAGGAGATACAATGGTATCGTGCTGATTTTACATTTATTATTTCTCTTTTTTGATAATAAATGTTACCATAAAGCTTCTGTAGAAAGGATTTGAGAAGAGCTCCAGATGCATTCACAAATAAAAGAAAGTAAACAGGATAGGTATATTTTATGCAAATAAACCTGTTAATATGGAAATCAGTGAAATAGAAAAGCTCATTTTAGCCAAAAATCACAATTTTTATAAACATTCAAAGAATTCATCTACTTTCTTTTAAAATGCTATGTATCCCAAACATATCAAATGGGTTGATATCAAAACTAACACTCTTATCATAATTTTTGTTCACAAAGTTAGAAAATAAAACTAGTTTTCTATCCTTTATTTAACCAAAAATGCAAACAGTATTCCAAAAATTCATGTGATAGCTGATATTTTGAAATATGAAACTTTTGTGATTTTGTTCCTCCTGATAGTATAAAACTGTATAACATATATAACTGTAACAGGACCTAAACTCCACTTTCTTTATTTATTTACAAATAGTTTATTGACAAATTAGTTTCCACATAACACCCAGTGCTCATCCCCACAAGTGTCCTCCTCNGAACTCAACTTTAACTGATAAGTGAGGCTCCTGCCACATGACTGTAATAAAAACTATGTTTTCCTACTGTTTTGTGGACTATGATACCTATTTATTTTATTTATATACTAGCTCATGGTGTGAAATGCTCCTGTCTGTTTGGACTGCTGACTTCCAAAGTAAGAGTTTATTTGCTCATGTATTCTGTATTTACGGGAGTGAACTCATGCTCAGAAATATATTGTTAGAGTAACACGTGCTCTGGTGTGTGGAAGTATCCCTTTGGAAAAATTGCTTTTTAGTTTAGTTTAGTTTTTCCTCTTGTCAGTTTTCTACATGAGCAATTTAAGACCAACTTACACATTAACATCTCACTTAGGGGTTCTCAGCCTGATTGGCTAGTGGAATTTAAACTCTGTCCTGTAGTACACATGAGTCAAATTTAGATTTTGAGTGGATGATTCCATTATTCATTCAAAAATTAGAGCAGATGAGCAGCTCTTACTTCTAGTTTGATAAATGGAATACAGTTTCCTCTTAGCTTTATGTAACAAACTCATTTTTTACCACCTTGATTTCTTGGGGCTCTTAGTCATAAGAAAATTAACCTCTGAAGATAGATACAGTCCCCCAACCTATCAGGGCCATGTTTGGCTTCAGTTACCCCAATTATAGTGAAGTTGTGTAACTAAAAAAAATAACAGGGTGTACTTAGTGAAAAACAGGATAGCATACACATTTTAATAACGCTAAGATTAAGTCATAGGTTAAGTTGCAGATACTCTAATCCATCCTCATCACAGCTGCCAGTGATGTTTATGGAATGTAGGCCTTAGGGAAGGGACTGCTATACACCATCATTTAGCAAAGGTATATGTACTAACTTATGTTCTGCCCTTATCTGTTTCTTCTCTCTAAGTTAGGCTCTTTGTCTAACTCAAGTCTTTGGGCAAGACTTGATTTTCCAGTTATACTCTTTATGGCACCAGAGAGCCAACTGTACCTTTAAAGAGGTTAGCTCATTTCCAATACATAGAATAGCCTCTTTGAGTGCATTTACCTTTGTGTCCAGTTTTATGATTTCTTGAATAGCTAGGGCATGAGAAACATCTTTGGTTAGTTGATTTGAGCTGTATGAACCTCTTGGACTAATGCAATGGTAGAAACAGAATTGTACACGTAAAGGTCAATCTTTTATGAGTAAGGGTCATTAGCCTGTTCATAGCTCAAGGGAAAGTATGGAGGGAAACAGGACCTGCTGGAGACATGATGTCTGTTCCCATAATCAAAAGAAGTTCCCACCATAAGTTCTTCACAAGGTGCAATCATCATACCAGGGCCAGAATAAGGGGACAAGTCACTCCTGATACTGATCAACAAAGTACCTTGGGGATCAGTGCTTAAGCAGAAATAATTGAGTGGGGGTGGATATCGGTTGTCATCTGATGGCAAGAGACCTTGCAAACTTGCTTTAACCTCACTAGGAGCTTTCTCGACTAGTGGGCACAGAATGACTCCCAACAATAAGACAACAGAGTTACAAAGGTATAGAATGGCAAAAGATTGGAATTCGATTATAAACATTCAATTATAATAAAAGTCAAAATCTATGCACTACCTCTTGATGTGAAGAGACATGTCATAGATACTGTATTTCTGCCAAAATGAACAATGTGAACTTAATCATGATAAGATATTAGGCAAAGCTAAACTAAAAGACAATTTATAAAACACGTGGCAATTTATAAAACTTTGGCTCTTCTGAAATGTAAATTTAAAAATGTAATGTTAACAGAAGATAGAGGTTAAGAATTATTTCAAATTAAAGAAAACATTTTAGAAAAGAAAGCAAAGGTAATGAGTGATATCAGTCAGAAGAAATAAATATATGTATTCATAATTAATTGCATGTCCTTAAAACTGTAGAACTGCAAACATAAATGGAAACAACCACAGTATGCAACAATGACTATCTAAAGGGATGGCTAACATACAAAATTTTTATTAAAACAAAAACAAAACAAATTTCTACATTAAAAAAGACCTTGGAAAACTTTTATTGTGTACTACCTTGAATTTTGTAGGCAGGTAATGACTTTGCTTTCTAAAGTCACTGAAATTAGAAAAAAAATAAATAATAATAATCTGACAAAAATTAGAGACAACAAAATTAAAAAGTTTTTGAAAAGCTTATTAAGATGAAGAGAACTTGCCTCTTTACTGCGTTAGTTTTTCTTTTAATGTCGATTTACTTATTTTGAGAGAGAGAGTGCATGCATGTGGCCATGTGCAAGTAAGCAGAGAAGGGGTAGAAAGAGAGAGAGGTAGAGAATGAATCCCAAACAGGCTCCATGCTATTAGGACTGAGTCTTAATGTGGGGCTAAATCTCATTAACCGTGAAATCGTGACCTGAGCCAAAATCAAGAGTTGGACGCTTAACCAACTGAGCCACCCGGGTGCCCCTGGGTTAGTTTTTAAAACCGATAACTCAGTGACTTAAAACAGCAATTTATTGTCATCTCTCATTTTCTGAATATAAACTTACCTAAACTGATCTTGCCGAGATTTTCTGATATTGTTATAGCGCATGGCAGATAAGACTTGACTCTTCTTGTAGCTATATAGCATAGCTACTATGCAATATGTTTTCCTTAATATTTTCTTTCATGTAGCTAGCTTGGGGTTCCTCACAGTATGGTGCCCATAGGGTAATTAAATTTTTGCCTGATGACTGGTTTCCTCAGAAAAAGCAGTCTGGAGTCAGGAAGCAGAAGTTTCCAGGCTCTAGATTCAGGCCCAGACAGTCGCACAGGATCACTTCTACCATATTCTATTTGTCAGAGCACTCATATAGCACACTGATATCCAAGAGAGTGGGGAACCTATTCACTTCACAAGAGAAGTGCCAAAGAGTTTGTGGCCATCATTGATCTAGCAAAGTCACTTTCTGAGATTGTATTATTTGATTTCTTAAAAGCTTTGGACATTTTCTTTCTTACATGTTTTTACAGTATATCTTTCTTATGTTCTCCAGGTTGCTTTGGCTGTTGCTTCTCTATCCCTTTAGTTGATTACTTTACCTAGCACACACATTTTAGAGTGTTTCAGAGTTTATCTTGAATCATGTTCATTTTTCTTTCTATATCTGATCTTTTGCAGGTTCATGTTTTAAAGTAATGCCTTTATTTTTTTATTATTTTTTTCATGTTTATTTACTGTTGAGACAGAGAGAGAAAGAAAGAGAGAGAGAGAGAACAAGCAGACAAGGGGCAGAGGGAGACAGAAGCACAGAATCCAAAGCAGGCTCCTGGCTGTGAGCTGGGGTTTGAACTCATAAACTGTGAGATCGTGACCTGAGCCAAAGTCAGATGCCTAACCGACTGAGCCACCCAGGAACTCCAACATCTTTATATTTTATATACATTTCTCAGATAATGATCCTCAGTCTGAATCTACCCATTCAACTTGAGTCTCACATAGTTTATTGCATACTTTTATTTTCACTTGTATCTCCCATTGTCATCTCAAATTTACCATGTCCAAAATGAAATTGTCAAAATACTCTTCCCTTCTTCCCCCCATATTCCTCAGTTACTCCTCTGGAAAAAAAATATAAATGAAAGAAAAGAAAAGAAGAGAAAACAAATATCAGCACCAATACCACTGAGATGAGTTGTCTAACCATATGTCAGTTTTCAAAATATAATCTCATATTTATTTTTCATCCAACCCTTTCCTTTGGTCTCATAAAGATGCCACCTGTAAATTCTGCTAATTCCACCATGAGAACAAATACTGTATCTGGTATTTTGTTCTACCCTCCTGCAAATCATAATGGTTGCTGGCCTATGAAATACTCCTTTTACATATACTTTTTTTTTTTTTTTGCCTCCATTACACAGGGGGAAAAGTAACACTTCAAAATAAGATAAGATTTACCTTGAATCTTCCTAACTTTCCTATTTTGGATCTATTTTAGAAAACAACTTATGTGATACTTCTACAGAAATCTCAGGTATCATTACCATTATTTTTAATAAAAACATATTTCTACTAGTATCTTCTAGTTCATGCCACAATGTTTTACTATAATTAGCAGAGATAATTTTACCACTGAATATTTTAGTCATACATAGTTGTATTTAAATGTTAGTGCTTTGGGGTGCCTACTCACTTGGGTAAGTGTCCAACCCTTGATTTTGACTCAGGTCAAGATCTCATGGTCATGAAATCAAGCCCAATGTTGAGCCTCACATCAGACTCCCCTGTGGGTGTGGATCCTGCTTAAGATTTTCTCTGTCCTTCACCCAGTGCTCCACCTGGCTCATGTGCACATGTGTGTGCTCTCTCTGAAAAAAAAATTAAAAAATAAGAATAAATGTTACTGCTTTTCATTATTAATCCCTCCTTCCACCCTCTGCCTCCAGCAGTCATTTGTAGTATGCGTCTCTGGTTTTGTCTTCTCAGAATGTACATAAATACAATCAGACAGTATAAATTTGTTGTTTTGATTAGTTTCTTTCACTCAGCATAATTCATTTAATATTCTTACATATTGCTACATGTACCATTAGTCCATTCTTTTGTATCACTGAGTAAAGTTTAATTATAAGGAAGAACCACAGATTTTTCACGCATCATTTGATGCAAATTTCCAGTTTGGGATAATTATGAATGAAAGTGATATAAATTTCACAAATACGTTTTTGTTGTGAATATTTGTTTCTTTTTTTTTTTTTTTTTTTGAGTAAATATCTAGGACTGGGTATGGCCAGTTTTAAATTTTTAAAGAAACTGCCAGAATGTTTTGCAAAGTGGATCTATCTTTGCGTTCTGTTCAAAAGTCTTGAGAGTTCCAGATGTTCTATATTCTAGCTAACAGTTGGTGTTGTCACTTTTTTGGGGTAAATTTTACTGAATCTAAGAGGTGTGTAGTGCTATTTCTCAATGGTTTGAAAATATGTTTTCCTCATGGGTAATGTTGCACAATTTTCATGTCTTTATTTGCCATATATAAATCTTATTTTTTAAGTGTCCAAACCTTTGCCTGTTTTACAAATCAAAAGGGCTTCCTTTGGTTTTTTTAGTTATGAGAGTAATTTATACATTTTGGACTCCAATTCTATATCAAATATTTGTTTAAAACTTTTTCCCAATCCATAGCTCATTGTCTCATTTTTTCAAGAGTCTTTTGAACAAGAGCAATACTATTACTTTTGTTGAAGCTTAATTTATCAGTGTTTTCTATGATTCATGCTTTTTCTGTCCTTATGCTGAACATCTTTGACAAATCCAGGAGAGCAGAACTTTATTCTCATTTCTTCCGCCTAGAAGTCTCGTGGCTTTAGGATTTATATTTAAGTCTATAATTTATTTCTATCTAAAGTTTTTGCATATGGTATAAGATATGGTTCAAGGTTCTTTTTCCTTTACTTTACCTTTCTTTCACATATGGATATCTGATTGTCCCAGCACCGTTTGTTAAAAAAAAGTACCATTCCTCCACTGAGCTGTCTTAATAACTTTGTGGAAAAACAATTGACCATAAACAAGTGATTATGTTGCGGGGGTCTGTATTTTTTCAGTGAGTTATGTGTCTATACTTTCATCTATACTATGCTGTGCTACATTTAGTAGTAGCATTATAGCTACTGATTCCTGAAATCAGTTAGTGTGAGCCTTCCAACTTTGTTCTTTGTTTTTCAAAATTGCTTTCCTTCAGAGCATCCCCCTCAGGATTTCTTGTAGGGCTGGCTTAGTGGTGACAAATTCTTTCAATNAATTGCTTTGGGTATTGAAGTACTTTCCTTTTCTGTATAAAATTTAACAATCAGCTTGTCAAGTTTTACTAAGTATCCTACTGGGTTTGTTGCTGAAACTGTATTGAACCTATGGATAAATTTGAAAGAATCTTTCAACCCATAAATGTTGTTTCCTTCCAATTATTTGTCTTCTTTAACTTCTGTGATCAATGGTTTGTGGTTTTCTATATATAAATGCTGCATTTATTAGGTTTATATTTTATATATTCATCTTTTTCCAGAGCAAATATATTTTTTCAATTTCTTCTAATATCATAGTTTCAGTCTTTTCTTGTTTTATTCCTATCTCAATTTCCAATTGTTCATCGGTAATATAAATATAACTAATTTTTTATATCCGACTTTGTATTGTACAATATCACTAATTCAGTTTTAAGCTCTACTACCTTCCCTCCCTCCAAATGATTTAAGGTTTTTCTACGCAGGCCATCTTGTAATCTGTAAACGGTTGTTTTCTTTTTTCCTTTCCAGTGTTTACATCATTTCTTCTTCCAGCACTATTACTCTGGGTAGGTTCTTCTGCATGATGTTCATTTGGAATAATACAAGCAGAAACATTTGCCTTGATGTGGATAGTAGTGAAGTCACTTGGTCTTTACCTATGGATATGACATTATCTGTAATTTTTTCATTAATTTATCATAAGTAGCAAAGTCACACTCACTACTAGTTTCCTGAGAGTTTTTATCTGAATGCATATCAAATTACATCCAAATGATTTTTCTGCATGTAGTGAGATTGCTATATGGTTTTCATTCCCAGTACTCCACTCATGTAAGGGACATTAATGTGGGGTAATTTTTTAATATTGAGAGAAAGAAAAGCATCTTTTATTCAGTCAACTAGAATGTGTATTTTCTTAAAATTTCTTTGTTGAAGACAGCAAAGTCCTTTGGTTTTGATATGCCTTTTATTTCTGTACTACAATTGATATATAAAAATTAGGGTCGGGGGAGTCAATATCACCTATTTGTAGGACATATCCTTACTGATTACACCACATTTATTTTCATTCTAAAAATATTTGTGTATCTGACTCCTCAGAAACTTACTTAGGTTCTTATTTTAAGAACCAAAGGTACTCCAATCAAGATATTTCCCCATTATTTCTTCAATACTCTAAAAATATGCTTCACTTCCTTCCTTCCTCCTTAGAAATATCTAGAAGCATTTATACAGTAAATTTAAGCTATTTTATGTGACAAGTCTTTTATAAGACTTTTGCAGGCCTGTGAAACTTTTCATTGTACAAAAATCCCTTAACCACATTGTGCAAGAATTTCTTTACCAAACATATACTGAAGACTCATGATAAATACTCTCAGAAAAAATAAGAATAGAAGAAAACCTCTTCAGTTTGACAAAGGACATTAAGAGGGAGTACAATATGTCTTTGTGAAAGAAAAGAGTTTCAGTGTTACCACATATATGTAATCTTTCCTAGGGACTGCTGTCAGTGCAATGAAATAAGAAAAGGATGAATTAAAAATAAGGAAAAAGTAGAGCCTTTGGGTGGCTCAGTCGATTGGGTGTCTGGCTCTTGATTTCAGCTCAGGTCATGACCTCAGAGTTTGTGGGATTGAGCCCACGTCCAGTTCTGTGCTGACAGCAGGGAGCCTGCTTGGGATTCTCTCTCTCCCTCTCTCTCTGCTCCTTCCCCTCCCACTCGTGTTTACTCTCTCTCTTTCTCTCTCTCAAAACAAATAAGTAAACATAAAAAAATAATTAGGGTGCCTGGGTGGTCTGTCGGTTAAGCATCTGACTCTTGGTTTTTAGCTCAGGTTCTGATCCCACAGTTCATAGTTTCGAGCCCTGCATCAGGCTCAAACTGACTGCTCAAACTCTCCCTGAGAGAGGGATTCTCTCTCTTCTTCTGTCTGCCCCTCCCCTGCTCTCTCTCTCTCCCCCTTCTCTCAAATAAATAAACCTTTAAAAAATTATAAGATGATTAAACATGATTATCTACATGGAAATGTTAATAAAACTCAAGAGCAGTTGTGAGAATGATAAATAATGTTTGGAAGGTTCCAATAGAAAAAGACTTTAACTATCTTGATAGATAGATAGCTAGATACATAGATACATAGATAACATAGATATGGATAAATGTAGTTTTTTATACACTAACAAGGAATATTTGGAAAATGAAGTTAAGCTTGTTATTTTCAAGCTTTAGTAAATGAGAAATTCTTAGGAATAAATTGAATAACACTTTGCACAAAGCTAATACACTGAAAACTATAAAATATTTTTAGACAGATTAAAGAGGACATAAATAAATAGACAATGTTATTGGATTGTATGACTTAATTTGTTAAAGCATCAATTTTCTCCAAAAAGTATCTTTAGATTAACTGCATTCCCAATCAAGTTCCCAGCAGTCTTTCTTATATAGCCCTTAACAATTTGTTTCTAAAATTACATAAAAGTGTAAAGCACCTAAAGTAATCAAGATATTTTGATAGAAAATTGAAAAATTTGTATGGCCTGATGTCATGACTTACTTTTGTTTAAGTTTATTTATTTTAAGAGAGAGAGCACACCAGTAGTCAGGGGAAGGGGGGGCAGAAAGAGAAAGGTGTAGAGAATCCCAAGCTCCTTGCTGGCAGCACTGAGCCTGAAGCAAGGCTTCATCCCATGAACTATGAGATCATGACTTGATCGGAATTCAAGAGTCAGATACTTAACCTACTGAACCACCTGGTGTCCTTATTTTAAAAATAATATAATATAGACAATGTGAAATTGGTATAAAGATACATAGAGATGAGTGGAACAGAAGAATGAATTCATGAGTAGATCCACCAATTGGATGGCCAATTCATTTTAGACAAACATACCAAGTGAATTTATGGGAAAATAATAGTTTTTTAACCAAATTATACTGAAGCAACTGGATATCCATAGGGAATATAACGAAACTCAAACCTTTTCTCAAAGTATTAAAGTTATCTTGAAACGGATCATAGGCTTCAGGGTGAAAAGCTGAATGATATTTCTAGTAGAAAATAAAGATTATTGTGACCTCACATTAAGCAAATATGGATTAGAAAAATCACTAAAAAAATAGTAAAGAACATGATAGATTTCATTTTACAAAAAAAAAAACAAACTAAAAATCTCTGCTCTTTTAATGACACCACTAAGAAAATAAAAATACAACAATGGTGTGGAATATTAAATATACACTATAAATGTATCATAGAGCCTCTATCAAGAATATATAAATAACTACAACTCTGTAAGATGAAAAACAAAACAAAAACAAAAAAACATGTAATTCTATCAGAAGGTATAAGAATATCAGTAAAGGCACAGTCTCATCAAAGTCTTATAAATTAATGGCTTTGTTTTTATCTATATTTCAGCTATTATCATTTTAATATTTTCTTGCTCATGAAGGATTAATGATGTTTTAGTGAGTTTTCTATATATGTTTTTGAATTAGGAATTAAATGGACATTTTCCATTTTTTGTCATTTGATTATTTTTTCTTCATTTATGTTTATACCTTTTGGAACAACTTATTTTTAATAAATATGATTGAGGTCTGCATCTTTTAAAGAATATTTACTTCAGCACATTTAACAGAATGCCATAATATGACTTACTGAGGGTAAGTTTTTGAAATGAATGTTAGGGGTGCTGGGTGGCTCAGTCGTCTAAGTGTCCCAATTCTTTTTTTTTTTTTTTAATTTTTTTTTTAATGTTTTATTTATTTCTAGGAGAGAGAGAGAGACAGCGTGAGCAGGGGAGGGTCAGAGAGAGAGGGAGTCACAGACTGAAACAGGCTCCAGGCTCTGAGCTGGCAGTCAGCACAGAGCCCGATGCGGGGCTCGAACCCACGAACCGAACCGTGAGATCATGACCTAAGCGAAAGTCGGACGTTTAACCGACTAAGCCAGTCAGGCGCCCCCTAAGTGTCCCAATTCTTGATTTCAATTCAAGTCACTATCTTATCATCATGACATCCATCCTGCTTGAGATTGTTTCTCCACTCCTCTCCCACTTATGCTGTATCTCTCCTTCCCATTCTCTTTCTCTCACAAATAAAAATTTAAAAAAATAAAGTGAAATGATTAATAAAATGAAAGTGAATTTTTAGAACCTCAAAGGGAAATTTGTAACAACTATTTGTACTAAAGTTTTCAGTAAGTAACTCCATGGAATAAATACAAAGTTCCATACTACTATTTGTTTAGCTTATCATACGAGTGTAGTAACATGATTAATAAACTTTTAAGAAACCTTGCCAAGGAATCAGGTTTTAACCTGAAGTAGAGCTATAGCAGTAAGTACAGAGAGGCATTAAGATAATCACATGTTAAAATAACTCATATGTTAGTAAAGTTCTATTATGGATCAGGATGTTCTGAATCAAAGTGTGCAAATATGGAGAAATTCAAGCACTTTGCATCCTGTTGTGCCAGGATTAAAAAAAAAAAGTACAGTGCCATCTGTTTGAATGGTATACAAAGAAAAATTTGGCTATTAGATCAGACAGCACTTTAGGAAATAGTTCTCTGATTCTTTTGATGGTACCACAGTGAGTACATTCTTTTCAATGATCTTCTCCCTTATTTCAAGCCATTAAGATGTAAGCCTTATAATTAAAAGTTAATTATATACTTTAGATTTAATGAAAGTCAGGAAGAGGTTGTAATCATGTCACTTGTCCCAATTTGGACTTCCATGTGGGTATTCACCTTTCTAAGATGATAAACTTGTCAGTGTGGACTAGATAATACTCCTCATAGGCTGTTTTAATTCTGTTAATCATATCTTATCCTAACCCAAAGACAATGATATAGCTCAGGGTTCTGTTTCTAGCATCATCTTCAAACCAAAGTCTGTTTCACTGGAGAAAAGGAAAGCAAGACTTTATTAGTGTTTATGTTAGGAGTCCTGGAGATGATGGAGACAAATATTGGATATTTACCCAGGAATTTTCTTTGTGGTCCTATAATAGGCAGAGAAGTACATTTTAGATATTTTCTGTGTGCATGTATACACATATATGTATACACACATATTGCCTTAGACATTTAAGCATCCAGCTTCAGCTCAGGTCATGATCTCATGGTTTGTGAGTTTGAGCCCCTTGTGAGTCTGTGCTGACAGCTTAGAGCCTGGAGCCCACATGAAATTCACCCTCTCTCTCTGCCTTTCCCCCACTTGTGCTCTGTCTCTCAAAAATGAATAAATGTTTAAAACACATTTTTAAAAAACTTTCAAAAATTAAGAGAACTACTTTACATATATCAAATTTGTGTGTAACTGAGTTTCAAAGAACGATTAGAATAACATTATTCTTTCTTTGAAAAATTATTCATGTTGTGGCCCTGTTTCTCTTCTTTTAAGAAAAGAGGTAAAAAAAAAAAAAAAAGAAAAGAGGTTCAATTTGGAACTACATGGATGGAACTAGAGGGTATTATGCTAAGTAAAATCAGTCAGTCAGAGAAAGACAAATATCACATGACTTCACTCATATGACAACTTTAGGACACGGAACAGAAGAACATAAAGAAAGAGAAGCACAAATAATATAAAAACAGGGAGGGGGACAAAACATAAGAGATTCTTAAATACGGAGAACAAACAGAGGGTTACCGGAGAGGTTCTTGGGGGGGATGGACTAAATGGGTAAGGGACATTAAGGAATCTTCTCCGGAAATCATTGTTGCACTATTTGCTACCTAACTTGGATGTAAATTAAAAAATAAATTAAGAAAATTCTAATAAAAAAATAAAAGAGGTTCAGGCCAAAATCAGAAAGTGATCCAACCAGTAAGTGACAAAGCAGGAATTTGAGCCCAGATCTAACTGATTCTAATACACTTAATTAGTGTATTCTCTCCCCTCCATTGTGCTACAGTTCAGTAAGATACAACTGATGTCTTTATGTTTTAAGAATTCCTCAGTGAATTAGGTTTAATAGCAATAACTTAATAATGTAATATCACTATAATTTTAATTGGTTGCTTTCTTGTTTTTTGACTTTGAAGAAAACCTCTTTAAATGCAAATTGTGATGCTGACGATGTTGCTTAAATTTAAATAGAATATTTTCCAGTAGGCCAACTTAATGCTCACAAATAGCATTTTATCAAACCTTTCCCCATTCATTTTCTGATTTAGTATAGAGAATACCGGACGGAGATAACTAAGTCTGTGAAAATGAATAACCTAAAATTATTGTTCTTTTATGTAGAATATGGTCAAATATAGATAACTTCATTTAGGTAAGCCTAATTTC
>NW_027527973.1:435623-482515 GCF_008692635.1 Crocuta crocuta
GCAAAGGAGGCTCATAAATTATCAGTGAGTTGATTAAGTTCATACAAGCAAGGACAGGCAGATCTGTAACCCAGGTCCTTTGAATGTCAAGCCAAATGCAATTTTCACTGCATTGTGGTTGTCTTTAGTGATGATAGGTCTTTCTGAAGATGAAACAGAAAAGGCAACCAAACAATATTTTCAGTGCACTCCATGACTAGTGTTTCATCTTTGATCTACCGTAAAATTGCTCTTCTCACTGATTTGCTATCAACTTGTTTTGAGTTGTTGCAAACAGGTAAGAATATGGAAATAACAGCTTCCTTTGGAAGCTGAAGCGGGGAAAATTGAAACAGACAGCTTACTGGCAAAAACAGAATTTGTGGTAGTAGTTCAGATATATTTTTTTAATGGAAATGATTTGCCGTGTCCATAAATAAGTTAAACGTTATATTTCACCACAGATATTTGGCACATGTAATCTATGCCTTAAGGAAAGGAGGTTCTTAAACTTGCTAACCCATACAAAACCATTCAATGCATTTGATTTCTCTCAGGCATTGTGAGTAAAGCACCCTCTTCCAAGTTAGAACTTCCATATTTATATAGCTTCATACTCCCTAAAACAAATGTTTAGGGATGATTAAAAAGGAACAAGAAATAACCATCTGTTTATGTTCTATTTCTACTTGCTTTCAATTATAAAAGTAATTGGTTGTCCTTACATGGATTTTGTATGTAGATTCTGTAATACTGATTTCAGTGAGTAAATTTAAAATGATATCTATGTATTTATGTTAGAAGTATGTATACAAAAATAATCATGAATATTAAATAGAAACATTTCAATCAAATTCAAACATGATTTAAATTAAAAGTAAGATATGTTTAAATTTCTTTTGTGCAATGTTTAAAGGGGTATGACAGTGTGATGTCTCTCCCCATGTACTGAATCGACATTATATTTTTATTACACATTTCCATAAATACAAAAACATCATTGAATATCTCACTTCTTTAGACAGAAAACAGCAAAATACAGACATGCAAATTTGCCTACAGAACATGGAAATCCCCCTTAAGCCCACAGACCCCTTTTATCCCACTTATAGTTTTTAACTAAAACTCACAAGTTATCTACTAGCATCAGTTGGTTGCATTCAGACTTTTGAAGATATTTCTGTATTACCCTCATATTGTAATTCCTCACATATTCCTTATCAGTGCTTTTGTATACATTTTCTCACCGATATTTCTTTTTCTTTTGGCCTATCTCTGAAACTTTTAAGATTGTTTCTTTATTTCTTAGTCTCCAAAAGGACACACTAATGTGTCCTGGAGTGGATTTTGCCATAATCATTGTCCTGGGCACTCAGGAGATTTCTTTGTGGGTTCACATCCATAGGTACCCATAGTTTTTGTGTAATCTGTTGTTAATCATTCAACACTCATGGTTTTCTCTGTTCTTTCCATTTTGGACAGACATTAGTCAAATGTTGAACCATTGTATTCATGCATTTTTCTAAAAATTGGTCTCTTGTTTATTTTTTTCTAATCTTTGAAAGTTTTTGTAACTTTGTCTATGAATTCTTTCATTGATTACATTGTGTAATCACACAGTTAGTATATCCTAGAACTTTTTTCTGTTCTCTTGACTGTGTTTTTTTTTTTTTTTTGGTCATAACATTCTATTTTATGCATAGATTCAGTATCTCTTATTATATATTTTAAGATAATGTACTATTTATGAATATAATATTTTCTGAAGTGAATATTTATTTTATTTCATGAATTTCCTTTGCATGGTCTCTGTTATTTGGTTTTTGTTTTTTATATTGATTTGCTACTTTTGCTTTCTAACACATAAAAATTTTTGAAATTGTAGTTTTATTGACCCCTCTGTTCATGGCTTGAAACTATTGAGAATTCTTTATTGGGGAAAAAAAGAGTCTTTATTGGGAAACCTTCTTTTATAAAATGGACCATCAATGTTATATTCAATAGGTCGTATAGTTGTTTGGCTTTTTGAAGAGGAGTACCTTGCAGTCTCTTCTCAAGATGTTTTAGGAAGTTACCTGCATTGTGAAGTGAGTAAAGGAAAGACTTTAAATTCTGTTTAACGTTAAGCTTTAGTGACAGAAATCAGAATAGTTATTGCCCTGAGTTGAGAGTGGGATGAGAGTGGGATTGGAAAGGGCAATGTCAAAATTATCTGAGGCTATAGAAGTGTTTTATATTTTGATCTGAGTGGAGGTTTTGTGTCTGTATAAATATGTAAAAAATCATTAAGTTGTATTCTTAAGATTTACGTGAATTACACTCATACAAAAGTAAAATATTACTAAGATTGATTTCATTAAGAATATTCAAAGCAATCAAGATGATATTTCAGTCTTCAATGTAGAAATATTTCGTGGTAGAATGTCCAGACACAATGTAAGAGACAGCCACTTAGGGACACACGTGAAATCTGAATGCATGGCGCCCATACCCAGCTCCCAGTTGCATGACAAATATTGGGGAGAGGAGGATTTGAAGGGAGAGAGAGGCAGCTAGAGAAGCTCTATAAGAAAAAGCCATAAAGGGAGGACTTCAGAGTGTTCTAATAGTGTTCCGCGTTCCACTCCCTGCTTCCCTCCTTTTTTGACTCCCTGGACCCAGTCACCTTATTACCTATGCACATTGTGGAGCCACTGTCATTCTGAGGGAGAAAAAAAGAAAACCTCACTAACACTGGAGTATAGGTCTTGACTTTTACTGGTGCAAAAGTGAGAAGTACACCCTAGAAATTATATTTACTTTTGGAAGAAAAACTAGAAAGTGTTTGATAAGTAACTTCATTGTCTGATTGCTTTATCTCTTCTCTAGAGCAATGAAAAAAAAAAAAACACCCTCTGGAGTGGTTTGATGTACAGAAAAGGGAAGGAAAAAGATACACGTCATTAATATATCTTAATCACAAATATGTATCTTTGGCTTTAAGAATTCCAAAGCGTGAGCTGATCTGTGCTATTTTAGTCATGTTTTCATGCATATATATCATCTAGCTTCAATCAAAAGGAATGAAGTATTTCAAAATGATAGTAAAAAATATTTATTATGAAATTAATGAACCTATATGAACTAGATATACAGCTTGATAAATACTATCTAATTTGTATATTGCTTTGAGGTTTAAAAGCTCAACAGTATCCTTCATGTTTTTCTAAGCTTTCCTCTTACTCCCTGCTGGGTATGCAGAGTGAAGAATAAAAATTAAAAAATTAAAACTTATGAATAATTGAATGTCTTATGTGATTTTAAAAATACTTTGGTGTTAAATTTTGATGATTGTTATTAAACAAAATAACTTACATAAATGCACTATGAAATTGTTACTGTAATTCCATATTTGTTGCAATAATAGTCATTATCTCTATTTTTGGCATAGATGTTAAAATTTTCTGTAGGCTTTCTCAAAATAAAATGCACAGAATCATACCTACAAATTTATTCATAGAATAAGCATAAATCATATTCATGAGATTATAAGTTTTTAACATCTATATTAACAATATCCTGAATAAACACACACAGTTTCTATAGCAGAACAGATTGTTATTTACTTAGAGCAAATAATATCTGCATTGTTTCTCTCTGTCTAATTCTTACTGAGAGTGTGACATGATAAAGTCCAGATATCACCCTACACATGCAAGTTCTGTATGGTAAGCAAGGAGTCATCCCCAAGTGATTATTTTCGGCACAGAAAAAGAGGCGGCTTTCCCTCTTCCCCATCTGAGAAAGTTTCCTTTGGAAAAGAGTGGAAAGAATTCTTGTTTTCTTGCTCTACCTCGTTGGTATATAAATAAATCTCTCCAGGGGAAAGATAGGATCAGAGTTACCAACTTTGCAGCTAAAGAATATAACCATAGGGTCTCAGTACTCCTTGGAATGTAAATGTATATCTTTGGGGAGGTGATATCTCTGGAGTTCTCTCACTGTATTATTAGTCATAAAGGATCTCCCAAGGCTTGTTTTTAGCATAGGTCCCAAGTTACAGGAAGAATTGCACAGAAAGCCCTAACTATGCAGAAACCTGAAAATGTTTTCTCTATAGTTCCACAAATTCCTAAAGTTAAGTCATATTGCCATGAGTAAAATATAGATAGATATTTATGAAGAATAACAAATTTAATTTTATGAGTGCTGTGATGGGCTTGGCATTAGGTATAATTATTACAATGAGAGATGATAGATTAAGAAATATGGTTAATTATTCATCAAAATTGAACATTTTTATATTCTGGCTTATAATTACAAAATAATTTTTCTGAACATTACCTTTGGCCCTTGAAAACAATTTTGATAATTAGGCAGGTATTATTAATATATCATTGAAATTTGATTTGTAGACCAGTTCACTTCTGCTGATACAAACTTAGTTTGAGTGGGAGAAACTAGGCTTCTAAGGTATCATTCAGTGTCCTTTACACTACATAATGTTTCTCTGAAGATGTTCATGAATATCATCTTCTAATTGGCCCAGTAAGGTAAAAAGATAGATAGATAGATAGATAGATAGATAGATAGATAGATAGATAAATATAGATAGACACATGTGCACCTACATACATACATACATACATACATACCCACATAAATAAAGAGATAAATAGGTAGATAGTGTTAAGGAATTATGATTAAAAACAAAATCTTTTTTTCAACCCAGAAGTCCTCCCCACAAATTAGAGAAAAAATATTTTTGTTCTTGAATGAGCATTAAACTAGACTCTGATGTACATCTCAGGCAATCTGCTAGGAGATTGCAAAGACAAAAAGAAATTGCACCTTTTTATGTAACTGAGCAGCACCATTTGTTGCTTGAATACTGATTTCACTTAGTAATTGGATTTAACAAAGGAAAAATAAACTTCTTCTGTCTTCATTATGGAACATAGTTTTGCATCTGGGAACAAGGTACCCCCTGAAGTTGGGCTCCTACCCTCCCACAGAAACTGGGAGGTAGGGGTGCTATCTCCCTTGATGTTTCCATGTTAAAAAGATGGAGCCCAGGTCTTTGAGAAAGACACTCCTGGGTTATAAACCTGGCAAAAGCCTTTAGTTTTTTGAAGGATTTAAATACATTTGAAAGAGATGAAGACATAAATTACAATTACAAACTTTATGAAATAAATACTCAAAGAAAAGAGATGGAGAAGTCTCTTCCTTCATCTCAACATGGAGAATTAAGCCTATTTTTAATTTCTATTTTCCCTTAGACAGTGGATATATTCACAAAACAGACACTAGTTCCAAAAACTTTCCTGATGACAATATATTTTATCCATTTGTATCAAAAAATAATTTGCTTTTTTTTTTCCTTTTTCTACCATGTGTGATTTTTTTCACAGCTTTTATTACATATCCACAGGACTATCATTTTGTTTATCTACTCACTGAAATGCTTGTGAGGCATCAATATAAAAAAATCCCAAAAGAGTAAAGAGCATTACATTATAATGTTGCGTATAAAGATATGAGCTAAAAGATTGTGATAAAGAGATTATGATAAATATGTGTTAAATGTTTGTGATAAAGAGTTCCAGGTTCTGAGTAGAATAAGATTATTAATTCAGTGTTATGTTAGAGTGCTTCTATTTAATGTTCAATAACATTAACTATTAAATTAACATAAATATTACTTGTCATTGCACTAATATTATCAACAGTAATTTCCAGGGTAAATTTCAAATGTATATTTAAAAATCTGCTGAAAGGGGCGCCTGGGTGGCTTAGTCGGTTAAGCGTCCGACTTTCGCTTAGGTCATGATCTCGCGGTTCGNAATAAAAATCTGCTGAAAGAAATATTTTTCAAACTTATCAGCTATGTCTTTTCATTTAGTAGAGATCATAGCTACAGCATTTACATCAGTTCATAATTTAGCTGGGCTGGAATACTTACACATGTCATATAGCACCTTACCATACCTGCAGATGATGCAGCAATGACAATTTTACTTTTTTTTATTTAGAGAATATACAATATTTAGTTATAGAAGTTGATTTAAACATAAAGACCTACTGTCTTTTGTAAGAATAAATAATATTTAAAGTAGAAAACATAAAAACAGGACAATTCTCCATGTTGAAAATAAGGGAAGATATTCCCTTCCTCTTCTTTTTTCTTAGATCATTTATTTTACAAATCTTAAAATGTCATCCTTTGTTTGAAAGACATGTAAATCCTTTCTTTCTGCCAGCTTTGTGACCCAGGAGTGTCTTTCTCAAGAACGTGAGCTCCATCTTTTTAACATGTAAACATTAAGGTAGCTAGCACTTCTGTCTCCCAGTTTCTGTGGGAGTTTAGGGTCCTAATAACTTCAGTGGGCATCTTGTTCCAAGTTGCAAAAATACGTCCTGTCATAAAGATAGAAGAAGCTTATTTTTTATTTGTGTAAAGCCAATTACTAAATGATTTTAGAATGAACTCCATGTAAGAAGTAGTGCTATCAAAGCTTCTCACTTGAGGGTCAGTCCTTGTTTATCTCAAGAACATGTATGCAATGGGTTATGCCTGCTTGGCTTTCAGTTTCCCCCACAAACTGAAAGTAAACATTTCCAGAGATATTTTATAAAAATATTATATTGCTCAAAAGATGAAAGATGCTGTGTCGTTGAAATTAGAAAGAAATATACCAGAATATTGTCAGATGCATGTTTTTAAAAAGAGTGAAGAAATGAAAGGACTAAAGGAAATCCTTATTGATAGAGAAATTCTCATCTGAATAAATTCATTCCTAATTTAAAGATATTACTAGCCTTTCTACTTTCAAGTGTTTGGAGTGTAACTAGGATTCAAAGATATAACTATATGATCAGCTTAAAAGAATTATTTTAGTTTTTATTTTTCACACATATACACTTACATGCACACTGCCCTCATCTATAAACACAAATGACATTGGCATATTAATTATATCCAGGAAGACCATAAATTGTGTCATTTTTGCATATTTTTATTCATATCATACTTAGCAGGTATTGTGCATATAAAATTTGATGCTAAATTTTCAAAACTGTTTCCACTTATGCAACCAATGGATAATAATCAGGGCAGACTTAAAAATACGTATCAATGAGAAGAAGAAAAACTGGTTTTGAAAAACATAAAGGGGTGCCTGGGTGGCTCAGTCAATTTAGCATCCAACTTCGGCTCAGGTCATGATCTCGTGGTCTGTCAGTTTGAGCCCTACGTCAGGTTCTGTGCTGACAGCTCAGAACCTGGAGCCTGCTTCGGATTCTGTGTCTCACTCTCTCTCTGCCCCTCTCCAACTTGCACTCTGTCACTCTCAAAAATAAATAAGCATTAAAAAAAATTTTTAAAAGAAAAAAAACAAAGAGTGAGACCAATAAAGCCTGAGATGAGGGAGAAAAGAGCTTTATTTGTCTAGACAATATATTGATGAGATAACACATTTGTGTATTGATATTTAGGTGGTTTTCATTATGTGCAGTATTATTCCCAATATAAATCTGAATCAGAGTTTAAATTTGAAGAAAAAGAGAAAAATGAAAATGTGGCCTCACATTGGAGAGCTACATTAATGAAACATTTGTTAACTGAAGTTCTCTTGAAATAGGAAAGAATTCTTTTTTGAATTTATAATGGTGGAGTCTCCAACTGACTTTATTAACAGTCTATTTCAGGTTTTGGCAAATTTTTCCTGTAAAAGGACTGAGTAAACATTTTTGACTTTGCAGGTTGGGAGCTCCTTGCTATAACTAGTAAACACTTTGTTAGTGTCAACATAGCCATAGGCATAGCCATAATAAATGAATGAGCACAGATGTGATATGATAATATGCAGGATACAATAATATATAATCATGTTTTATTTCCACAAACAGGCCATGGACTGAATTTGGTTGAAGAGTCATAGTTGGCCCATCCCTTACTTACTTAATTAACCCTCAAAATCTGAACAGTATTTTAGTAGAGCATTAGTTATTCAATGGGTAAACAAACTTACATTTTTTTACTTCATAGAATCTATTTCTTCTGCTGATTGAAGTTTGGATTACTTTCTAAGAATATTTACTGGAAAAACTGGTTGCATCTTTGGTATAGATTTTTTTTTTCATTTTAACAGTTTTATTTCACGTCGTATGTAAGATTACTTTATTCCTGCATCTTCTCAAGTGTTTTTTCCTTATGTTTGCCCTTTTCCTTTCCTACTTGGTGAGATTTGGCTTTCCGTTCGAGGATCTTTTTGCAGTCTTTGTCCGGTTTAGTCTGGTGATAACCACCTTGCCGGGGTGGATGCCCACGTGGACGGTGGTGCCATTCGCCTTCTCTCGCTGTACCCGTTCAGTGTAGATGATGTATTTCTTCCTGTAAACCTGGACTACTTTGCTAATCTGCTGACCTTTGTAGTGTCTCCGCACCAACTGTACTTCGTCATCCTTCCAGATGGGCATGGAGCGAACGTTGTACTTCTGCCGCAGCTCTTTGGAAAGAGGGGAGGACATAATCTTCCTGCGAATGTGGGAAGGGGCATTGAAGTGCCTTTTGCGGTTCTTGCTCCGGTCAGAGGTCACAAACGGATTGAACTTCATGTTGGCCGCTGCAGCTCCAGCGATGGCCGCAAAAGGGAAGAGGTGGTACAGATTTTTAAAAGGTATTCAGTATTGTTGATAATTGGAAGTGTGACTATGGTGCTATAGTCTTAAAGAGTCCTTATTTTTAATACTTTTCTAGTGTAAGATGTTAGTAATAGGGGGTGCAGAGGGCAAGGGGATATATGAGAACTTTCTGTATTATTTTCTCATATATTTTCTGTAAATATAAAATTTATCTAAAAATAGAATCTATTTTTAAAAAGTTCTTATTTTTAGATATATATACTTTAAAAAATAGAAATTAAGTTATGTTGTGATGTCTGCAGTGCTCTCTAAGTAAAACGAATAGGGAGAACTTACATGACGGTGAAGATGAAACATAGCTTTCCATGATCATTGTTGATCATTGTTGATCTTCATTGTGGTAGATACATGAGAATTTCATTTTTCTGTTGTATTCATTCCGTTTATGTGTATATTACAATTATTTACACTAAAAATAATACAACTGCCTATTAGTTCATAAGGATACCATAACAAAATACCTAACTGGATGGATTGAACAGAAATGTATTTTTTATAGTTCTGGAGGCTAGAAGTCCAAATTCAAGGTATTGGTTGTCTTTGATTTTCCTGAAGTCTCTTTCCTTTACTTCCAGGTGGCTGTCTTCTTGCTGTGTCCTCATACAGACATTTTTTCCCCTTCAGCTTTATTGAGATATAATTGACAAAATTGTATGATATTTAAAGCATATATTATGATGATTTGGTATACATTGTCAAAGGATTCCTCATCTAGTTAATTAACACATCCATCGTGTGATGCATTTATCTTTTTCAGTGATAGGATTAAGGCCTGAGCATCTAATGTAAAACCTGATGATTATAGTAGGTAACTCTGTATTGTATTATTGAAATTTGCTAAGAGAGAATAACTTAAATGTTCTCACATAGCCTTTTCTCTTCTTCCACATATTTGCCATCTCTCTCTCTACTCAAAAGCACACCAGTCCTATTGAATTAGGATCCTACCCTCTAGGCTCTATCACTTAATCACCCCTTTGAAGACCCAATCTCCAAATACAGTAACATGAACTAGTGCCCACCCATATGATCTCATTTAACCTTAATAACTTCTCTAAAGGCCCTGTCTCCAAATTAGGTTACATTCAGAGGTAATGGTGGTTGAGAATTCAACGTATGAATTTACAAGAACACAATTCAGTTTGTAACAATGTGTTGATTGAAGCCATCCTATAAAAAGATTCATTCATTGTAGATACGGATTTTAACATATTACAAAGGTAACATAAAATATGAACGTGTTACAAATTATTTTTTTAGAGAAATGCTTTCTTAGAAAACTGTTAGGGGCAAGTACAGTATCTTATTCAAGTCTTTATGTTTTATGTTACATGCAGCGTCTTGTATTTATTTGGTACCCAGATAATTTTTATATTGCAATTTTGAACAGTAGAAGGCAGCTTAATATTTCCTTCTGTTGCATGCTGTTCCTCTGAAGTGCTTTCAATTTGCATTTTCCTGTATATCAGCAAGTATTTTTTGTTTTAATGTAATTTTAAAAGTTTTCAGTAATATAAAATACTCATTAAAATAGTATATTAAAAATGTTATGTAATAAATGAATTCTAAAAGTAAATACTAAAGTCATAACTACATCTTGCCAATTATTTTTTTCCCTATGTGCATATTTAAGAGACATCATGCAATCTTCTTTTGTTTTGAGGGATGGTTAATGCGGCAATACTTGTAAACATGTATTGATCCATTAAATATTTTATCCAGATTTTCAGTAAATGTCACATTCCAGGGGGCTCAGCTAAATTAGAGTGAAATGTTTACAAGCAAAACTCATAATCCCAGGTAATCTCTGCAAAAAGAAGTAGCATACCAGACAAAGCAGCATTTGTTTATACATTGCTTTATGTAAGTATGACCGCGTCAATAAAATAGTCAGCAGGGCAGGTGCTCCATTACTCAGTTGGAAAGAGCCCTTCTTTCCATTTTTTTTTTTTCTCCAGTATGACCAAGAGGAGAATACAACACATTAAGTCAAGTAAATCTTATTAAGTTCAGGTTAGGTTTTACCAATTTACTCATCCCCAAACCACTGACCTTAATATTTATTAACACCTTGAATGCAGGTAATTTTATATACATTAGATACGACTCTTTTAAATTTAAGGGTCATAATGAAGACACAGTAAAGCAGAAACTAGTATTTTCATGCAGGTTGACTTTCTTTCAGTATTTACTTATTACGGCATCATAAATAAACGTAAATAAGCGAGTGCATTTACTTTAGGAAGAATAAATTTTTTAGATACATTTTTTCTAACTCTTTTTGTAGAACTAAGTGCTATATACCTATTTCTAATATTTATAGTAATTATGAGTAAGTTCCCATGCAGCATACTTTGGGATTTAAAAAAAAACTATATCCTGAATGTAAGTTATCACTTCTGTTATGAGACCAGATCAGCTCTTTGGGAATCAGTTATTTGGTACTGTGCCTGCTAAGCAAGCTTAATAGTTAAATAGAATTTTAAAAATTTAGTTGCTTTAAAGGTTATTATATCCAATAAAGATTAAATTCAGTTACACCCCATCTGACAGTTTAATGTTTTTATAAAAATGTGAACATGAGGAAACAATAGCTAAAATGTAGATAAAATAGGAAACTGTACTATTATTCTTTAATTTATGAGTTTTATGTTTTAAAAAAAAATGAGTTTAATATCCTCTAAGTGTCTCTCAATCTGATGGTGGTCAGTTCTGGCATAAATTCCAGGTCTAAGATTTGCGAGCTGAACATTCCTGTGAAAGACCTCAGAACCTCATTTGTAGCATTCACATTTTCTAGGGTCATTTTTATCTAATTGAGATGGCATTCAGCAAATTATAGTTATTCAATAAATTTAATAATCATCAAAATATCTGCTTATCATTAACATATTTAATACTTAAGAAACTTGAAAATCCATTTTCTGCTTTTTGAGAAGAGCAAGTTAAAGCTCAGATTTCCCTAAATAATTAATTTGTAAGTCTCTATTATATAATAAGCCAATCTGGAATTCAAGCTTTGTCTTTTTAGTGAAATTGCATTTGGTATTCCATTACTCTGGGCTGCCTTCATCCTAACTCACATATCTTTAATTTTGTACCCATAAATGCTGGGCTTAGCTTTAGTCTTGTAAGAGACAATCATATTCTTATGATATTTATACCCTTCTCATCCTCTTAACTCCAAGTATCCAGAAATGAATTTGATGTGAATATTGCCCAAAGATGCCCAGGGCTCTATTAATACACAACAAAAGGTGATTTTTTTTTTTCTCATTGGACAGATTTTAAATGTGCCTATTATACTGGCTTTATAAATCAAACTCTGATAAATATTTTTCATTTAGTTTTAATATTTTCCAATATTAAGAAAACTATAAATACATATTTATTCAAAAACTCTAAAAATCCCTTTTCCTGTATCTTCCCCTCTTCTCTACCTTCTTCCCCTCCCAATCCAATAAGTGAAATAAGGAAAATATAGTAAAAACAAATGGTTAAATAGAGAAAAAAGTGTATACTTTAATATAATTACAATGCACAATATTTATAAGGGATCAATAGAGAGAATGAATGCCTCCAATATAATCCTAAGAATTAAATTTATGTTTTATCCACAAAATATAGACAATATTGTTTCATAACTCGGAATATTCTATTTTTTAATTTTTAAAAAATTTTTTGTGTGGGAGAGAGCAAGTGGGGGAGGTGCAGAGAGAGAGCTACAGAGGATCTTAAGCAGGTTCCACACTGACAGGCTGACAGCAGTGAACCTGATGTGGAGCTTGAACTCATGAACCATGAAATCATGACCTGAGCTGAAGTCGGGTGCTCAACCCACTGAGCCACGCAGGTGCCCCATAACTTGGAATATTCTCAAAGAATAATTCAAGATGTAATTTTTATATAGTTCATTGTAGAAAATGAATATAGTCACATTTTTATATCTCCATAAAATCATAGTGATAAGCTGAGAAAAATGACACATAAAAACATATCATCCAATTTATACACATAAAGCACAAGACTCAAAAATCTGGGTTTATTTTAGGCACTCTTACTGATTTTAATTATTAACTTTAAGATAATAGTTTAATTTACTTCTCTTTACCATCTATGCCCGAAATAGGCATTTTCATAATATAAAGCCATTTTAAATAATTTATAGTTACTAAGTAATGATGTTAATAGTTTGGGAGTGGTATTGAAAATGCCATTCATGAAAGCCAAGGCTGAACAAGATTGTCTATGCTTATATCAGGGTTCACACTAGGAGAAGGAGTCTATTGATGGTCGACATAGAACCAGAATTTTTCAAGAAGATCTGGACATTATTTGTAAGTAAAAATTTGGTCTTACAAGTGGTTCTTTCTAAAGAATATCACAGAGAGCTGAAAATATGTGCATGAATAGATGTAGTAACATAATCTTGTTTCATGTTTTCCTGTTCTTCTTTAATGATGGACCTATGGGAGGAGGCAAGTATTCATCAGTTGTAATGAGTGCACCACTCTGTTGGGAGATGTTGATAATGGGGCAGGGAATATGTGGGAAATTGTTGTACCTTCCTCTCAGTTTTGCTGTGACTCTAAAACTGCTCTTAAAAAGAAAGTCTTTAAAACAAAACAAAAATTCCTACAGTGCCTCACCTAGAATGTAACTCAACAGTATTAATCACTAAGCTTTCCATCCGCTGGTGAACCTAGATGCTAATTATAATAGCAAATGGCAGAGAAGACACTGTGCCCATCCCACATAAGGTGACAGAAATGAAGTCCAAATATGGAATCTTGTGGCTAAATTTGTGAGTTCCAACTGAGTATTGGTAGTAGACAGCTAGTAGTACACTCCAGTTTGTATATACACTTGGTAGAATCCATGATTCCTTAGTAAGTAATGCCTAGAATATAAGCTTGAATTATTAAGATAATGTTGGATAATCCAGTTTTCCTGTAGATTAGGGGGTGATGGGAGAGCTCTACCCAGTCCAAGGCAAATAATGTAAAAACCATGTGCCATACATGGTACAAATCCTTCAAGCTTACTTAGGAAGAAACCTCAAACTGTGCATCTGTCGTGGCATATCATGAATCAGAAGACTGGGAGAGGTTCCAAAACTTCTGTAGAAGTAGAATCCCCCTGGGACAAGAGGCAGGAACTGTCAAACCCTGAGGACCAATGTGTAATTACTTTCCTATTCCTGGAGCCATAATGAGATGGGATGGGATGGATGTATACTTTGCTTAGAGACCAGAGATAGGAGAGACAGTGGAAGGAAAACAAATAAGGAAATAAAAGCTAAAATGGACTCCTTCTTGTTAACCAGTTCTGCACTGTCTGTTGAAACTGAATGGACTATGGTGGGGAAAAAAGATTTCACCCATCTTTATATTAATTTATTATCAGCTTATGTTTTCATTAATAATAGACTGCACCTACAAGCCCTGCCACATGCTTCATGGCATAACAAAGGTATTGTGTATAATACTAGGTATTATGTGCTACTCACTCTTCTAAATGTTTAACATATATTACCTCATTAAATCCTCATGAACCATATGAGGTAAATATTTTCAATCTACCTTTTCACAAATGGGTGAATTGCAACAGTGTTAAGTAACTTCCCCCAGATTACACAGCTGGTAAAAGTGGCAGAGCCAGGCTTGAAACTCGGTCTGTACACTTATAATGAGCTTATAAAGAACTTTTGGGCTTTTCTCATTATCACTGTCAATGTTAGTACAAGGTTGCTTAACATCACTGACCAGAATTTAAGCTCTTCTGATTCCGCCTGAAGAGGAACAGAAGGTAACCTAATAGGTTTGCAGGGTGCCTATGTGTATTTAAAACCCCTACAGTACTGTAGGTCATACATTCCTAAGGGGCTCTGTTTAACCTCTAGCTTGAGAGCCAGCTCCTTAAGTTAATGCTAAAAATAATCCTCTGAATATCGTGGTCCAAACACAGAGGAGTTGATTAGAATATTTTTCAAGTTACGGCTCAGTGATTCCATTTTGTTCTTCAAGTTGGAAATAAATTCTCTTATATAGAATCAGCCTGTCTTTGAGGTATTCACTAGTGATTATGCCTTTCAAAATTCACTGACAAGAAACATCCTTCCCATTAGTGTTCTGTGTCTATCTTGATGAATTTATCATTTAGCTGTTCTCTGCTACTTGCACAGAAATGGGGTTAGTACTAAAATCACAGATCAAGGTTGTATAATTTCAGTAATATAACACTAGTCACTAACATATTCACACTAAGGTAAAATTATAATAATGCAGTGTTATCTAGTTTAATATAATTTTGCAGTGAAAACCAAGACTGCTTCTTCTTCGAGCGTAGATTGGCTCTTTGAGGTAAGAACTAAGAGCATCAACATATTTTGAAAGTTGCTTTATTATGTTGAAAGAGAAATTATAATTATGATAATTGCAAATAGTTCAAACACTCACTTTGACGTCCCTCAAAGGTGTTGTTGCATGCTAAAATAATTTATATTTATATATATTCATCTACTTTATCACAATCAAGAAAAATAGGATAAATATTGAAATTTGTTTCTATAATTGATTTCTGAATTATATATTCATGCCATCTTTAAAATGAAATATAATCATTCTTAATTTATAGAACTAAGGTTCAAAAATCAATTTCAAAAAGTCTATTTTATAAGCAATATAGTTAATTTTTCTATATGAAATTGCTAATGAACTAGTATCCCTCCTACCCTCCCCTCAAAAGAATAGGTAGATAAAAAATAAGATCTGTTTCATTTATATAAAATATTTAATATCTACATATTTATTATGATATTTAGTTTTAGACATTTTTTAGGTAATTTCTATTAGTGACGTATCATCACAATGTTTTCTTTATTTTTCTCAATTTCAGAAACACTTTCTACTAGAGTGATTCTAATCAAGTGTTACATATTAGAATGATTATAATTCAGGAAACTGATAGTAACAATTTATACTGATGATATGGAAACAATGATAACCTTCCTAACATTGTTGGTGGAATTGTATAATGATATAGGTGCTTTGAAAAACAGTTTGAATTTCTTTTAATTAAACATAAATTTACCTAAAAATCTAGCACTTCTATGAAGGGTCATAATGGAATGATGAACATATTCTAATTAGAATTCATAATGATGATTATAAAACTTGGCAAATTTACTAAAATCAGTAAGTGAATTGTGCACTTGCAAAATGTGACTTAGGGTCGCTTTGGTGACTCAGTCCGTTAAGTTTCCAACTCTTTTTCTTTTTTAACATTTTTAAAAAATTTATTCTGAGAGAGAGAGAAAACATGAGCAGGGGAGGGTCAGAGAGAGAAGGAGATACAGAATCTAAAGCAGGCTCCAGAATCTGAGCTAGCTGTCAGCACAGAGCCTGACATGGGGCTTGAACCCATGAACCATGAGATCATGACCTGAGCTGAAGTCAGACACTTAACTGACCGAGGCACCCAGATACCCCAAGCTTCCAGCTCTTGATTTTGGCTCAAGTCATGGTCTCACTGGTCATGGGATTCAACCCAAAATTACAAGCTCTGCTTATAGTGCAGAATCCACTTGGGGTTCTCTCTCCTTCTCTCTGCCCCTCCCCGACTCACATGTGTGTGCACTTTCTCTCTCTCTCTCTCTCTCTCTCAAAAATAAAGATAAAAAAACAAAAAGTGTGAATTATATAATTGTTAAATATACCTCAATAAAATTATTAAAAACCTACATATGCATTATCTCATAGAACACAGGGTCAAGTTGTGATAGATTACTCACTTAAGATTCTTGAAAAAAGCATACTGAATCAATATGAATATGAAAAGAACTTTCGTAAAAGTAAGCCACATCTCTTAACATGGAGCTCACACAGTATATTTGATCTGAAGGATAAAAAAAAAAGAAGTACATACTATTTATTTGATATACTATCTATAACTCATTCAAGACCTTCCTTCTTACTGGCTGTAACTTGACTTTGTTCACCCAGAGTTCTGAAGAAAGTTTATTTAACTAGGAGTTAAATTTGACTATAAAAATAGAATTACAGAAAATTATTTTCTCCTAGTTACATTACAAATAAATAACACAAGGATGATAAATTTTGGAGAGTAGAACCAGACATATTTTTAAAATATATATATTGAGTAGAAGAGAAAATTAAAACTCATCTACAAAATGGCACCTGGGTGTGTCTGTTGGTTAAGTGTCTGACTCTTGATCCCAGCTCGGATCATGAACTCAAGATTCGTGAGGTTGAGCCCCACATTGGGCTTCATGATGACAGTGTGGAGCCTGCTTGGGATTCTGTCTCTCTCTCTCTCTTGCTCTTCTTGTGTTCTTTCTGTCACTAAAAATAAATACATAACTTTAAAAAAATTAAAAAATAACTCATCCATAAGAATATTGAGATAATAACAACAATTAAGATGTAGTTCAAACCCAGTGGGACAATTACTGCTATTAAAAATGGTAGAATAAAGGGGATTTTTAATCTTCTTGATTCTCTGTAATGTGCTGAAAAAACAAAGGCAAAGGGAAGGAGATGGAACAATGATATCATCAATGAAAGAGGGAAATAGTCATAATGAAAGGTGAAGAGAAATGAAGAATAAAATAAATCACTTGAACTTAAATCAAGAAGGATGAGCAAACCTGATTCATAACTATTTCTTTTTGAGAAGATTGGGAATATGTTAAAGGATAAGTGAAATTTCTCAAAAACTAAAAAAAAAAAAAATATTTGTTTTTATATAAAATGGTATTTTCTAGAAAGAAATGAGTGGACCACTGGGAAGTAGGATTTTATCTTTGTGCATATACGCTTATATAGAGAGAGCCCCAAACTATGTTAATTTGTTTGTAAACATTCAGTTGTCTAAGTGACTTAATTGCCATTACTTGTCAACATTGTATGAACATGCCAAATTGTATGTACTTTCTCTAATACTGATTAATTCCAGTCTTTTTAATTTTTATCAAGTGCAAGCTAATGAAACCAATACAACATTGATACCAAAACTTGTCAAAATTTATACAAAGAAAGGTAAGTAATAAATTGAGTAGTTTAAATAGATCAAAAATATCTAAATATCAGTAATTTCTTATAGTTCAATCTTACTCTTTTCATACATACATATAAATAAATTCCCAATGAATATCACAGTTTAACATGAATAGTAAAACAAAAAGGTTTTGGAAAAAATCATAGGAGAACATTTTGCTAACAATAGATCAAGGAAAGATTTTGTAAACAGGACAGAAATGGTAACAGGGATGGAAGAAAACAGGATAAACTGCCCAATAATAAATTTTTTATTCACCAAAGACACTATAAAACAGCAAAAACATACATCATAAAATAGGAGAGTATATTCATAATATCTACTTTTGACAACTGACTTGTATGTAGATTATAATTTAAAACCTTCTAGGGGTGCCTAGGTGGCTCAGTCGGTTAAATGTCCAACTTCGGCTCCTTTCATGATCTCACAGTTCATGAGTTCAAGCCCCACATTGGACTCTGTGCTGACAGCTCAGAGCCTGAAACTGCTTTGGATTCTGTCTCTGCTCTCTCATTCCCTCTCCCAGTTGCCCTCTCTCTCTCTCAAAAATAAATGAACATTAATATTTTTTAAGTTTTCTAATAACTTAAGGGACTTGAACAGACACTTTGCAAAAGGGGATATCCAGTTGACCCAAACCTATGAAAATGTACCTATATTTATTAGTCATTGGAAATACAAAGTAAACCTAACAAGAGAGCATGCAATGACAACTGAAAAAGTTGTAAAGTCTCAAATGTTGGTAAGGAAAAATTGGATTTCTTCCTTGTGGAGGGAAAGTGAATTGATATAACATCTTATGGGGTGCCTGGGTGGCTCAGTTGGTTAAGGATTCACTCTTGATATCAGCTACGTCATGATCTCATGGTTCATAAGTTCAGGCCCCAGGTCCAGCTCTGTACTTAACAGCTTAGAGCCTGCCTGAAATTCTCTCTCTCTCCCTCTCTGCCCCTCCCTCCCTCATGCATTCACTGTCTCCCTCTGTCTCTCACTCTCTCTGTCTCTTTCCCTCTTTCTCTCAGAAACAAATAAATATTTTAAACAAACTGATACATCTTTGAAAAATTGTTTGGTAGCATCAGTTGAAGCTGGCCATAGACCTTCCCTATGACCCCAAATCCCATTCCAAGAATACTCCAACATACACCAGAATGTTCATACCAATATTTTTTATAAAAGACAAAAACTGCTACGTATGATTTACATGTTATAAACCATAAAGCATGTCTTGATAAATTAAAATAAGTGAAATCACAGTTAGTTATTGATTCCTGAAAAATGGACTAAAGACAACTTTAGCTTTAGGCTTATAGTCTAATGAGGACCTTTCAAAAAGGAAAATAGAACTTTGCCTTGGACATTTTTATACTTACTTTTGCCATAAAAATGCATATGGTTTACTCTTATTTCATTCAGAATACAATTCTAATTACCATTTTATTTGAGGCTGCACATGAATTCCCTCAGTGCATATTCATATCCTTAAAATGAGTACAGTCATAATTTTAATTGTATTGTCTCATATTTTGTAGTATTGATCAGTGGAAACCCTCTACTCCAGTTGTATGATTTGATACACTACAAATCTTACGTTCTTTTAACAAAATTGTGGGGCTTTTTCCTCTAGCCTAGAATGGAAGCTGCCTCCCTTCTCCTCTGTGTACATATGCTATAAAATTAATTGAAGCTGTATTATCATAATTTATTTTCTTTTTACCTCTCCCTTTTTTAACCTCCTGACTGTTTTATTATTGCTACCCTCCCACTTTTAACACAAACAATGGACTTTTTAAATCAGTAAAATCTATTTAATTGAGTGATAACTCCATATAATTTTTTAAATATTTTTATATGCTTTTATTTATTTTTGAGAGACAGAGAGAGAAAGAGCATGGGTGGGAGAGGGGCAGAGAGACAGGGAGACAGAATCTGAAGCAGGCATCAGGCTCTGAGCTATCAGCACAGAGCCTGGATCGAGGCTTGAAGCAGGCACTGCAAATCATGACCTGAGCTGAAGTCGTACACTTAACTGACTGAGCCACCCTGGCGCCCCTAAATTGTTTTTAATGTTTGTTTATTTTTGAGAGACTGAGACAGAGCACCAGTGGGGGAGGGGCAGAGAGAGATACACCGAAGAATTCCAAGCAGGCTCTAGGCCCTGAGCTGTCAGCAAAGACCCAATATGGAGCTCGAACTTCACGAACTGTGAGATCATGACCTGAGCCACGTGACAGACTGAGCCACCCAGGCGTCCATAACTCCATATTATTTTTAAATGAAACATTTAACTGCCAAGAGACATAGAATATTCAGATTTTTTTAGTCTATTTTCAAACCAGCAAATAAGCCTAAGAAAATGTTACTATGATAAAATGTCTTAGTAAATATTGACTATTAGCAAAGAAAATTAGATTGTATTCAATGTTAATATTATCAAGCAAAAAACTCAGTTAATTAGACCACTTATTATTTAAAATCCTATTATGTACCAGACACAGGAACTAAGAAGTTCACTAAGTATTCTTTTCCAGTGTCAGGAAAGATTTATAAATTTGCTCAAATTCTCTTTCCTGTTTGAGACTCTCTCCAAGCAAGAAAGTTTTAAGAAGAAGAAGTGGAATCTATAAGTTATACCTTTTACAATTGTCCTTTTTTTCCCTAGAAATGATGATCATAACTTTCTACTAGAACTATTTAAAATTGCTCTTGATTTCAACACGTTACTGTAAAATGTTAAGATGATAACAAAATATACTGATACTACATTTAAATAACCTCCAAAAAGGTCTATAAATTCATGAGTAATATGATATAACTGCTTCTGAATATTGAGTACATTATTTGAATCCTTCCTCATGGGAAAATACAAGACACGATTAAGGGTACATGAACATTTATTAGTTTTAATTAGAAAGTTTATTCCCTAATCTGAAAATAATTCTTCGACATTTTGTTGAAAGGTATTTTGGGTTTTGGAGACTAACTTACCAAGATGTGTTGGTTTTCTATTGTGGCTATAACTTATTACCACAAGATTTCTAGTTTAAAACAACAAAAATTCATTATATTACAATTCTGGAGGTCACAAATATGAAATGCATCTTAAAAGCTAAAATCAAGGTGTCAGCATAATGTCTTCATTCTAGAAGACTTTAGGGAGAATCCATCCTTGCTGTTTTCAGCTTTCAGAGCCACCTACATTTCCTTTTCCATGGCCTCTTCATCCAGTTTTATACCCAGGTCTCTGCTTCTGTCATCACGTCTTTCTGATTTCTGACCCTCCTTCTTTCTTCTTAAAGGACACTTATGATTAAACTGAGTCCATCCAGATAATCCAGAATAATCTTCATATCTCAAGATTTTAATAGAACTGCAAAATCCTTCCATTAATCTGGTTGGGCTGCCATAACAAAATACCATAAACTGGATGGCTTGAAAACAACAGAAATTAATTTTCTTCCAGTTCTGGAGCCTAGTAATCCAATTTTGAGATGTTAGCAAGTTGATTTTTGTTGAGTACTCCTTGGTATACAGATGGCCACCTTCTCTCTGTGTCTTCACCTGGGCCTTTCCTGTGTGTGTGCATTCTTGGTGTCTCTCTGTGTGTCCAAATTTCCTCTCATTTTAATGATACCAGTCAGATTGATTTGCACTCACCCTAATGGCCTCATTTTTACTTTGCCACCTCTTTAAAGGCCCCATTTTCAAATAGTCATATCTTGAGGTGCTGGGATTAGGACTTCAACATACCAATTTTGGGGGAAATACAGTTCAGCCCAGAACAGTCCCTTTTGCCATATGAGGTAATGTACTTAAAGACATCAAGGATTATGACATGGATATATTTAGGCTACTAGCATCCTGTTTACCACACATGGTTGCAATTATAATTTCTTGCCAATTAACAGTTAAACTTACTTAATTACCCAAATCCAGAAGGGATGTGTGACTTCAATAAGAAAGTAGAGACGTAGGTCTCCTCTAGTCTTTTTATATTCCTGTTCTGAGTGTATGCCTCTTTTATAACAAGTGTTTTTGCTATTATGACTTGATAGCAACATATTACTTAAAATATAGTGAATGTTCCAACAATTAGTGAACCATTTATTGATCTCTAGATTCAAAGCCTAACTATACTTAGGTTTTTTTATTACACATCTTTTTGTAGTTAATCTTTTTGTATTTTTATCTTCTAGATATATTAGAAGCCCAATATTGTTTTACATTTTTGGAAAATACAATACAATTGTAGGACTTTTTCCTACTTTTTATTAACATATTAAGCATATTAGCAAATTATTCTAATGTAGATTTTGTTCATATGGCTTCTAAGGTCTAGAGTTGCCTTAAATGTTTAATTCACCATATTCTTACAAAATTATTAATTAAAATGTGATGATTTATCTTTGATTATTCTCTAATTGAAAATCTACTTGAAGGAAAGAGTAATAATGTTCAGCAAGCTTTCACTGAGTCCTTCTGTGCCTTTTCTCAATCATATTTTCTAGTTAAGTTGTTAAACTGTTCTCTGGTATTTGAAAATGTCATACTAACATACATTTATCTCTGTAAAACAAACAAACAGGCGACTCAGATACTCTGCTTGTTGAAAATGTCATCTCATCTACACTGGCATAATGTGTTTATTTTCGCTCTCTTCAAAGAGTTATACCTCACTTTCAAGGCACTCTGGAATCATCAGAGATAGTAATAAAATATAGTAAACTCAAGCTTAGTGTCACAGATAGAGTTCAGCGCCACTGGTGGTCTTATGTGCAAAGCATAGTCATGTGAGGTATTCTATATTTAGCATCTCTTGGTGAATGGCAGGAAGGCAAGATAGTTAATTCCCAAAATATTTAAAATAAACAACTTAGGAAACCTGTCCATTGCATATGTATCTTTAAACTAGAACTATCCATGTGTGCGTAGGTTAATTCCAGTAATTTAGTACCTATCTACTTATTATAACTGCATATGTAGTATTTTTTTACTAAATACATTTGATTTCCCTTTAATTGAAAAGACCTTTAAAACTCTAAAATTATACTTTTAAGTATATGCAATTTTATTTAAAAGTTTGAAAGGACTTCAAGATAATATATTTTATAGTACAATATAAAATAACATGCATTTCTGTGTTTGTACTAAGTGTTATACATACTCTCCACCATAAGGAAATATTTCCACATGACATTATTGTGCCGACATTGTTATGATCTCTTTGGCTCAAGAACTGAGTATCTTAGAAAGCCTACAATAAAACCTGAAATCTGAAATTTTTCATTACTTTTTCATTAGTTGATGTCACATTTGAATCTATGACATGTGTCAATCTAACTGAATTTTTAGGAAGAAGAACCAGTGGACTCTTTAATGTGGTTGCTTGAAAGAAAGTGGAATTAGTAAGAGTCCTAGAAACCAAAATATCAAAGTAGCTCAGATGTTCATATCATGCCTTTATAAATTTTGAAGTTTGCATTTGTAAATTAATATGACCTGATACTTATTCATGGATGCACATTCTTAATACAATTACATTTAGTAGTTGGATTTTGAATCTGGATCTAATAAAATTTCAGGATCAATAAAGAGCAGACAATGTTAGCTTGTTAAAAATCAATAAACAATCAAAAGTAGATTTTGATTAAGAAATCTAGGAAATACAGGAAAGTTTATATATCTTCAAAAATATAGAAAAAAGGCAACTGGAATAAAGTTCCATACCTATGATTAATTGGTCTTAACTTATAAATATAGGCAATAGCAATAAATGTAAACACTGAAAACAACTAGAGAATTTCCACTTGAGGACAAAATACAAAAGATCTAAAAGATGATTTAGAAGATGATGTAAATCATCTTCCAATTCTAATGCTTTATTTTAGCCCAATAAGAACATCTGTTAAGTTGTGTATTAAATTATATGTCTCACTACTGCTAAAATTGAAAAATATCTTTTATTTTGAATCCTTTCTTCTTGGTGTTGATTTTGCTTCTTTTCAGTTATAGAAAAGAAGCCAACATTTTGTTTTTAATGCCATATGTATGAAAATAAACAAAATACTAAAGCTTTACTAAAAATCATATTTTTTCTTTTTTTATTTTTTTTAATGAATGAGGTATGAATAGGGACATTGTTTTCTACAAAGGAAAACAGTATGACTTTTCCAGTTTATAGATTACTTAGATTTTCATTATTTTCTCAGTAATAGAACTTATTGAACTAATATATTGTAGTATATCTTAAAATCATCCAATAAAATTATACTGAAAATAAGCTTAATTATCTTATTTGAAAAATAAGCATTAATCATTCAAGTCAATTTTTTTTCTTTTGGGAGCTGAATTATATACCATGTAGCCACATCCTTCTTTCTTCTCATTAAAGTATTCATCATTTAACCTATATATAATTTGTTTATAAGAAAGTTTTATGAAATTGAAATACCATCTGTCTGCACCATTGGATCTTCAAATGTATTAGATATTAGGATTTGAGTACTCAAAAATAAATTTGCCACTGTTTCAGAACATTTGTTTTCAACAAGGAGATAGATAAATGATAAAATTACCTTAAATATTTTACAAATAATATTTATTTATGATTTCATGTTCAAAAGTACTCAGATTAATGAATATAATTTATTTCTGTTTTAGGACTTTGCTAGTTAATGACCAATTATTTGAGAACGCATGGTTCCCAGTTGAGTAGTTCCTATTTAATCCATAAAAGTTTGATAATAATAATATAGGAAATAATAAAAGATTTCAGAAACCTAAATATCATAAAGTTCATATGAAATATCAATACTGCTAAAAAATTGAGAACATTATACTTAAGTGAAACTATAAATATAAGGTTTTTAAATATAAGTTATAGAATATCAAGTATGGTATAATGTAGTTTATATATATATACTCACTTGAATGTTTACAGGAAATATTGATGAAAATATTGGCTAACTACCTCTGGTTATTAGAATTTTAGAATTTCAATTATGCCTCATATTTGTGAAATAGCATATAGGACTCTCCCTTCTAGGACTCATAAAGCATGAGATAAACTTAGGGGCAGACACAGGGGAAGAAGAAAACAGTCCAGAACTTACCTGCAGTAGTTAAAATGTTAAACATTAAACTTAGGCATCAATTCCAATTTTTCTTATCTTTTTCTCTTCTCTTTTTCTTTATAAATTTCTCTAATGATTTTTCCCCAAAAATAAAACAATAATTAATTATATAATAATGAGCCAAAATTGACTGCTAGATGGTATAATGGACTACATGAAGGTAGCCATCAGTTTACTAAGGTAACAGACCTGCCCAATAACAAGATATTAATCAATAGATCACTTTTTGTGCTGGGATGCATGCAATGCATGCATGCAATGATGTGCCTTTAGCTTAGCATAGCCCAATAGAGATTAAAACAGTGTGGAAATATTTGGTAACACTGGCCAACTTTGTTAATTTCCACATAGTGATTTTTGATATTGAGAGATCTAAAATATATTTAGAACAGAATAGCATCGTGTTGAGGCCAGGTAGTATACCCTTTTTTTAAGACGTCTGCAATTGAGATGGTCTCCAAATAATATCATCTGTTCTACAGTTCTTTTCAAATCTCTGTTTTTGTAGAACTTAGGAGACAAAGGCAACTTTATACACAAGGTTCCCATGTTTTGCTATTGTGTACATAAGAACCTCTCTTCCTCTCAGACACAATGAAATCTAGAGGTTTCTAGATTTTTGGCTGGCAGGCCTGTTGGTTTGTTTGCTCCCTAACAACACAGATTATGAGTTAGATCAATTACCCATACACCAATGATTTTTTATAAGAAAGTGGTTTCAAAGGAAGCTTGATAGTGATCAGGAATAGGATTTATTGTCATTGAAATGGGACTGAATTTCTACATTTCTTAACCTAAATTAAAATAGGAATAATTGTGGTGAATATGGGATCTATTACTTCTTTTTCTTAATTTTTTTAATGTTTATTCAACTTTGAGAGACAGAGAGGGACAGAATGTGAGCGAGGGAGGGGCAGAGAGAGAGGGAGACACAGAAGCAGGCTCCAAGCTCTGCGCTTTCATCACGGACTGTGAGATCATGACCTGAGCTGAAGTCAGACGCTTATCCTACTGAGCCACCCAGGTGCCCCGAGATCTATCACTTACTTCTAAGTTGAAATTCTAGTATTACATAATGATGAATCTAGTTAACAACAAAATCATAAGCCTAAATAAAATGGAAGATAATAATAAGATAGAAGTTGAAGTGTTGAAGAGCTATGGAAAAGAACTAAAAATAGTAAAAGAGTGGTCATGTCCCTATCCAAAATAACACTCTGGGAGTATAATTTTAAAGCAAGTTAGAGGACAGTTTCAAGAAACAGATAAACTTTTTTTTGTTTTAATTTCTTATTTGGGTGTAATGAACACATAATATTATATTAGTTTCAGGTGTACAACATGGTGATTCAACACCTCTATGAGCTGTGCTAGGCTCAGCACAGGTGTAGCCACCATCTGTCACCATACAACACTATTGCAGTGTATCTGTTATTCTCCTGACTTATTCATTCCATAACTGGAAGCCTGTATCTCCCACTCCCCTTTACCCATTTTGCTCATTTCCTCACCCCCTTCCCTCTGGCAACCATCAGTTTGTTTTATGTATTTTTTGGTCTGATTCAGCTCTTTTCTAATTTGTTTTGCTTTTTAGATTCCACATATGAATAAAATCATATGGTAATCTTAATTTTATTATTTTATGTCTCTTATCACTCTCCTCAGAGCTCACTACATTTGAGATGACCCTGTCCTACATCTAACTGCAAAAGTCAAAATTTAAAAAAACTCTTCCCTCTCCCACACATTTACTTTACAGAAGATATACCTGGTAATATAATTTCTAACCATCCCTCAGATCCACCTAATTCTCTTCACTACTAACTCAAAAATGCTAGCCCAGGCTACCAATTTCTCTCTTCTGGACCATTACAATAGATGACTAACTGTTCACATACTTTCCCAATTCCTGTAATCTGTTATTCACAGAGTGACTCAGAATAACCTTTCTAAAACTTAAATTTTAAAAATTGTTATCTATGTCTAACATCCTTCAATAACCTCAGTTTTATCTTATTATAAAAGATTGCACTGCTTTAAATGACCTCTCTCTATTTGTTTTCTCTCTCTCCGTTCCCTTTGTTTCTGTCACACTGCTTTCTATCTTTTTCTGTAAATATTTTTTTTAATGTTTATTTATTTTGGAGAGTGGGGAGGGAGGAGTGGTAGAGAGAGAGAGAGGGAGACAGAGAATCCAAAGTGGGCTCTGCACTGACAGCAGAGGCCCCAATGCTGGGTTTGAACTCATGAACCATGAGATCATGACCTGAGCCAAAGTTGGATGCTTAACTGACTGAGCCACCCAGGTGCCCTGATTTCTTAAACAAGATATATCTTCTAATTTCTTAGCATATACGCACATTCATGTTAATAGCTGTTAAAATTCATTTAGATGAGGGTGCCTCGGTGGCTCAGTCAGTTAAGTGTCCAACTTCGGCTCAGGTCATGATCTCACAGTCTGTGGGTTCGAGCCTCACATCAGGCTCTGTGCTGACGGCTCAGAGCCTGGAGCCTACTTCAGATTCTGTGTCTCCCTCTCTCTTTACCCCTCCCCTGCTCGGTCTCTGTCCCTGTCTCTTGAAATAAACTAAAGACATAAAAATTTTTTAAAAATTCATTTAGATGATAACAATGGTAAATATTTCAAATTAAATGAAGTTTTGAAATGACTAATATACTTAGGGAAAGATTCACAACCCAGATAATGAAAATAAAAAAATAAATAACAATTTTTAAATGAGAAGATGGACAGTCTCAAAAGTGAGAATATATTAAAGTAGGTTATCCTGTGAAGGAGTGGAATTTGCCTTACATTGTTGAAAAAAATGTGAAAAACTCATTAGTACTTGCTTTTTTGGAGAAAAATTGCTCAGTATTTAAAGCCCAGACTCATGTACAACTTGATATAGCCACATTCCACAGAAATCACAGCATGCATACATACATAAAATGTATATCTTTATAATATTTTTGATATAATATTTATAATAATCATTTCAAGATTAGAAATGAGTTAAATGTTCTTTAAGAGGTAAATAAAACAACAAATTTACTGATCAATAAATACAACTAAAAACTAGCTTAGCATATTTCTAATTTATCAGAGCAGACTTACTGGAGGGCAGATAGTGGATGGCACAGAGACATTTTTCATCTTATTTTTTTGACTACATTCCTTATATTGCACCCTTTATCTCCTCTTAAAAGTAAAAATGAACCCTCAAGCAATTTTCCAACCACAAGCCACCACAGACATGACCAAACCAAGCAACTGAAAACATTATTCCCTTTTGAATGCTCCCCCACCAATTTCTAATTTCTCTTTACGAATATACTTATATTTTCAGAATGCATACATAGCTAATACAGTGTAAGCCTTATGTTTTATTTTAATTATTGACCAAATTTACTTGCAATTAAACACTATTTGTTTTGATTTCTTGAGTTCTTAAAAAAATTGTTCTTATGTGTTATAAAGCAGAAGTGGGTTAATTGAAGTCATCGTTAATTGCATTTAAAAAAGATTCATCAAGACAGTTAAACAGAACTTTAGACACATTTCCTTACTATATAATCACATCCACCAAGAAGTTATAGAGTGTGAAATTGCAAAAAAAAAACAAAATGTGGGAAACTGGTGCATAGATTTCAATATCTTTAACACATAATCAATATGACGATATTTTTAGTTAGATAATTAGAGAGTTTGGGTAAAATTAAACATAGTCACATATCTAACATTATCTCAACATTACAATAAAAATTGAAATGTACCTAGTAGTAAGGAGACAGACAGACTTAGATATGATCTCTTTTCCCAACGATTTATACCTACCTCTGTGTCTTTCAGTGCTTCTCAGTTCTTTGACCTCTTTATCTCAATCACAAGTACTTTAAACTACTCCCAGAATAATTATGCTGCCCTGATGCCTAAGTTTCTGAAAATACCTTTAAATGCAAACATCATTCTTTCTGTTGTTCTGGCCCCCCAAATTTGAGTAATCCTTGCTGCTTTTTATTGCTTACCAGTCACCTCTTATCAATCAGGAAAGCCCAATGGCTATTCTGTCAGAGTATGTCTAAAGTGTTACCACCTCTCATCACTTCCCTAGATTCCATTTTGGGCATGCTACCATCATCTGTTATCTGAATTATTCCAATACCTCTTAACTGGTCTTGGTTTCATCTTGTCCTCTGTACATCATTGTCAATAACAGCTATATTTCACTTTAAATATAAGGCAACTTACCAATGTATCAGCCTTCTGTTCAAAACTCACCTAACTTGGGAAAAAATTCATACAGTGCCTAAGGGATTACAACTAGAAAGACCACGAATTATGATTCTGGCATCATTATATCATTTTCTCTCTCTCAGTGACATTGATTGGGAGAGCACATGGATTATTTTCTAACCAATACTTTGTTACAAAGTCTTCACTACTATTTGAGCTTTTCAATGAGATCTACCTTGAGACTCCTATGTAAATTTATAAACTCCTGTGATTCTTCCTCGTCATCTTCCCTGATTTATTTTTCTCCTTACACTTGTCAGTTTCCAATATAGTATCTGTGGAAAATTATATTTTCCAAAGGAGACACAGCATTCTTTCTCATCCCACATACTCATGTGCAGTGTAACATTGGTGGATTCTAATGACCTGCCTCTTGAACTTGAACTGGTAGGCAAGTGACTTCTTGATTTATAAAATGTAAGAGAAGTCATGTTCTGGAATTTTCATGGCTGTATCAAAAGGAATCTTGTCATTTTCACTCCGTTCTTTTCTAAAAAAAGAACTCCCTCTTTGAACTTAACCTCCATACTGTGTGACATTCAAATCACATGGAATGTTCAAGTGTATGTGCATCAATCCACACCTCCATCTCAGCTGATGGTTACCATTCACTGCCAGATGTGAGTGAATCCTCTTGGATATCCATCTTAGTCAAGCTTTCTAATAACTGCTACAGATTCAGCAGACAATTGGCTGCAGCTTCATGAGAAATTCCAAGCAAGAACTGCCCATCTGAATCCAGACAACATAAATGATAAAAATACTTTTTTAATATATACTCAAGTTTTTGTTTGTTTAAAACAGTAATAGATCACCATTATTTATCATGTTTATTAGATGTCTACCTAATAAGATGTAAGCCCCATGAAAGCAGGACATTTTCTGTTACAGAAGTATTGCTACAAGCTTTTCTTTTGGCATCTATTTGCATGATAAATGTTTTACCATCTGCTCACTTTCAACCTGCATGTTTCTTTTGGTCTTATATGAATCTCCTAGGTAGCAAAGAGGTGGGTCTTGTTGTTGTTTTTTTGTTTGTGTGTTTGTTTTGTTTTTTTGGGGGGGCGGGGGGTAGGATCAGTCTACCATCCTATGTATCTTGATTGAGGCACTGAGTCTATTTACATGCAAAGTAATTACTGAGAGATATGTATCTATTGCCATTTTGTTACTGGTTTTTGGTTGTTTTTATAGATTTTCTCTGATCTTTTCTTTTGCTCCTTTTCCTAGCCTGTTGGCTTTACTTTTTCTAAGTGTATTCATTTATTTTGAGAAACACCACGAGTGGGGGAGGGCTGGAGATAGGGAGAAAGAGAATCCCAAGCAGGCTTTGCACTGTCAGCACAGGGCCTGATGTGGGACTCAAACTCGTGAACTTTGAGATCCTGTCCTGAGACAAAACTGAGAGTTGCATGCTTAACTGACTGAGCCACCCAGGTACCCCTGTTGGCTTTCTTTAGTGATATACTTGGATCCCTTTCTCTTTATTCTTTGCATATCTCACCCATTATTTTCTTTCCCCAATTCACAATCTTCCCAAATGCCCCTACCTCATTCAAGTATGCATCCTCCTTCCCAAATCTGGTTATCAGTGACTTTTTTTTCTCCTATACCATAATCAATCCATTTCTTAACTACTTTCAAATTTTATCTTGTCAGACAATTTCTCATCATTTCCATATTATTCCCAAGTTCAAGCCACCATCATTGCTTACATTGAATCAATCTGTCATTATTCCTTTTTGACTTCAGCCTTCTATTATATATTACAAAGAATAAAATTAAATCCCCCAATAAGATGCTTCTCAATCAAATCCCCTTCAAAGCCTTCTCAAAAACAATTTAAGTAAAAATGAAAAAAAAAAAAAACCTCTTACTTGCCTTGCAGAATTCTTCATTGATAATATACCTGACTTCTTCTCCAATATGTTTCCTTTCAATGCTGCTTTTGCTCACTCTACTCTAGCTAAAATAGTTACTATGTATTTTGACAAAACATCAAGCATGCCCTTATCCAGTCTTTTAGTTAGCCTCAAATCTGCTCCTTTCCATAATTTTCATAATCTATTCCTTCAAATTATTTATAAACCTAAAGATTACCTCTGTAAAGAAACCTTCCCTAACTACACTATCTAAATGCCATGCTCTACATCAGTGTCCGCAAACTTTTTCTTACGAGTTCAGATAATAAAGCAAATATATTAATCTCTAATGCACAAATCTATCACAACTAATCAAACTTAGTCATTGTAGCATGAAAGCAGCCATAGTCAATATGCAAATAAATGAGTATGTCTGTGTTACAATACAGTATTATTTACAAAAACACGCAGCTAGCTGGTGGAGTGACACCTTTTCTACATCCTTGGCATACTTTATTGTCTTTCCACAATTTGTCTACCTAACCTTGAATTATATGTTTATAGTGTTTTGGTTTATTGCCTGCTTTTCTATTGAATAGAAGCCCCTGAGGGAAGGTGATTTCTCAGTTTTGTTAATTGCTCTGTCATAAACATGTAAAACAAGGCCTCAAACATTATGAAACTTCAATAAATATTGGCTGAATAAACAGATGTATACTTGAAGGAATCAGTTGAATACTTAATCCAAATGTGAAGAAATATTAAGAACCTAATCAATCTTTCAGTTATCTTAGACACTATTGTTTTTCACAATCACTCTCGAGCAATCTGAAGGAAGCTGCTAGTTTTTAGAAATTGTTGCTGTTTTTTTAATTCACATTTTGGATACTCCAGGTATTCCAGTCTGTTGGAATGATAACCCCTGTTTCCTTCTTGGTACAACAGTTGTTTTCTATATATAAATAACTGTCTCTTTAGTTACTTTACACAATAAACATTAAGGCCCTTTTTGAGACACTATAAAGCTAAGAGAAAGATGTGCTAAATTATCAGGCTATGTATTTTGGATGGATGATATGCAAATAGGTAATTTTAAAACAATGTGATATATATCCAGAGGTGTGATTGACAGATAAATATGTTAGTTCTATTTGTTTATTTTTGAAGAACTTTCATCTTATTTTCCATCACTGTTGCACCATTATTACATTCTCATGACAGTGTATAAGGGTTCCAGTTTCTCCAATACCTTGCCTACACTTTTCTTTTTTAATATAATAACCATCCTGATAAGTGTGAGTTGACAGTATGATATTGTGAAATTCAAAATTTGCTATGTTAAGAGAGTAAATCACATGATGATAATTAACATTTCATAATACTAGTTATTCTTACAATAAATACAACTTCCGTTGTATGCCTAATTGCATTTGATCTATTCTTGCCATGTACATTTACTATGTGCAAGCACTGTGTTAGATATTAGGTGTGTATGTAGGAAATCAATAAATAATATAAACTTGATCCCTGTCTTCAGAGAAGTTACAAAGTAATAGGAAATCCAGAAATTGAATACTTAAATAGAAGAATAATGACGATTATAAAAATAATCTTTGGGTCACAAGATAGTGAAATTTTAATCTTTTATGAGAAAACAGTGCTTCAACTGAAATCTAAAGATTGAGTAGATTTAGCTAAACAAAGGTTGTGGGAAGTATCTGATATAGGCAATAGAAACTGTGTGCAATTTCCTTTCAGAGAGAAACAAAAGGAAGATATTCCTTTCTAGTATGGCTAGAATGTGAGAAGTTAGAGTAGATTAACTCAAAGGCAATGCTGCCAACAGTGGATCCAGAGATGGAAAAAAAATCCACAAAATGTTTCTATTAGGACTTTGTTCCTAAAGAAAGAGGATAGCCAATTATGTATTTTGAAATAAGAAATTAATAAGATTTTAATTTACAAACAATTGTCTCAGTTCAGTGGGGGAGAATGTGCTTGAGGGGGCAAGAGTGGATGTGGAAAGTCAAGTTAGTAAGTAACTGCACTTGTGCAATTGAGACATGATGGTAATTTAGACTATAAAGAGGCAGTTAAAGTATACCTAAGGAGCACCTGAAACACTTGAAGTAATATTAGAAATTGATTAGCCACATGCACTTTGGAGACAGAGCAATTAGAGTTTAAATGTTGATTTTATCACATATTAGGTATGTATGCTTTAATGTATTTTTACTAAAATATGAATTATTCACTTCTAGATTAATATTAATAATAGTATTCACGGGGCGCCTGGGTGGCTGAGTCGGTTAAGCATCTGACTTTGGCTCGGGTCATGATCTCACAGTTCGTGGGTTCGAGCCCAGCATTGGGCTCTGTGCTGACAGCTAGCTCAGAGCTTGGAGCCTGTCTTCAGATTCTGTGTATCTCTCTCTCTTTGACCCTCCCCGGCTCATGCAGTCTCTCTCTCTCTCAGAAATAAACAAAAATTTTTTAAAATTAAAAAAAATAATTTTCACAGCATAAGGTCATTGTGTGAATTAAATTAGTTGATGTTTGGGAGTACTTTGTGGGAAGCACGTTATATGAATACAGGCTACAAATATGGCTATTACAATAATATAAAACATAGGACTTGATTAAATGGATGTGGGGTTTAGGAAGAGAGGAGAATCAACTATGACTCCAAACCTTCAAGACTGAGAGACTAAGTGAATGGTGGAGCCATTTAATGAACATGAGAGCCTGGAGGGGAAAAATATGCCAGGGTTATTGAGAAGTAGGATGATTTCAATTTTAGATAATAATGTCCATCTTCCAGGCATTCTGTTAGGATTAAGTAAAAATAAAATGAAACATGTTTCATATCACAGAGCCTGCCAAGTGTTAGGTAATGTCTACATAATTATTTTGTTCTGCAATATTTCTCCTTCTCTAAATATTTCTTTCATTCTTCTTTTTTTCAGAATACTGTACGAGGTGCTGTCCCTCTCCCATATATCTTTAGCATATTTTTCTTCAGATACTCCTTCTCTTCCACTTATAAATTGGAAAAAAAAGTGTCTCTCTGAAAACTGTGAATATTTCTCTCTTGATGATGGTTTTTATAGGTTACAGCCTGGCCTACACAAGTTTAAATTCTTCAGAAATGAAACCATTCTGTGAAATTCTGTTACATTATTTAATTCATTATTTCTGTTTTTTTCATTCAACCTAACTATTTTAACTTCACTTAATACTTATTACAGTTAAGTTTTACAAACTCAACTACTATTTCATATTTTTAATATAACGTTTTAAAATTTTCAATTAATATTTGTTTGTAAATTTAATTAGTATTAATTACTATGTACCAAAATTAACATTTTCTTAATATTCTAAGCTACTTCTCATTATATGTCACCAAATGTCCTCTATGGAACTCTTCATTCATTCATTCATTTATTCATTTATTCACGTACACATGCATTGTTCCATACCAGTTGTTTTTGCTATGTTTTCAAAACACAGATTTATAAGATCATCACATAAATATGTATTAAGAACCTCCTTTTGGTCAGATACTGTTTTAGGTCCTTAGAATAGTTCAGTACACCAAAACCTAATGCAGTAGAGTTAACAGTTTATTGTAGGGAGACTGAACCAGCTACAGGTAATAGATATAAACTTTATTTTTAAACTCTGAATGCGATAGAAATAATAGCAGTGAAAAAAGCATCAGAAATTTGTGGATGCAGAGCTAGTGAAGTTAGTTGTAATTTAAAAGCAAACTCAAGATAGCCCTCATTAATTTTAACATTTGAGCAAAGACTAGAAAGAGGTAAGGGGTTTAACCTTACCTCTGGACAGAGTAAACATCCAGTACAAAATCTCTAAGGAGAAACAGTAAGGGGACAAGTGTGACTGAAGCAGGAGTGATGTAGCAGAGAGTCAAGTTCCAAAGGGCCTTATAAAATACTTAGGGGGCTGTACCATTTAGCCACAGGAGTTAGTGGAGAGTAGGGAATTTAAATTTTTAGTGAACTTTAGAGATCAGCAAAATTTTTCCATAAAAAGCACAATTGTAAATATTTTTTGGCACTTACAAGCTATACAGTCCCTGTCTAACTGCACAACTCTTCAAATGTAGCATAAAAAGAGTCCTAGACAATGCACTAAGTGGATTGGCATATCTATGCTCCTATAAAACTTTATTTACAGAACAAACATTAAGGGCGATGGGCCAGTTTAGCCAACCTGTACCCATGCCATGAAGGAACAGTGTGAGCACACTTTAATGTTTGATGGATCACTCTTAGTGTGATGCTGAGAAAAGTTCTGGGGGGTATGAGTGGAAATAGGGAGCCCAGTGGAAGTACTCTGTATAATCAAGGTGAGATGATACGGTAGCTGTACTGGTGGTAAGAAGCTCCTGGATTCTGAATATGTTTTAAAGATAAAGTACACAGAAATTCTTGATGTAGACTATGTGTGTGTGTGTGGGGGGGCATATATGTGTGTGCATGTGTTCAGGGCACAAGGAAGGAGGGAGGTGAAGGAGAGAGAGAAGAGGGAGAAGTGTCAGTGAAGTTGTTAAGATTGGTCCATGTCACTGGAAATTTAGAAATGCCATCTTTGCCATCCTCATGTGTGGTTAGAGGAATTTGAGGGATAAAATTTAGCAGTTAACCTTTGGATGGTTTTAGTTTCAGATGTTCTTGGATATTCAAGTATGCAGTCAAGAAAGCATTTAGAAATAAATACCTGGGGTACAGAACCAAACCTGACCTGAAAACAGAGATAGGATTATTTTTAAAGCCACAGAACTGGGACACCTGGGTGGCTCAGTCAGTTAAGCTCCCAACTCTTGGTTTCAGCTTGGGTCATGACCTCATGGCTTCATGGGTTCGAGCACCATGTCAAGCTCTACTCTGGCAGCACAAAGCCTGCTTGGGATTCTTTCTCTCCCTCTCTCTCTGCTTCTTCCCCACTTGCACTGTCTCTGTCTCTCTCAAAATAAGTAAGTAAACTTAAAAAAAAATAAAGCTGCAGAACTGAATGTGATCACCTGAACAATGAAAGAACATACAGAAAAAAAAAAAAATGGAGCTAGGAGTAATGAAGGTGATATGCCAACAGAAAGTAAAAGGAGAAGAAGGGAACTAACATAGAGACTTAGTAGGAGAGGCTAGTTATATAAGAAGACAACTAAGATGAAGTTTTAACAATACTGGGTGAAGAAAGTGGTTAAATCAGTTAAATGTTTATAGTATGTTAAATGAGATAGACTGATTTTTCACCACTAGATTAACAAATGTGAAGACCATTGCCCACCTTCATGAAAACAGTTCTCTTAGAGTGATGGTTACAAAGGTCTTCCTGGAGTAGATAAAGTTTATTTTTAATATTTGCTTATTTTAGAGAGAGAGAGAGAGAGAGAGCATGAACATGGAAGGGGCAGAGAGAGAGAGGGAGACAGAGAATGCATTGAGTCTCCATGCTGTCAGCACAGAGCCCAATGTGGGGCTTGTACTCACAAACTGTGAGATCATGATCCGAGCCAAAATCAAGAGTCGGGTGCTTAACCAACTGAGCCACCCAGGTGACACAAAAGTAGATTTAGAAAGAAATGGATGGGTGAAATTAGAGACAAAATATAGAAACCTTTTTTCAGAACTTTTGTGGCAAAGGAGAAATGTGGATTCGAACTTTAAATAGTAGGGAAATTTTGGTCAGACAAGGTTGTTGACTGTTCTCATTTAAGTGGAGGAAATAAAACCATGTTTTTGTGTCAGTGAAAATTGTCAAGAGAGAAAATGATGTTCTGAGAGAAAGAAGAATTGCCGGAATGGTGTCTTTCAGAATATATAAGAGAAGGTAAAATGTAGTGCAGGAGAGGAAGAAGTGGCTTTAGGTAAGAAGGTAGATTGTTCATTTATAGAAATAGGCAGTGAGGAAAAATAAACAATGAGAAATAGGAAAAGGAAAAGTTATGTAAGAAATGAGGTTTGAAAGCAGGAAGAACAAGTAAGTTTTTCATAACTTAGTGTTTCTGAAAAGCATAATGCACTCAAGTTGATAGTTTGCTATTTCCATCAACAAAACAACGTGCCACAAATGAGTTTAGAAAGCATGTGGAACAGATGTCAAGAAACCTTTCATCATACAGAGACCAATAAACATCAGGAATGACCCACCAAGCAAACTGTGGGTGTGGGATCATTGGAGCCCTCTAGGAAGTAATTTAAACTCATCTTTAGTGATCAAAAGTTTTATGAAGAAAGAAGTTTGATGAATTATTTGGTATTTAGGTTTTTTAACCTACATTTTCTCTGTTTTATATTTTTTCCCCATGGTTTCATACGAAGATGCATGTTTTCCATCTGTTATTTGCCATTTCAAATACTGTATAGTAAACTGAAGAATTCAGTCTGAAAATTCAAGAAACATCTTCACTGTGTAACAGTGGAGAAATTTTAAATATAACTGTTTACAGTCATGGGAATCTATAGTTTGCAAATATTTTATTTAAAAGTAATAATAAATTAAGGCAAAATGTTTTTTTCTAAGGTTTCCTGAAACAAAGANACCCTGTAAATCTCAATATCTCATGTTTTTATTTCTCTCTATGAAATTGGGGGAAAACATAACAGGGAAAATAATGTGGAGACTAAGAAATTATTGTTACTGACAGCTTGCTAGTATGTACTATTTTTTTTCATTTTTTTCACAGATGGTATTTTTATGGTTAAGTACTATTTCTATAGGTCACCACATAAAATTGTTATAAAATTATTTATAAAATTGTGAAAGTTGTCAGGTGATTTAACATGTATACAACAAAAGAGTGGTGTTTTACATTATAATAACTAATGAAAGATAGGTTCATGTATTTCTTTTGCCTGACTCTGTTAGTTTTAACTATGAAAATCAAAGGAAGTGTATTCAAGATGATTAATGATTAAATATAGAAAGGATGTGTTAGAAGGTATTGATAATTATTTATAACTATATTAGGTATTAAATGGAGAGCAAAACTATATTGATTTGACAGTTATCAACCACATTTAGTTACTCTGTTCAAGAACGTGCAATTTTATTTATCCCATTATGAGGCCACAATCTGGCAGGCTCAGCAAGCATTACCTACGTGACTACCTGATTAAAAATTGAATTGATCAACAAAATGTATTAATTATGTGCTTCAGCAAATTACAGTGCCTTCATTAGTGCCCACATCTGATCCAACTGAATAAAAAATGCACACTTTTCAAAATACAAGTTTGAAACTTTCTTTTAATACTTCACAGTTGCTATTTAAAATATCGTGTATAGGCCTTAGCATCTTTGCATAATAAGATGTTGTTTGCCACTTCTCTTTCTTCTTGCAATAAGTATTGAAGAGTGGTTATTATTTGGGACATTCATATTATTAATTTCATTTAACATCACAACCTATGTTGTTATTTATATTTATGGAGAGGTAGACTTATAGAATATATGTAATTTGTCCAAGGACACAGGCCGATCACTTTAGAGGAAGCATATTATTACAGCAGATTCATGAAAATATTTCTTAAGTATCTATACAAATATTAGCTATAATTAATATATTTTTGAAAACTGTTCTTTCAGTTCACTTGGAATTAATTCCTGTAATTGCTACATCAGAGATTACTTAGTGTTCCATGAAGAAGGTTGCTTATTGGAGCATCTGGGTGGCTCAGGTCATGATCTCATGGTTTGTGAGTTTGAGCCCCACATTGGGCTCTGTGCTTACATTGCAGACAGTATTCTCTCTCCCCCTTTCTCTCTGCTCCTTCCTCTCTCTCTCTCTCTCACTCTCTCTTAAAATAAATAAGTAAACATTTTAAAAATCTGCTCTTTAAAGAAAAAAAATGTTGTTTTTTAGTCACTTTTTTATTAACTTACCTTCTGCTCTTCTTCATCTCTCCAGTGACAATGGAGGATTCATTCTTTCTTGTATCCAAGGTAGATCCTTTCATTATGAAAACAGTATTTTCTCTCCATCTCCTCCATGACCTCAGTATAATTCACTTTCTTATAAATCTTTCCTGAGTTTTCTAAATCCCTCTTTCTACGGAGACATTTTACAGTATATTTAGGGATTCTCATCTCAGAATAAGTCAATAACCGTATAAGCAACATTCCCTAGATTGACTTCTACTACTACCTGATCTCTATTCATTCATCTAAATGTAAGCTTCTAACAAGATTTTCCTATAAATTTATATTCATTTACATATTTCTCATTCACATTTTCTTCTCATCTAGCCTCCTGTCTGACCTACCCCTTCAAAAACACTCATGCCAGCTTTATGATGACTAACCAGTTACCTTGTCCTCATCAAATGAATACTCCTCATTTCTCAAGATGTTTTATTTCAGCCACATTAAACCCAGTGCATCACTGCCATCTTTGAAAACAACTTTATTGAAGTATAAATAACACACAATAAAGTACATATTTTTAAATTACTAAATTTGGAAAGTTTTGGCATATGTAATGTGTAGGCATGCAGAACGTCACAGTAATCATGATAATGCATATATCCATCATGTCTATATGTCTCTGTCTCTGCCTTTATATTTCCTTCTTCCCATTCATTTTTCCTTGCACCAACACTCACACCTGGCTTCCATTCCCAAGATAACAATGATATGCTGTCACAATAAGTTTTTATTTTCTAAGGTAAGGTATACATAAAATTATACAATATGTCTTATTTTGTATGCCTTCTTTCATTCAGCATGATTATTTTGAGATTTTCCTATGTGAAATATATATCAATATTTCAATTTATTTCATTCTGAATACTGTTCCATGATAATAGATAATACCACAGTTTGTTTATTTGCATATAAATGGATATCTGAGTTATTTCCAGTTTTGAAATGTTACAAATAGAACTGCTGTAAACAGCCTTTTAAAGTCTTTATATATTGGGGTGCCTGGGTGGCTCAGTTGGTCAACCTCAGTCATGATCTCATGGTTCGTGAGTTCAAGCCCCATATCAGGCTGTGCACTGATGGCATGAAGCCTCCTTGGGATTCTGCCTCACCTTCTCTTTGCCCCTTCCCTGCTTGTGCTCTGTCTCTCAAAATAAATAAATAAACTTTAAAAACTAAATTTAAAAAATTAAGTCTTTATATAGGCCTATCCTTTTATTTCTCCTGGGTAAATACCAAAAGTTGAATGGCTTCCTCATATAGTAGTTGAATGCTTAACTTTATAATACACTGCCAAACTGTTTTCTAAAGAAACTGTAGTATTTTTACATTCCTACCAACAGAGTAGAAGAATTCCAGTGTCTTGGGGTGCCTTGGTGGCTCAGTCAGTTAGGCCTCTGACTTTGGCTCAGGTCATGATCTCATGGTCGTGAGTTGAAGCCCTGCATCAGACTCTGTGCTGACAGCTAGCTCAGAGCCTGGAGCCTACTTCTGATTCTGTGTCTCCCTCTCTCTCTGACCCTCCCTTGCTCAAGCTGTCTCTCTCTCAGAAATAAATAAAAACATTAAAAAAAAACAAAAGAATTCCAGTGTCTTTACATCCTCACTACTCCTTAGTGTGGTCAGTCTTCTTAGTTAGTCTTTTTTACTGTGTTATGGTATCTCATATGGTAATATTAACTTACATTTTCTGAATGAATAATGATATATTATTATATCTATAAGCTTATTTTCCATCTATATGCCTTTTTGATTGAGTTTTTGTTCAAATATTGTACCATTTTAAAATTTTCTTTTTTTCTTATTACTGAATTTTGAATATTTGTTACACATTCTTTAAATATGTTAACTGCAAATACTTAACTCACAGGCCATAGCTTATCTTTTTACTACCTCACGCTGTCTTTTGAATAGAAACTTTTTCAAATCTTTATGAAGTACAGTTTTTCAATTTGTTCTCTATAGATCACCCTTTCTGTGTTTTATCTAGGAAATCTTTGCCTAATCCACAGTGACAAAGATTTTCTCCAAACTCAAAAAACAACATTGAAATTAAACCTGAAGTAACAGATACAATCCAATTTTAATCACACAAAGGGAAAAAAAAGAGTAAACAAAATAAACAGGACCTCAGTAATATTGGAATAGGCTAACATATGTGTGACTGAATTCAGAGTAGGGTAGAGACAGAAAGATGAAAAAACAGATGATAGTATTTAAGGAAATAATTGCCAGAATTTTTCACACTTTTTTTGAAAGCATAACCCACAGATCCGCAAAGTTCAGTGAAACACAACAAAAGATAAATAGGAAGAAGTCAGTTCAAGGCACATGAGCAGAAATAAAAAATGGAAAAAAAAAATCAGACTATGAGTGGGGAAAAGAACCACTTTAGGTACAGAGGAACAAGACAGGAATCATGGATTTCTTGTAAGAGTCTAAGCAAATTAAAATAAAATGGAAGAGCATCCTTAAGTGCTTAAAGAGCAGACCTTTCAACTTAGCATTCTATAATTAGCAAAAAATAACTTTCAAAACAAAGACAATACATTTTAAACAAGCAAAAGCTGAGAGCATGAATTTGCAGGTGTGCTATGGTAGAAATGTTAAACTATTCACACAGAAATCAATGTTACTAGATCAAAAACTAAAGTGTCACCAGAGAGGATGTTTTAAATGCTGGAAGTGATAAATATGGGATCAAAAAAAAATTTCTTCACTTCACTGTCCTTAAATGATAATGGATTATTTATAATAGAAACAATAACAGTATATTATGGGGTTTGTAATGTGAAGGTAAAATGTACAACAGTAGCACAAATGATTGGAAAACAGAAATAAAATGTTATTTTATCATGCTTGAATTATATATGAAGTAGTTTTATATTATTTTAATATGGAATGCTATGTATAATATGTACGTGCGTGTGTATATGTATGTGTGTTTATAACCACCTCAAAAAATCAGTGACATAAGGCCAATAAGACACTTGTGGGGATAAAAAAGAGATACAGAAATGAGTATTCCTAATTAATTTAAATGCTGGGAGGAAAAGAAGAAAAAGGTAAAAGTAGTGATGAAACAAAGTACAAATAAAATGAGAGATTTCAACCGAACCACATAATAATGAATATGAATGACCCAAACACTCTAAATAAAAGGTATTGTTCTATCAATAAGATAGAAGATATTAGTAATTGTCCATCAACATGAATAGATTAATATTTACAGAAAATTCACTCAAACTAAGAAGATCCCATGCTCTCTTTTCAAAGGCATATCATATTTTCACCAAGTTAGACTCTATGAGATCATTTTCAATAAATTAAAAATGATTAAAATCATATGGAATATGTTTCCTGACCACAAAGAAAAGAATCAAATTGAAAGTATTAATGACCATAAAGTATATATTTGTCATTCAGATTACTGGAATTAATTTTGTTTCTTAGATGATTCTATATAAATCAAAATTGAAATAATAAAATACATCATTAAATTCAATTATATGGAAAAGTGAAAAAGTCTAAAAGTCAGGAAATTTTATTAAGCATTATTAGAATTCACCAAAAAAGTATCCCATAATAATAAATAAAATATGAAATGGTAAATTACATGTAATATGTTTTTTATATTCCTGTTACAAGTGTTGTATACCAGTTAAGAGCTTAGACACTGAAGTCAGATGATCTGATTCTTAATGTTACTGTGAGCTAAATAAATTGCTTAATCCACCCGGTCGTCTGTTTTTTTGTTTTTGTTTTTGGGTTTTTTTTTCATTTGTAAAATGATATTTACAACTACTTTTATCCTGAGGTTCTTTCTAGAATTAAAATGAAATAATCCCTCTGCTCTGCCTGCTGTTGATTGGAATATAGTTGATACCTGTATAAATATATTCTATTAGTAGTCACAAAGTAGCAGCAGTGTTAGTAGTAGAAATGTGCTAGTATAGCCATATTATTACCATTTGTATACAATTTATAGGCTAGTAAATGTCTCTAATAATAATGCTTTCCTGTTAGGTTCATATTTTTAATGAGTGCAATTTTCTCTTGGCTTTTGCTTTCTATTGAATTTCTTCTTTCATTCATTTATATATATATATATACATATATATGTGTATGTATATATACATATATATATACATATATATCCCCCTTAATGTGCAGACCATATATTAGATACCTGAAATATAAAGATGAAAAAACCAGCATGGTTTCTGTCATCAAAGAACGTACAGTATGGGGTGGAGGGGGTTAAGTAACAAGCAAATAGATACATACTCACATAATATAAGGTTGCTGTATGTGCTCTGAAGGAAGCAACAAAAGTGCATTGTTTGAAAATGACTGAGGAAAGGGAATGACCTAATTTGGAATAGAATCATCAGTGTAGACTTCTCATTGGAAATGCTGTTTAATCTGAGGCTGAGAATAGAAGATGGACATGGGGGACTTTTAAGGCACATGAAGGTTGCGTGGCACTCTAGGACAGCAAATATTAATGCTGCTGGAGGGAGAAAATTCAGTTCAGATATTTTGGAAGTAGGAGATAAGATTGGTATCTAATACACTAGGAGTCACAGTGTCACTACAAGGTATCTAAACCTTTGGAATGGATTTTGGAAAAAGACATCTGAGTGACATGGGCAGTGCACTGATGAACTCTCACTTCTTGGGATCTGAAAGAAAACAGAAACGAAACTGGTTAAGACAAGGCAGAAGAAGCAGAAGAAAGGATAAATAGCCACTATTGTGCAGGAAAAAATACTAGGAACATATAAAAGACATATAAAAACATATTTTTTTCTGAGAAATACAAATTAGAATCTTTAATTTCTTGATTTATTTATAGTACAGGTATGTATATATGGCTTCAAGATGAATAATTTACCTTTTGATATTTCTTTGATTCACTGATTAAAATTTTATTTTTCCTAGTTTTTAATTTTCTGCCTTGTCACTATAATCCTTATTTCTGTCTTCGGTAGTCATCTCTATCAAGATGACTCCATTTCTGTTTTCCTAAAGTTTTTCTCACTGCCAAAGTGGAAATTCTAACAGCCTACTTGGTGTCTCTAACACATAAACACACGTGAAAATAAAGTGGTGAAAGCAGTGTTTTACATCAGGCAGATAATTTAGCTTAAGAACTTCTTAACAAGTTAAAAGTTTATTTAGATGCTTAATTTAATTTCAAAGTACTCTTGGGTAATCATTCTGAGCTCTAATAAGGTAAAGTGTTTATATAGTTAGTTTAGCTGGTTAGCCTAGAGTGATCAATTCACTTTTGTGTCTTCACATTAGACAATATATATATATGTATATTTTGCATAAGTTATTTCTAAAAATCACCTTTCTCCAGGCTTCTTAGTATATGCCTTCTGTTACTGTTATGATGATGGATCTATGTGCTTACTGTGAATTTTCCCTGTGAAAAATTCCCTGTGAAAAATTCCCTGTGAATTTTTACTGCTAGCTAGTTTGCTTCATACCTTGGCAGTTTTTCATAAAATACTGTTTCCCTGACCACAATATCCAGTTGTTTCCATAACTTTTCCATTCCCATAATCGCTTCTCAGCAACCACTTTATTTTGGACAAATTGTCTTACAAATAAATTTTTATTGTCAAATGTCATAAAAAATTGCATTGTATATAAGCTCAGTTGTAATCAAGTTTCTAAATAATACACACATTATTAGTGGTCTGAGATTACCTTAATGCATTATAACGATATTAATTTCAATGAAATTGTTATTTGCTTATAATATCCATTGATTTTTCAGGTGATAATCTGAATATCTTTTTTCAGCTTCAAATGAAATATATATAAAACACAGCATACCATCCTACTTTGTTCCCATCCATTCCCACACATAAACAATTCTGGAATTCTTTATTTTCATTACTTTTGAATGAAATCCTTATTATCCTGGAAAAATTTGCTTTGTTTCTCCTCCAACATACATTCAGCTTCTGATTCCAGAGTGTAGGTTCTTTCCACAATTCTCAAGTAAATCATTCTAAAAACCAATTCTAATCATCCTCCTGCATGGAAAAAAGAATGAAAATAAAAATTGAATAAGGAATTCATTTGACCTTTCTGCATGGCTTCTCGTACAGATTTTCCAATTCCCGTATAGATTAAACTGCCTCATCCACAGCCTCTTTACATTTCTATTACAGTTGATGGACCCTTCCTTGTAACGGGAAGAGACTGTGTTACTACTTGTCTTATATGAACAATAAATGGACGTTCATAGGCTTTCGAGTGACTAGTGAACTAATTCTATCATCAAAAGTAATGTAGCTAACTTTTCTACACATTGTGAGGGAAAATAAAAATACTACATTTGTGTCTATAAAATCTTTTTTTGTTTCCCTAAAAAACTTAATTTATAGTCCAAATATATGAGCGAGGTATTTATTATTTCATCTTGTAGCTACCTCATGTAGTCAGTGGTTATATTATGAATATTGGATGGATTTTGGATGGTTTTAGGGATGGGACACGGAAGTAGTAAACCTTAAAGAGGGAAAAGCTCAAATTAGATGGTCCTAAAAAGACAAAACTAGTGTATTTAATAAAAAGGCAAAGTAGAGTTTTAGCGAGAAAGAATTCATTTAAGAGTGAGCTCCCCTGAATTCTGGCAGGTTTCGATTTTACCCTCCCATTAGTATCCTTGAAAATAAGCCCCCGTGTTCTCAAGGAGACACTAATAGTCTTCCTATTAGTCCCTAATGTATATCGTCACCCAGTTGACTTTGTGGCTCATTATTTGCTCTGTTGAATCTAATGGCAATTAGTTCCCATAACATGTTTAACACTTTTCATTATTCTTTTTTGCTTACGTTATTTATTTCAAATTAACATTCCTCCATTATTTGGTAAATATCCGTACCCTTCAAAATACATCTCAACTTTCACTTCCTTTATGAGTAGATCACCATATAATTCATCCTCCAAATCAGTGTATCTGACAGTGAGAAAAGGTATCACTAATAATACTGGTATGGTAACCACCTTAGTGATGATGTATACCCTGATAAACTTATAACCCTACCCCATTGCCACGTAGTTGACATTTTTAAACTCTTTGAGCCCTTACAATATGTGAAAAAGCTATGCTATGTGATTTAGTTTTGCAATTGAAAGATAAAGTGTTAACTATAATTAAAAAAAGCACTTGCATTTTTCTCAGTATAGGTGCCAGAACAAGTTCATCTTGATACAAATAGAGTTGAATCATGTAATATTTTATATCTTAATTACTTGTTCCTGAACAATACAACAGTAGAGACTCATTTTCTCAGGTCAGTACCGAAATAAAAAGGGGAATAAAAATTTATATGGCTGTTTTCCAACTCTCACAAATTTTGCCTGAATATAATGACCTTCAGAGATGTTCCCTAAAATATCATGCCTTTCTCTTATTCACATAAAACTTTAGCAAAAGTGAGATCTGATGGTATAGTTTTCTATGAAACTCTTCTGGTTCTAAAATTTTTAAATATGTCTACACTGTTATGACTTTTTATTAATATTGCAAGAATAATTATTAATTATTTATTAAATAATCTAGATAATGTTCAGTATTTGGGGAGGATATTTTTGATGGTTTTGACATGGGTATATATTTCATTTGGGTATATATTTCATTTGGACTTGATAATTTAACATGTACAGATAAGAAATAGAGTTTGTAAAATACCTCATTATGGAAAGCATTTTCACAAATCCAGAAGTTATACTAATGCTAGAATAATAATAAATATAACCTTATGTTGTCTTTTAAATATGTGAAATATATTTCTAGAGCACATAATTTAAAGGAGAACTGAATTTAAAATATGAAATGGAAGGAACATTTAAAAATATACAGAAACTTATTTTTGAAAGTTTAGT
>NW_027527973.1:482754-636682 GCF_008692635.1 Crocuta crocuta
GTTTAGTATGATGATAAAATGTCAAAATACTTCCAAAACCAAAAAACTAAGTATCCATTCATATATTATTGAATATTTTGGTTGACTTTTAAAAACTCAGTAAGATACATAAAAGTATTGTGGATTTAAATATTTGTATATAATATAATTAAAAAATATTTTCATAGGCACAGCTCAAGAATGAAGCCCCTGTGACTTTAGGAATATGTGTAAACGTACATTAAGTGATGGATCCACTTAAGTGATAAGATTTTGAGCATATGACACAGTGATCATTGTCACTGAAGTGGAGAGCTATGTACTCATTAATCAATTTTATTCCCAACTAACGTTTTCACATATATAGCCAGAGAATTTTACAAAAATAAGGTATAAAATATTTTACAAAAAGTATTTTGTCCTGAAGAACACATGTTAACAATTTTTCTGAACAATACATAAGTAAGTGGCCTAGGCTCAAAACTTCTGTAAAATTCTAGGTTAAGAAAAGGTCTTTAAAAGTTTATCTTCTATACATATTCTTAGTTTCTTTAATTCCTATGAGGGTTTATATTTTGCTGTTTATCTTTTTTGACTTTTTTCCTCTGAAACATTTACTAATAACACACAGAACACAATGTGAGAAATGTGGACATGATAAAATTCTTAACAAAAGATGTTGGTCCATGGCCAATATAAAATAATGACATTGGTCCATGGCCAATATAAAATAATGAAGGGAGTGCTAAACAGTATTCTTGTAGTGTAAAATTATATCTCACGGTGAAATCCCATGCTAAACCTTTCATATACTTAAAAAAGAAACAAAACAATCCTACCTGCTTATAAAGTATCCACTGGTTGATACTAAGTCATATCAAAGTTTGGTTCTTCTTGATAAAATTTTATGAACAGAATACTTAAACACAGAGTCATTTTTTAAAAGATATGTTTGGTATTTTAATATTTGTGGAGTGGTATAGACTGCATCAAGACTGTGTCTCATCAAGAATACTGAATACTGAAGAATAGTTAAGCTATTACAACTTTATGCTCAGGGACTCATATACAACTGTGAGTGTGACTAGGGAAGATTTCCACAACTCCTTAAAACTGCTGATCATTGTAAATAATCAACACAATACAAATATATATAATAAGTAAGTCTGGTTTTAAAAGGTGAGGGGATGCCTTTTTATTAATTCTTATTTAATTGTATTAGTTCTAAATGTCTATCTTAAAGCTGAGAAATCTAATTCAATGTTTGACCATAGTTTCACCTTAAAAATCCATATTCAGTATTTTTTTTTCTAATCCCGAGAATGGTGATGCTAGCGATAGTAATAATACTAGTGATGTTCATAATTATCAACACTTATTTTTCCCTCTACACTGACACTTTTCTAGTTAGTGTTTCTAGATCTACACTTTCAGAATATATATATATATATATGACTTTAACTATTACTTGTACTCTGGTAATGAAACAAACTGCACTGTTACTTGTTATCTCTAATCTGAACTATAAAGCACTTTTCAAAGGGTTTAAATACCTTCCACTCAGATTTCTACATGCAGTGGTCACATGAAATAAGCACAGGAATTTCATTCAGAAAACAAGTGAATGATCTTTATCTTACTTATGCTGTCAATTTGTGAAGTGTAGCTACTTAGTTACAGTGAGTTAGATAAAATAAGATATCAAACACATGTGCCTGGGGCATCTGGGTGACTCACTTGGTTAAGCATCTGACTTGATTTCACCTCAGGCCATGATGTCATGGTTTGTGAGATCAAGCCCCATGTTGGGCTCTGCAGTGATAGCAAGGCACCTGTTTGGGATTCTCTGTCACCCTCTCTCTCTCTGCACCCTCCCCTGCTTGCATCTGCACTTTCTCTCTCTCTCTCTCTCAAAATTAATAAGTAAACATTAAAAAAAGTAGATGTGCCTGAGAGTTTTCTGTACATATTGTGCAGTTTACAGAATTCTAAAAAACGTTCATATTTTTCTCATATTTCTTTTCTATTTTCAGTATCATTGAGTTTCTTGTCAGTATAATTAAGTTTCTTTATCATCCATTAGTCTTTGTCCTCCTTGCTTCCCATCTCTTCAATTTTACACCAGGAGTTTAATTTTTTATTTATTCCCTATTTGAGTATTGTAGTATAGGTATCCATTATCGCTTTCTAAGTAACAAGTGGGTTTTTTTCCCCCTTAAATTTCCTATTTATGTTACTGGCAAAGATATTTCCTAGTCACCCAAATTAGAAATTATCTTTTGACTTATTTTAAAATTGTATTTTTTATTTTTTTTTAATTTAGTGGCTCTAATCCCTGCCTGTACTTAAGAAACTTAAGACAGAGAAACAAAAAGCACAAAGTGATGCTAAGTGAGTCAGCTCTAAGACAAATACTGTATGATTCCACTTACATGAAGTGACTGAATTAGTCAAATTCATACTGATGCCAGGTAGAATGGTGGTTAGCCCAGAGTGAAGGAGGGAGAAATTGGGAGTAATTATTTAATGGGCACAGAATTGTAATGTTGCAATATGGAAGGGGTTCGAGAAATGGATGGCCATGATGATTACACGACAGTGTGAGTGTGCAGCATAGGTGTGTTGTACGACAATGTGACAATGCTGCTGATCTGTACGCTTCAAAATGATAAGACAGTAAATGTTATGTTCTGTGTATTTTAACACAATTAAAAATGAAAATAATAATATGTAAGATTAAATTATGGACTTTTTAACTGTACCCCAAAGGAACCCCAATCTATTGAATTACTCATTTTGAAGGAATTATAATAAAAACTTCTTAAAGATGAAAAAAAATGGAAACCAAACCAAACCAAACAAAACAAAACAAAAAAACAACAACAATTTCCAGAACCCCATTCAAAGCAATTAAGTCAAATTCTGGGTGGTGGTGGTCAGGGCATCAATAAGTACTAAATGTCTCCAGGTATTCATTATGCAATCAGGATTGGGAGACACTACTTAGCCTATTTCACTTCTGTTTCCCTGTATGCACATTCAGATATAAAGTCCTATAAAGTCCTATGAACCGAGTGTATTTTCCATTGGATTAAGAAATTCTACAATAACAATATTATCAGCTGCTTTAGTGCCTGAAATATAGATGTTGCTCAATTAATACTAAGTCATGTTTAATTAATATGAGAGGCAACATCTTAAGGATAAAAGTGATGAGTTCTGTTTTGGGAATGTGGACGGTGCATGTGAAAATATTTGGGCAACTGTTGGGAACTTTGAAGTCGTGCACAGCAAAAAAGACAGTATCTAATGACACAAATTTGGGCAAAATTTATATTGGAAAGGCATTTTCAGTTTTGATACCTTGTGATATTATAAAGAGAATATCAAGAATGAAATGAAAGGGAATGAAAACTAAAACATCCAAGAAAATTAAGGACTGCCATAATTTAAACTATTGGACCTGGAATCAAAAGCTGTGTGGTCAGGTATTGTAATAATCCATTTAGGAATTTGAACAAAATACATATTCTCTCTGAAGCTAAGTTACTGCTAATATTCATCAGAGCTTATATGAAAAATGTGCATATGATAAATAGATGTTGATAATAAACACTTTAAATATAGAATATTAGTTTTTAGTTATTCTTGAGGTGAAGAAGTAGCAGGATTATATCCAGGGAAACAATATCAAGAAAGTACAAAATGCTATATGTTTTCTTTGATACTCCATTTATTAGTATTGTTCAGGGTGGAATAAAGCGATAGAAAAACAAAATACTTTTCTAGAAAAAAATTTAGTAATTTTTCCTGGTTGAATCCAGCAACCATCTTGGTAGAATATGGAAAGACAGTTGGCAAGAGATACATGATACATTAATATCTGTTTTTCTGTTTTTCTTTTTTTTTAGTATTGGAAGTTTAGACTGATTGATTGTCAGGTTTGTAGGCAAAATGCAATAAACCGTTAAAGATGGGAGAATGATATGCTCTCTTTTAATTATCAGATTGGGCAAGATTTCAATTGATGGTAATGAAGCAGTGGTGTGGTGAGATGAAACCACTGGTCACTTGTGGTTATTGATCATTTGAAATGTGGCGACAAACTGAAATATCCTGTGAGTGTAAAAATACCTGCTGGTATTTTAAGTTTGAAGACTTATTATGAAAATAAAGTAGAAAATATCTCATTAGTTTTTATATTCATTACATTTTGATTTGATAATATATTAGACATACTAGGTTATGTAAATACATATTAAGGTTAATTTTACCTTTTTTTTACTTTTTAGTATTGTAGCCACTAGAAAAATTTTAAGCCTTCTATGTTCTTCACATTGTATTTGATTCTAGGAATGAAATATCTTCTACTTACTTTTATTATTTCTTACAAATATTGAATGTAATGATATATGCATCAAGTAGCTGATTCATCTTTCAAGATTTAAATATCTTCTACATCCTTATCACCTGACAAGATTTAGTTGTAGGTCAAAGAGTCATAACCATGATGATTTGCAACCCACATGGCACATCATCTCTTCTGAATGCTAAGATAAGGCATAGTTAGGATGAGAATGCTTGTGTCTGCTTCTTCCATCTGATTTTTTACCCTCAAAACACTCTTCATTTAATCAGCCAAGGAAAGTGGCAGTTGGATGCCATTACATCACTTCACGTCTGCTCAGGTTAGAATTTTGTGTTCCTTGATATCCTGAACTTTTCATTTTCCACATACATTTATGCATATATGAGTTTCATAATAAGAACTTATTTAAAAATACTAATTTAAAATTAAATAATAATAAAAAGTAAAACAAACTGCTTTTTTAAATCTTTTAGTGTATATTCAAATGCTCCTATATAATTTTTAACTCCCTGTGATAAGATACAGGGCATATTATAAATTACTTTATATGCTTTAACAGTAATAAAAATATCAAACTNTAACAATATCAAACTATTTTGGTAGTCAGTTTTTTAAAAAGCATATGCAATGGGTTCATTAGTTTACAAATAATAATAATAATTAATAATAATAATAATAATAAACTGTTGAAGTTGAAATAGGAAAACTGGATCCTTGCCTGATTTACACCCCCAACCATTGTAGCAGGCTTAAAGATGCATTTGCAAAATGATAAATCACAAGGCTTTTGATCCTACTTAAGAGGAAAATATAATAACAAAGAAATTGTAGCCAATACAAGTGTCCTTTGTTAAAAATTTAAATATATTTTATTATTTCTCAAATATAAGTTTAACTGTATTTATCAAATTTGAGTTTCAATATAATTGTATTTTTTTGTTTTTAAAGTATTTTCTTACCTCAACTTCACTAAACCAAAATTTATTATTCTCTATCATTACTGCTGTGATTTTACTCTGATAACTAATACTAGTACCTATATTACTTGTTCTACTACTACCACTAATGCTACTACAATATTAATTTCATCAGAGCCAGGTTTATTTTTTTTGCCTGATCCAAAAGTTTATACTCTGTATTCAAATTGATATTATTGATATTTTTAAAAAGTCTTTGTATCTTTCCCCCTACACTAGAAAAATGAAGAAATATAAACATAATTACATTGTTAAAAGCGTTTTGGATGAAAAAAATAATTGAATCATTCTATAATCCTTATGAAAGAAAAGAAACACTTAGAAAGAAATTAAAGTTCACCATAGACCTTAGCAGCTCCATCTTTCAGTCTTTAAACTGAAACCAGAACTAAAATATAATTGGAACTCTTATCTACCTCATTTACTTAAGGAGGATATTAAAAGTTTTGGTTGGAAATATCAACATTATAAACAAATGATAATGCTACAGCATTAAGTATTACAGAGAGTCAATTAACATCACTCATTAGGGACTTTAGAAGTCTGTGAAGTTACATTAATTTAAGAGCTACTTTTTTTCCTCCCTTTGCAAGGATATTATTCATTCATATTTTTTGTCTTCTTACATTAGCTCTGGGTAATAAATATCTACATTATTTTTTTCATTTTTCATTTTATTTCAGAATCTATGTTTTCATCTTTTCTTTATTGCCAAGTGTAAGTTAATGTTTAATTTTAGAATTAAATTTATTCTGGGACACATGCCATTATATGAAATAGTTTTACACTGAATATGATTATGCCAGAGATCAATGTATAATCTTCCATTCTATCTTTATTTCTCTGGAAGTTAAAATTGCAATGAGAGAATTCTGTTTTATGATATGCAGGAGGACACATGAGTTCCTTGTCACTAAAGTCTGTCACCAAGACATCTTAAGAGAGGCCTTTCTATTGAATGTGCTGTCTAAATCAGCTTTCACATCAATTCTGAAGCTATTTGTAGTCAAAAGTAATGAGTGTCTCAGCTGCTACTTTTTAGGGTTCAAAGTAATATAATAAAAAATTAAAGTAAAAGTGCAATGAATAAAAACTCCATTGAACTTCAGATAGCAATATTGCCAAGGCAATTACATCAAATAACAATTACCTTTTTGATGTTATTAGCAATTGTCAATTTAATTTCTTTAAAGGTTGCCCCATGTTGTTCAATAATGGATATTAGTATATAGGTCAAAGATAAACATTTATCATAGAATACAGATTTATTTGTTGGAAAATGTGAAATAGAGAAGATTTTAAAATTGTTCTATAGAATGAATGCAATATTCATGGCACAGTGTCTATTAAAGGAAGGTCACAATTTATTCTAGTCATTTATTTCAGCTCTATAAAAAAATAGAGTAACTGTCATTCAGAAATAAGGAACTGATTATTAGCCTTAAATATGAATAGTAGGTTTCCCAGCTAAAAGTACACTTCCTATGAAAGATAGGGAGATAGTTATAATGGTATTACAAAGATGCAGAAATTAGCTCTATTAACAAGTGATATGGAGCACAGAATTTCAGAAAATTTCTCTGTAATTTGGTCATATTTGTGAAATGTTTAGAAATTACTTTACCACTTGACCCTCAAAATATAGTTGAGGCACAAGTTACTTAAATAAATATTTGCTTATTGGTCAAAGACATCACAGGGTGTAAAGAAAATCTCATATTGACAGTAGAATTTTGTTATATTACTATCTGGTTTAGTCCCAATGGAAACACGCATATCAAGATTCTGTCATAATTATCTAAATTTTTTTTCAGCTAGTTTTCAGGGCCAGAGTTTTGTTAATGTTCACATGAAATTGTTCAAACTGTACAGATCAATAAATCAAAGACAAAAATCTTCCTATTATTATAATTATTCTGGAATGAGGCTGAATATGTTGCCTTTAGTTACTAAATTACACATACTTTATTATGTTAGCTTATAGTTGTCTTAGAGACTACTTAAAAATTCTGCTAAAGTGATGACTGTGTATATATAATATATCTAGAAATAAAATATGTAATATATGCTTATAAAATCTATAAAATTAATATAAATTATATTTAATACATAATATATAAAATTATAGGAGATGATTGTTCATGCCATATCCTCTTTAAGTATGTTGAAAAAAATCTAAAAATGCAAAAGAATTGTGACTTACCATTCCACCAAAAGGAAGGCATGCATTTTAAAGCAAGCCAAATAAAGTTTCTAAAATGTTCTTTAAATTTATATATAAATTAAAATAGTACTTAAACTGCAATTTTAACTAATATAGAGCTCCTTACATAAGTAAATACTAAAACATGTTAAATATATAATTTTTCATGTGATTCTGTTTTTCTTATTTGTTGAACTAAATTACAGAAATAGCTGTTAAATTCAATTAAAATATTACAGTTTACGATATAATTAGTGAGACAACAAAAACTATATTATTATAAAATGAATTTGAGGCTGATATGATTAATTAAATGAATGTATAATTTGAATTGTCAGTGTTAATCTTATTATTAAAACTTTGCTTATAATCTATAGTAATTTCCAGAAATTCATATTTCAGGATATCGTTATGATTTAATAAAAGTTATAAACATACGGGTACCATAAACTAACCGTGATCTAGTATTATAATCCAGTTAACTTTTTTAAGGTATGTAAGTGGATAGCTAAGGAAACAAGAGCTGTCCTTTGCGCCATGTTTGATAAAATGCTAGAAAATATAGACTAAAAGTGCCAACATTCTATGAGTTTCATTAACCTAAAGATACAAATTAGGTTAATTTACAATAATATTCTTGCCTTTCAATCCTGTGGCCACAGCCATGAGTGTCTGCTGTGACAGAAAGAAGGTCTGGTTTGACCCCACTGAGACCAATGAAATCATCAATGCCAACTCCCCTCAGCAGATCTGGAAAATGATCAAAGATGGGCTGGTCACCAGGAAGCAGGTGACCATCCAGTCCCAGGCTTGGTATCAGAAAAACACTTTGGCCAGCTGAAAGCACAAGCATAATGGCATTGGTAAGAGAAAAGATACTGCAAATGTTCAAATGCCTGAGAAGGTAAGCTGGGTGAAAAGGATGAGAATTCTGCACTGGCTGCTCAGAAGATACTGTGAATCTAAGAAGATTGATCACACATGTATCACAGCCTGTACTGGAAAGTGAAAGGTGACATGTTTAAAAACAAGCAGTTTCTCATGGAACACATCGACAAGCTGAAGGCAGACAAGGCTCACAAGAAGCTCCTGGGTAACAGGCTGAGGCCCTCAGATCTATGACCAAGGAAGATCACTGCACACAGGTGCTATGAAGAACAGCTCCAGGCCAAGAAGGAGGAAATCAAGACTGTCCAAGGAGAAAGCGTCCAAGGATAAAACTCTCTGTGTCTGTACATAGTGGCCATAGCAATAACACAGATCACTTATTCAATAAAACAAATCTTTATCTTCCAAAATAATAATAATAACAATACCCTTGTTATTATAGTCATTCTCCATTTATTATATTAGTGCCAAATCTTTTAGGCTTTAACAGAAGATGATCTAGAAAATTCCAGGACCCAAATACACTTCCTAGAATCTTTTGTGGTTGCTATTACTATTTGGGAATATTCAGACTACCCCTTAAGAAAGATACACAAATCATTTATTTTCATACTGCTCAGAAAGTTTGTAATTAAGGATTAGTCTATCTAGAGTTCCTCTTTCTAGTGAAAGAGGTTTGCAAGTGAAAAGTTTGTTTGTGAAAAGTTTGCAAGTCATCAGTTCTGCTTTCACAACAAGAACAAAGCTGAACAATTGAAAGCCAGTGATTTTTCTTAGGTTCATTAGAATATTGTGGTCACAGATGTCAAAACAGAAATTCTACTGAATAGAATTAAACAAGCAAGGAACACTTTCTTCAAGATTATTGAAATAGGGGAGCAAGACTAAATTCAACTCCACTGAAACAAAAAACTGAGGGATTTTTAAGCAGTGGAGTGGCTGGTGAAAAAGCTGAAGGATGTTAATCAAAATGTAAATGTACTAGGATAAGTTATTCAGTGAAATATGGTGGACACACTAAATTATTCTGAGTTTGCTAATATTTTTCTGTGTAATTAGACCGAGTCTGCTATTTAGCACCCACTGAAGTTATACTCTGAATCCTTCTTCAGAAACTGAGAGATAGTAGTCTAACCTCTTTTGATACTTACATTTAAAAGAAATGTTTCCCAGGTCTTTTAGAAGGACATTACCAGGTTGTAAAAAATTGGCAAGAGTTTAGTAGAAGATGTACATTAATTACAAAGGGCAAAACACGAATTTGCCATTGTAAATAGTCTAAAATCTTTTTTGGTGTTTATTTACTTTTGAGATACAGACAGAGAATGAGCGGGAGAGGGACAGAGAAAACAGAATCTGAAGCAGGCTTCAGGCTCTGAGCTGTCAGAAGAGAGCCTGACACAGGGCTCGAACCCATGAACTGTGAGATCATGACCTAGGCCAAAGTCAGATGCTTAACTGACTGAGCCACCACTGCAGGCACCCCTGCAATTGTAAATACTCTAAAGTAAATACTGTAAGGGAGACCACGGTTCTATAATCAGGAAGGTATCTGTCTATAATTTAGCCATGCTCTGGGGAACAATAAGGCTGTCTTGGTCACAGGTGAAAGTATCATTCTGAGAGTGTAGGAAACAGGAGAATACAAAAAAGAGAGAGCGAGAGCAAGAGATCAGCTCATCTGAAGCAGAAGCAGCTGCTAGACCACCTGAATAGTAACTGATGAATTCCTGGAGGTAGATTGTGTGTATTAGAAGTCCTAGCTAAGGCTATAAGACATGAAAATAAAATGAAAGGTATACAAATAAGGAAGGGATAAAGAAAACTGGTTTTTGTTCACAGAAAACATGATGACCTAGGTAGAAGATTTTAATGAATCAACAAAAAACTCTAAAATTAATAACTAATTATATTAAGTTTGCATGATACAATGTTAGTAAGTTAAAGTCAGTTTTTTCTCTATACCAGCAATCAACAATTGGAATTTGAATTTAAAAAATTTAATACAATTTACATTAGCATCAACACAAAGGAAATAACATAGGTAGAAAGCCAATGAAATATGTCCAGAATCTAAATGAGGAAAAAAAAAACTATGATGAAGGAAATCAATGAACATGAATAAGTGATTTTTATGGGTAGGAAGTCTAAATATTGTTACAAAGGGGAAAAGATCATCTCTTCAATAAATGGTGCTGGGAAAAATAGATATCCATATGTAAAAGGGTGAAATCTAACCCTTAGCCAATACACAAGCTTACATAACTTGACTCAAAGTTGATCAAAGATGTAAGACCTAAACTATAACACTCCATTAAGAAAATCTAGGGTACAATTTCAGGTATTCAGATTTTCCAGTGATTTCTAATAGATATGACACCAAAAGCATAGGCAACACAATTTACAAAAAATGTGTCCACATCAAACTTTAAAAATTCTGTGTATTAAAGGAAATGACAGCACTCTCCACAATAGCTAAAACATGGAAAGAGCCTAAGTGTCCATCAACAGATGAATGGATCAANGGAATGACAGAATGAAAAAGCAACCTACATAATGGGAAAAAATAATTGTCAATCATATATTTGATAAGGGATTAATATCCAGAATATATAAGGAGCATCTACAACTCAATAAGAACAACAAATTAACTCACCTAAAAATGGGCATAGGACTTGAATACATATTTCTCCAAAAAAGATATACAAATGAAATTTAAGCATATGAAAAGAGGTTTAACATTACTAATTGTTAGGTAAATGTAAATTAAACCACAATGAGATATTTTACACCCATCAGGATAGCTGTTATCAAAAGAACAGAAATTAATGTTGATAAGAATACAGAGATATTGGAAACTTTGTGAACCGTTGGGGAAAATGTAAAATGTTATAGCCATTAGGAGACACTGTGTGAAGCTTCCTCAAAAAGTTTATGAAAAGGGGCGCCTGGGTGGCTCAGTCGGTTCAGCGTCCAACTTCGGCTCAGGTCATGATCTCATGGTTCATGGGTTCAAGCCCTGTGTTGGGGTGGGCTCTGACAGCTAGCACAGAGCCTGGAGCCTGCTTCCCATTTTGTGTCTCCCTCTCTCTCTGACCCTTCCCTTGCTCATGCTGTCTCTCTCTCTCAGAAATAAATAAAACATTTTTTAAAAAGTTTTAAAAAAAAGAAGAATTAACTGTATGTCCCAGTAATCTTATTTCTGGGTATATACCCAAAAGAATTCAAAGCAAGATCTTGCAGAGTATCTGTATACTTTGTTAATGGAAGCATTATCCACAATACCCAAGAGGTGTAAGCAACAGAGATGTTCATAAACAGGTGAATGGATAAAGAAAATATAGTGTATACATACAGTGGAATACTGTGCAGCCTTAAAAACGAAGGAAAATCTGTCACATGCTACAACATGGATGATCCTCAGGATATAATGTTAAGCAATGTAATTTGGTCACCAAAGGACAGATAACCATATGATTTCTCTCACATGAAATGTTTAAAATAGAAAAAAAAAATCATGGGAACAACAAGTAGAAAGTTGGTTGCCAAGGATAGTTACAGAAAAGGCTAGTTAGTATTTTGTGATTATAGAATTTCAGTGTTTCAAATGAAAAGGTTCTGGAAATCTGTTGCAGACAAATGTGAATATACTTCACACTATACTTAATACTGTGTACTAAACCGTATATTAAAAACAGGTTAGATGATAAATATCACGTATCCTTTCTCACATTCTTTTAAAAAATCGACAAAGACTGAGTAAACATTTATCAAAATAAGATCTGTAGATGGTCAATAAGGACATGAAAAAAATGTTCAACATCACTAATCATTAGGGAAATGCAAATCAAAGCCACAATGAGACACCACTTTATAATCATTAGAATGGCTATTATATATATATATTTAAAAAAGTAGCAAGTGTGATGAAGATGTAGAAAATTGAAGTCCTTATGCACTGTTATTAGTGGGACTATAAAATGGTAGAAATTGTGGAAAACAGTATAATGGTTCTCGAAAAATTTTTAAAAATTATTAGTCATATGATCCATCAATATTGTTTTGGGGCATGTGCCTCAAAATTGAAGACAGGGACTCACGCAGATACTTCTATAAGTATATTCTTAACAACATTATTCTTAAGATTCAAAAAGTGGAAAGGAAGCAACCCAAGTGTCCATTGAATGTTAATGAATAAACAAAATGTGCTATGTACTTACAATGGAATATAATTTAGTCTCAAAAATGAGGAAATTTCTGACACGTGCTACAATATGGATAAACCTTGAAGATTTAAAATAAGTGAAGTAAGTCAGCCACAAAAGATAAATACTCTATAATTTCCCTTGTCGGGGATCCTTAGGGTGGTCAAATTCATAGAGACAAAGAGTAGGATAGAATTTAGTACGAACTAAAGGGGGATGTTGAATAAATGTTTTCTACTCTATATGTACTTCAATATATTTGATAATGAGATATACCTTCAGTCAGTATTTAGCAACTGTTTCTTTCTTTATTTTTCTTTTTTTTTTCTTTAGTTTTGATGACATTTCTCTGCATCTCTGAGATGGAAGCAATAACCCCCTATCAGGGCAGAGATACTTGATATTTGTAGGACAGGGTCCTTTTTGCCCACCCCGGCTGCCACAAGTTATGCATCCAAGCTGCTTCTGGAACATTTGCTAGGTTGCTACTATGGCCAGAGGGGTTGAGGAGGGTTAGGTGCTACCGTGCTAAGATCCAAAATTGAAATTAACTTCAGTTTCCCATCCAGGCTTTCTCTTGGAAGTTTTAAGCCTTCAGTAGACACCAGTTCCAAAATAATTGCATCAGGCAGATTTTGCAGTGTTGTACTGGTAAGGACACGTTCCTGGTACTTCCCTACTTTACCATTTTCACAGATGAGATCTTTATATACACATATGTATATGTGTGTGCATGTGTCCATATATATCCATGTGTAGCATATACATATATGTATGTGTGTATGCAGAAAGACCTTTATATGTATGTGGGAATGTATATATGATGTATACATTTTATGTATGTACATATAAATGATTATATCTTTATACCATTAAAGGTAATTTAGAGAGAGGAAATTTGGAGGAATATAATGTAGATAGTTCCTAAAAATTCTTGAAATGTAAGTCAGTCAATAAGGACATCCTGGGGGCACCTGGGTGGCTCAGTTGTTAAGTGCCCCACTTTTGATTTTGGCTCAGGTTATGATCCTTGCTTGAGATTCTGTCTCTCTCTCCCTCTGATGCTCTCTCCCACTTGCCCATTCTCTCTCTCTCTCACTCTCTCAAATTAAAAAAAAAACAAAAACAAAAACAGTGCATTCTGTATGTGGGCTGCATATTTGCTAACTGCTAAATAATTTGGCAATATGTTGATGAATTTAGATCATTAAAATCCAGGATTAGGGGCGCCTGGGTGGCTCAGTCAGTTAAGCATCAGACTTCAGCTCAGGTCATGATATCACGGTCTGTGAGTTTGAGTCCCACATCAGGCCCTTTGCTGACAGCTCAGAGCCTGGAACCTTCTTCGGATTCTGTGTCTACCTCTCCCCGTCCCTCCCCCACTCATGCTCTGTGTCTCTCCATCTCTCAAAAATGAATAAACATTAAAAAAGCTTTAAAAAGTAAAATAAAATTCAGGATTACTATTTATTAAATATTTGAATTTGTGTTTGAATGTGTATAACCCTCTGATTATGTATTATTATAATCAAGTTGATCAAAGAAGAGGCACCTAAATACTAGCAAAGATCATTTTATGATGCATTTTTATTTTTGTCCTTGGGGGAGTCTGATAATAGGATTCCACATACTGAATTTCCAGATTCCATATAACTTTCCTTATTATTTCTGGGTAACTTTCGTTTTGTTGCTTTCCTTCTGTTTTTGAGTATTTATTTTATGCTAACATTTGTACTGCCTATTGCATGACTATTAACACACTGGTCAGTTAAAAGTGTCCATAGAGCACAGAATATTCTGCTAGAAAATATTTTGGGGATGTGCCTACTCACTATTTACATTGGCACTTGCAGTCTGCAGTATAATCAGAATGAGTTAATGTAATGTTGTACTAAGTAAGCAGGTGGCTTAATTTTGTAGGAATTAAGCAGTCAATAAAATAGGGAATTTGAATTTCATCCATAAACACAGGAGTTGCTTTAGTTTCACAATGTTGCCAAACTTGGAAAGGACAGTAGGATTTGTGTGTGTGTGTGTGTGTGCATGTGCTTAAATGAACGGTAATAGAGAGAATATGAACTTATTAGAAAATCACTCAGTATTGGAAAACAGATCACATCTTGGTGATTTAAAGAAATGCTAATACTATGGAATTTATTTCTTCCAACAGATGGAACTTATTGGAAATACAGATTCAAAATGCTTTAAGCACATTTATATATTTATAATTTTATATCTAATAGGATATGTAATAATGGTATAGCTCAACAGGCTGACTTTACCGTCAAATTAAAACATTAAAGTGATGCTTATATGCATAATGGAATGTGTACTCTATATGCCTCATTTATTTTTTTTACAATGTCTTTATAAAATACTAACTCTTAATTTAGTATGGGGAAAGTACAACGTCGTTAGTTCAAACAATGTGGCCAAAATCAAGCTCTTAATAAGTTGTCAAGTTAGAATTTGAAGCCAGTCTTTCTAATATCAAGATTCTGTGCTTGAAAAGTTATTAATGTTCCCATTTACTTAAGGAAAGGAAATCATGGGAGATGGATGAGCATTTAAGAGGGCAGTGCTTACTTCTGTCCTGACTTGGAAGAATTTGCTGAAGTAACATTTACACTCAGAAAAAAATGAACATTATAGGGGCGCCTGGGTGGCTCAGTCGGTTAAGCATACGACTTCGGCTCAGGTCATGATCTCGCGGTTCGTGGGTTCAAGCCCCGCGTGGGACTCTGTGCTGACAGCCAGCTCAGAGCCTGGAGCCTGTTTCAGATTCTGTGTCTCCCTCTTTCACTGACCTTCCTCTGCTCATGCTGCCTCTCTCTCTCTCTCTCAGAAATGAATAAAACATTTAAAAAAAGAAAAAAATGAACATTATATTTCTATGCTGAGATGGAGAGAGAACAGTAGAGAGTATTATGAACAGAGAAATTATTATGAACAGAGATATGCAGGTTCATAGTTTTTTTAGGAGACATACACACAGGCCAAACATATTTTGAAAGTTAATTTAAAGTCAGATTATTAAAGACTTGCATTGAGCTTATAGGATGAAACTTGTACCATATAGGAAATAATAAGGGATTTAATAAATGAAAAAGGACTCCCAATCATAATTCATAGCCTTGTAATCTATTCTGTTTGAAATATATTAAAATGTTATATATAAATAATATCAGTACATTTATGTATATAGCCATCATATATATGTTGAATTTTATTTTTACCTCACAAGATTTCAGTTACATTAGATTCAAGCAATTTCATGACTTTAGATGTTGAGTTCCTAACGGCAGTGTTAAGAGACTTTGTGTCAATCAAGTCCATTCATATAAATATGTTTTTTTCTCTTCCACATCTTCAGAAACATGAGACCCATGTATCCTGTGGTTTAATAGCACAATGATCCAAATTGTTCTTTTAATTCTACATCTCAATCGTTTTTATGATTTATTGTTTTCTAGAAGAATTAGAATGAAAATCCAGCAAGTTAAAAGGATCAAAGTCTTTTGGGTCCGATCAAACTTTTTATGATTCCTGCCTAAGTCCACTCTTTGAACAAGATAGTTAACTCTCCAAAATATCCATTTTTTATCTATCAGATGGTGGGAATTTACTTCTAATATATGATGTTGTAATGAGAACAAAGTGAGATGGAGAACACACTGTAGTGTGATCAAGGATTATTCGTTTTTGCCTTTCCACCATGCCTACTCTTGGTCATTACTTTGAAGTAGGATCAACAATCATTGAGTTTTGGCTAGAACGTACATGTAGCAGATTAATCTAGGTTTGATCTAGAGAGGCAAGGCCAGACATGAGGTTTTGTTAGATAAGGGTCATGAACAAAGTTTGAATCATTATTTTAAGCCTCTCCCATTGTTAGCAACATATATATGGAATTTCAGAATGCAAAGTGATCCTCAAGGTATGGTTTGATAATAATATCAAAATGTTTTGGTGTTATTCTGTTTTCCATTTTTGGGTGCGTGGGTAGCTCCGAAATAGCTCTGAAAAAGAATAACGTTTTAGCTTCCCAAATTATATGGAATACTGAAACCATGTAGTGAGATTCTAAAACTCTGGATGACAAAGTCATACCCCGTATCAATTAAATCTTTATGCCTGTGGATAATAGCCTAGAAATAAATATAAATGTTTTTAAAGACCCCCCTCTCTCTCTTCCTCCTGGAGATTCCACTGTGCAGCAAAGTTTAAGATTCACTGGCTTTGGGAAATAATCTTCTTTCTATTTGAGATTCGAACAAAGATTTTTATGTAGGCCAAAAAACAGATTAAATTAAATATAGTCAGTCAATCAATAAAATAAAAATGATCTAAAATTATTTACTTTCAATTATCAGCTATTCATAAAGATTATAAATTATCTTCAAATACTGTCAAGTGTTCTTATTTATTGTCTAATGTGTGGAATAACATAAAGCTTACATTACTGCCTTTCTCTATTGTAAGCACAAATTTTAGCTTTCAGGGTTTGGATTCAAATGGAGACAGGGCATACATAAGTGGCAGAAATTTAATGTTGGGCAGTCTGTCTAAATGCAGATATCTAAGGATTGCCTCCCTTTCAGTCTTCTCATTGAAAATGTGATGTTTCCTGGGTTTTATTCTTCCCTCAAATCCGACAGAAGGTGTGATGACATATAGTCATCACTGTTTAGCTAAAATGGCTTTTAACTGCATTCAGCAGGACATTCTATTAGAAGTTGTGTAATAAACTCCATTATCAAGTAGGTATTACCAGAAATCATTATCACTAACTCAAGTTGTATTATTTTGTGAATTCTTCTAGTACATCTCATTTTATGATACTTGATTCCACTTAAATTTGTTATTTTCTTCTCTTGAAACATTGCTTTTGTAATACTACCATCACTTATAGTTGTTAGTTGTAAAAGCCTTGTTCATCACATGTATTATTACAATTTTTCATTATTTAGGCTGAATTTACTATTGCCGAAGAATTATAAGTTTTACCCTTAAGTTTTATACATACATATGTATGTATGTATGTATGTTTGCTTCTTTGGTGTGTCACACAAATTCTTTTCACTCAATGAGCTGTTGACAAGATGTAGACATTGTGTCAGGAAATAGATCTATCACACAAAATAACCCAATTGCCTGCTTAATGGTAAACACGCTGAAAAGAAAATAGTGAAAGCATAGCTCAAGTAATCATGTCCAATCATGATCATTATGTAGGATGTCTTTTTATAAGAGCGCCTTTATGCACCCTTATGAAAAGGTGGTATTTTTCTCCTTTTTTTTCTTTTTAATGTATGATGTCAATATACATATGCTGTTAGAAAAAAATTACCTTATGTATTAATCTAGAATATTTATTTATTAATTATTTGCAATAAGGACCAAGAATCATAGCATGATGACATAATAATCTAAACATATTTTATATTTTATTTTATATAACTTATATTGTATAAGAATCTAAGCCCAGTCACAATGTTGCCATCAAACACTACTGGCAAAATATAAGCTCATAATACAGCTTGGATAAATAATTAAAATTTACTACCAAGTTAATTTTAAAAAGCACTTGCGCAGTCAGATCATGCTGGTTTTATGAACTGTTTATGCAGCAGTGGAGGAACTTTATGAAATCTATGTACATTCTGAATAAAAAGCATTAAGTATTCATGAAGTTATTGTGTGATGTGTCTGGCAATACACTGTGCATACATTTATATGGATATATAAATTGAACACAGTGTTTTAAATATAAAACAAATATTACTTACTATTTACAAAAGGACAGTTCATGCAAATACTAGAAAATTTAAGGTTTTAAAAGTTACCAGATATAGTATAAAATTGATGGCATATGCTACACAATAATTTTAGGAAGTTACTAACTTCCCAATTTTTTGCAAGAAAGAAATCCTTCAATTTAATTTATTCATGTTGCTTTTTGGTGCTTAATGTAATCCAGTAACCGTTGGAAAAATATGCATGTATTTCTTAACCAATTGTTGGTGCATAGCCAAAAATGTATATTCACACAAAACAAATTCCTACATTGTAAAATCATGTCTTAACAAAATCACGTCCTACATATTATCCATAAACAACACTTTTCGAAAATTCAGACTTTATCTTTTCTGTTTAAAGTTGATCCAAACCTCTGTCTGCATTTTCAGACCTAATGTTTTTGATATTTATTGTCTATGCAGAAGCACTGAGATTTTTAAAAATATTTATTTTTAAGAGAAAGAGAAAGAGCACGGGTGGGGGAAGGGCAGAGAGTGAATTAGGCAGAAAATCAGGGGCAGGCTCAGCACTGTCACTGTCAGCACAAAGCCCAACGTGAGGCTTGAACTAATGAACCGTGAGATCATGACCTGAATTTAAGTCCAAAATTCAACCAACTGAGCCACCCAGGTGCCCCAAGCACAGAGATTTTTGATGATTCTCCAAATACTTTCTCTTCATTAATCATATCTTCCCAACTGAACAACAGATTTCAGAGAGTTACATAATAACATTTAACTTCTCTCCGATCCTGTATCATTTACCACTTTGCATCATGCTTGATGGGATAAGGTACACATTTTATATTATTTTCAAATTACTGTCCACCCCGAAACCCATCAATTTAGTCACTATTGTATCCCCTGCGGTCTATATGAATTTTTAACCTGTTACTACCACTATTACTTAAGGCTAATCTCGCATACTACAGTTTCAAAACAAAATAATTTTATGCCAATATTACTTTCCATTCTGCTTCTTTAATACTCATGAGATTACTAGAATCACTGTCAGTGGAGAAGTGATTCTCGTAGCATGTATAGAAGTTAAGCCCATCCCTTAATTTTATTAACTTGAAGTAGAGTCCACTCAGATTACAAAGTACCGATAAGAAGTGTGATGCAATAACAAGTATGCTGTGCAGAGAACATATTACATCAGTGACCAGTACTGACCCCTTGTTACCAGTTTGTTCCAACTCCTGTTCACAGTGTTGACCTCAGCTTCTGTATCATTGAGACACTTATTTTGTGAAAGATCTTTCTTTTATCATTATGCTAACAGAGAAGCTCATGCATTTCAAAACAACTTGTCTTTCTTGTTTGTTTTGAAAGAAAAATCTTTCAGAACTTGTTAAAAATAATATGAAGAGGTTTATCAGAAGCAAATACAACATTCAATTACTATCAACTTTATTCAGCCAATCTTTCTGGTACATTTAAATCCTATAAAACTTGTAATGAAAGGTTATGATTGGTAAATTTGATAACCTAAGAAATGAAAATTCTAGTGAAACTTTTTTTTAAAACCTGAGAAAACATTTAATTGAATAATTTGTAAACTTTTTGAAATTTCAAAAACAGAACTAGTATCAGAACAGTTAATACATTGTTAACAAATGAACCTCATCACAAGGGTCCTGATGAAAGAGAGACAGGAGAGTCAGAGATGAAGAGGGGACAGGTTGGTAGAAGCCAAAGGTGAAAGAGATTTGAAGTTGTTGCACTGCTGTCCTCAAATATGGAGGAAGAGATACATCAGTTAAGGATGCAGGAGGCCTCTAGGTTCTGGAAAAGGCAAGAAAAGAAACACTCCTCGGTTTTCATAACAAAGCCTGCCAATACATGGATTTTAGGTCTTTTGACCTCTATAATTGAAGGATACTAAATTTGTGTTTTGGAGCCACCAAGCTTATCGTAGTTTGTTACAACAATAGAAACTTAGTATCTTGAAAAAAACACTTTGCCATTGTTTCTAAGGTGAAGAAGAAAGTTGTTTAAAAAGTTCTGCTTATATTGGCACGCCTGGGTGGCTTAGTCGGTTAAGCGTCCGACTTTCACTTAGGTCATGATCTCGCGGTTCGTGGGTTCGAGCCCCGCGTCGGGCTCTGTGCTGACTGCCAGCTCAGAGCCTGGAGCCTGTTTCCGTCTGTGACTCCCTCTCTCTCTGACCCTCCCCTGCTCACGCTGTCTCTCTCTCTCTCCTAGAAATAAATTAAAAAAAAAAAAACATTAAAAGAAAAGTTCTACTTATAATTTTAGCTTCAGTTTTTAAAAAATGTGTTTTATTTTATATTTGAGAGAAAGAAAGAAAGAGAGAGAGGGGAAGAGTCAGCACAAGCAAGGGAGAGTACACTGCTCTGACAGTGAACAGTTTGCTTGGGGTTTTTTCTCTACCTCCCTCTCTACCCCTGCCCCACACTGGCTCACTCTCTCTTTCTCTCAAAATAAATAAAAATATTTTTAAAAAATAGGTGTTTAGTTGTAATTACTCTTGGATCTTACTTAGAAAACCTAATCCTAACCCTAACTGTAAATGTTTTTGGTAGCATAGTGAACTTTTATCAGTGCCTTTTAAAAATTCCTCAAGTTCTGGGACACCTGGGTGGTTCAGTCGGTTAAGCTTCCAACTTTGGCTCAGATCATGATCTAATGGTTTGTGGATTTGAGCCCCACATCAAGGTCTCTGCTGTCAGCACAGATCCTGCTTTGGATCCTCTGTCCCCCTCTCGTACTGTCCTCCCCCCCCAAAATAAATAAACTTTCAAAATCATATAAAATTCCTCAAGTTCTGCTAATTCTCAGATTTACCAGATGAACATTTATTTTCAGTCTCAATTCAGTGTATTAAAATTTGATCTCAGAAACTATTAACAGTATTCATTAATGCTCTTTATCTTATAATCTGTTCTTTTCTTCTTCTGGGAACATAATGGGTTGTGTTTCCCCAACTCTTTTGATGATAAGTGTGGCCATTACATTGGCCAATAAAATGTGTAAATAGCTGTCAGTTACACTATTGTGACTCTAAGTGCCAGTGCACCTCCACTGTATAGACACAGGTGAATCATTGCATGCCTCCATTAATGTCACCTGCCTGTCCCTTTTTAAGTTTGTGGTATGAGCAAGAAATAAAACTTTGTTGTTATGGGCAATGATATTAGGTTATATTTTATAAAACACCACCTCTCAATCTAACCCAATTGATATACTCCCATCTAAAACTAATTTCAATGATTTAAAAAAAAAACCTACAGCATACTTAATCATTACATTTTTTTCTTTACTCTCATTGATTTTGCCCATGATCATTATGAGATCTATATTTAATTTTGGGAAAGGGTGACAAATATCTGTTTCCTGATTATCTATAGTTTCTCTAAAAAAGAATATATTTATTTTTTTTAAATTTTTAATGATTTTTATTTATTTCTGAGAGAGACAGCATGAGCAGGGGAGAGTCAGAGAGAGAGGGGGACACAGAATCTGAAACAGGCTCCAGGCTCTGAGCTAGCTGTCAGCACAGAGCCCGACGTGGGGCTTGAACCCACGAACTGTGAGATCATGACATGAGCCGAAGTCACTTAACTGACTGAGCCACCCAGGTGCCCCTAAGAAAGAATATATTTTTAAAAATAAATTAAAATTGACTGAATTTCTGTTTAGAAATTTAATTTCCTGCCTAAAAAACATATCCCTAGGGCATACCAGCTTAATAATAAGTTTGTTTCAGTTACTGTGACAGACAGGTTTGCTGTTGGATTTGATATAAAAAATGAGTAAGGAGAGAATATCTGCTTGATCTTCAAATGCAAAGTATAAATTTTAAAGTTATTTGAAGGGAGTAAATTTGAATTAAGAATTTTATTGGAATGCGAATCTTATCTTTCTCCTTGTTTACAACCTTATTCTATTCTTAAATTTTTTTGAAGCTATAGAGCCCTCATAATATTAAATTTTCTGTCATGTTCAGTGATTTAATGTTCTACCCTTGAAGGTTTCGTTTCTACAACAGGTGAGTTATGTGTGAGCCTAAGGCAAAGCTCTAGCTTCCTTCTGCCAAACTACTTTGCCATTTCCCACTCTCCAAAAACACTGAAACACACACTTTCTTTTTCACAAATACATATACACACACATACAAACACACAGAAATCTGTGACTATATACACAGAAATCTATGACTATCTCCATTTGTCATTAAGAATTTTATATGATTTCACAAAAGAAGCTCCACTGGAATACTATAGATAATAATTCCTAATTGACCCGGTTGATAACATGCTCTTTCTTATATTTTAACATACATAAAATTTACAAGATTGTTCTAAGATTACCTGAGACAACAAACTACTTTTTTTAACCATTCTTTGGGTCTTACATTATTACATCATGCAGTCATCCCATCTACACAGGAAAAAGAAATCATGACCTATTTTTTCAGTTGTGACATAACTGTCTCCCCACTCCATTCTTACTAATTTGCAGAGTTCCAGAATTTCATTTCCCCATACTAAATGTTTCTTGCCTGATTATATTTTTCATATTGTGCTGGAGCACCTACTCAGTACTTCACATATCCCATCATCACTGAGTACCAGTGTTAGAAGAAGTTCCAATGTGGATTTTTTTTATAACATTTTTACTGTGATCTAATTCACATGCAAATCTATACACCTTTTAAAATATACAATTTAATAGTTTTTAGTAAATCTACAGAGTTGTGTGATCATCATTGCTAACTGACGTTAGAACATCTTATCATTGTCCCTAAAAGCCCCATACACACATTAGGACTTACTTGCCCTTACAGTAGTCCCCTCCCCATTCATAGTTTTGCTTTTGTGATTTTAGTTACCTGAGATCAACCATGATTCAGAAGTAGATGATTCTCTTTCTGAAGTATCGTCAGAGGTCATTAGTAGCCTAACACTGTGTCACAATGCCTATATCATTCCACTCACTTCATCTCATCACATAGACATTTTATGATCTCACACCATCACAAGAAGAAGGGTGAATACAGTACAATTTGAGTATTTTGAGAAAAGAATCACATTCATTATCTTTTTGTACAGTATATTGCTATAATTATTATATTTTATTATTGTTGTTAGTCTCTTGTCATGCTTAACTTATTAATTAAACTTTACCGTAAGTATGTATGTACATGAAAACATGTATATATAGGGCTTGGTACTCTTTTTGGTTTCAGACATCTCCTGGAGGTCTGGAAACGTATGCCCTGTGGATAAGGGGACGCTACTATACTCTCTCGCAAACCAGTCTTGGGAGCCACTAGTCTACTCTATCTCTATGGACTTGTCTATCGTGGACATTTCACAGAAAAAGACTCATGACCAACTGTACAGTTGAAAGTAAGTAGACAAATAACACTAGATATTATTTATTTTGAGGGAGAGAGAGAGAGGCAGAGATGCAGAGACAGAAGGAAAGAGAGAATCCCAAGCAGGCCCCACACTATCAGTGAAGAGCCAGACGTGGGGCTCAGACTCACGAACCATGAGAACATGACCTGAGCCAAAACCAAGAGTTGGACACAACCAACTGAGCCACCCAGGCAGCTCATAAATTAACAAAAAATTTATTGTTCCACCGATAGTAGACTACGTACATAAATAGTTGATTCCGTTTATATTTGCTAATCTGCAACCTGAAGTATTTAAAATAAGAAATAATTCTAGACACAAGAATCAATCAGAAAATAATAGATTCTATATAAATAGGCAAGAACACAGATTTTTAAAACTTAGTCTATAATTAACTTACCAGTTATTGTGATAGACTAATAGAACTAAATACTTCCATGAAACAAAGAGCTAATGGGAGATACATCTTTTGATATACCTTATAACAAACTTCAGATAATATTCAAATACTCTATGTGATTTACCTTATGATAAATTATTGCTATTTAGGCTTAGCGAAATTTCATTTTGTCTTTTTCAATTTATTCATATATATATATGTATAAACGAGATAACTTTCTAGAAATGCTTACAAGGAAAGATACTGAAATTTTAACCTAAGGATTCCTTTATATTTTTAAATGCTTGGACTTGGTTATTTGGAAATTTATCTTCATACAATCATTGTTTACATTGTTCTGTATAATAATGCAATAAACAACAAAAATCACATATGAAGTAAAATATTATATTACTTGGTTTATTCTAAGTTACCCATTATGAAATTTGAATATTGTGGAAGAAGGAAGAACTTTCAGAGAAGTTTTAGTTTCACAAAAGTGTTAAGGGGAAAGTTATGCTTTTCTGATGATTTGAGTAATATGAATAAGTTATTTGGCCTTAAAGTAGCAGAAAGAATTAATTTTTGAGCACAATGAAATTAAAAAGTGTTAGCTTGCCTGATCTGAACAAAGTAAGATGAATTTTTAATACATTGAATTAATTAGGCACATAATGAGAAATAGAATATATAATATTTCTAATTCAGATAAATCTCAAAATAGCCCAGATCCTAAAAGAAATAAATATCATTCATCATAGACCTTAAATTATGTTTATTGGAAAATATTAATTGCAACAGTTATAACAGAAACATTAGATGAATTCTATTGCTGATTTAGTTTCACAGAATTACATTTCATTTTGACCCTCATCTGTAACTTTCTGCGGAGTTAATCTTAGGACATTAGTCATTTTTGAAGGTGTTAATGTACCATAAAGGATTTGTATTATCATTAGACATACTATCTATGCCAGGTGTTACATGTTCTCTGCATCTGCCCTGAAGTTCATTTAACAGCTTATAAATCTTTATGACCATATGATGTGTTTCTGTGATCACTTGCATTCTTAAAAAGATTCTGAAACATATAAAATTATTTTTAAACTTTTTTACATAACATAGTACCTATGGATTAATTTTAATACTTTTACTTTACATAATCTTTAGTTTCATTGTTTGAGCAACTTTCAGTGTATATGTATATACATATATGGTGATTATATGTTAGCATGCGATATGATACAGCGATTTGGGATCTAATCTCTGTATTTAAAAACACTTCACATTTTCCCAGACTCAGTGTCCTAATCTACAGACCATTGCATTTGAGCTAGATGATTTATAAGTATAGCTTTTTTTTTTTAATTTTTTGTTTTATGATCAGTACTAAATTGCAGGATCACATAAAATGATGAATGACATTTTATTTCATGTATTAAATAGATACTTTAGCCAATCACAAGTACACTGTACAAAAAATATTTATTTTATTTACATTTATTTTACATTCATATTTTATAACAAATATACCTAACCATATATCTTTGTGTGCCAATTGTGTAGAATTTATATTAACTAGTTAAAGAAATAGAGCCCAAAGAAACTTTTATATAATTTGACCAGTCAAGTGCCTGAAGAATAGGCTAAGGAAAATATTTAGTTAAAACTTTTTTCCTAAATAAAATTATTTCAAAAGATAGGCTAACGTCTATATCTAAAAATAGAAGACGATTTGACAAATCCTGTTTTATTTATTTTTTGACAAATCCTATTTTAAAATAAAAGGCAGATACTGAAATTTAGTCATTATAATTTATTAATTTGTTAACAATTTTTTAAAATCTGTTTCATAACCCATTATAAGAGCTAAGCAGTTTTCTCATAATATAGAAACATTTGTAGATGGCATGTCTACTGAAAAAACACATTTCTGAGTACCACAGCAATCCTGCTGAATCAGAATTATCAAAGGCATTTGACTGTTTTCTCTCTTGTCTCTCCCTTCCCTTTCCCCTTTTCTTTCCCTCCCTGTCTCTTCCTCCCTTCTCTCTATTCTTTCCTTCTCTCCTTTTTCTTACTTTCTGTGAAATATCCCTGTAGTTCTTATGAACAGCAATATTAAGGAAAACTTCAGATTTAACACTGGAATATCTAGAGTTTAGGTACTAACATCTGGCTTTTATGTAGTACATGTAATTAGTTTGAAAAGTTGTATGCATCATTAGACCACAGCCCATAACCCTTTAAATTTTATTTTTGTCCTTTGTAAGGCGCTCAAAAGTTTTCTATCTTTATCCTATATATTTTTTAGTTTATTTCAAGACAGACAGAGACAGCACAAGTGAGGGAGGGGCAGAGAGAGGGGGAGAGAGAATCCCAAGCAGACTCTGCAGTGTCAGCACAGAGCCCAACATGGGGCTCCAACTCAGGAATTGAGGAGATCAAGAGTCAGACACTTAACACTGACTGAGCTACCCAGGCACCTCAAATTTTATCTTCTATTGATGATTATAATAGACTTATTATAAGAGTATATTTCAACTTCTCTATACGTATAGCAGATATTCAGAAATGTGTTAGTCACTGACTCTTCTGTCAGGTTTTTAAAATTACAAATAAGCAAAGACTCAGTATGGTAATGTATTGTTTTAGCAGATATCTAGATAAAATTGATAGGCAGTTTCTGTCCTTTGTTAGTTTTTCTTTTTTAATAGTATCACAAGGAAAAAATAGGGCATACTATCTCATAAAATATCTCAGGAAAGCTACATTTCAGTATAGATTTAAACTAGTATGAGTGAGTAGCATGAGTTTCTAGTGTTTTATTTATGTTTACCCATTTAATTCCTGCAGTAACTCTATGACGTACATTGCAGCTTACGTCTGTTTTACAGATGAGGGGACTGAGGCATAGAGACATCAAGAAACTTATTAAAGGCTGTGGCCTAAGAAGTGAAGTTCCGGGGTCTGTGTGTATAATCAGTACACTCTATGGACTTTGAGTGTTTTAGCAATGACCACAAACACATATTATAGTTTAAAAGATACATTTACATCTTGAATGCTCCTCAGTCTAAATTTATGCTCTCCTCTTTCCCCGGATACTTTTCTAATTATTTCAAATACTTTACTTTTTTCATTAAGAAAGAAATATATATTACTAACATTTCTAGGGTTTTTATGACATAAGGAAAATAATTAGAATAAAATTATAGATGTAAAATGATTATTGTTAAATGATCATTCTAAATTTTTGAGCAAAACATTTGGCAAGTTATCATGGGTTTTGTTATCAATTGTTATGTGACTTTGGACCACTTACAGTCATGAGAAAGGAGGTTTTAAGTTGCTTCATCTTCTTGGAATCTTTGGTCTCTAAATTAACTCTTCTGGGTCCCTCTGTTTTTTAACCCCTTGGCATTACTCTGCTCTCTCATCTGATGTAATAACACCCAGATTAACAACTATGTAGTTAGTGCTATCTTCTAATTAAAAATATGAAAATCTAATATATATCCTTAGAGACAGTAAGATTTTTCTTCAGAGTGTAAGAAAGGTAGTGACAGGGGATATGTGTGTGTGTGTGTGTGTGTGTGTGTGTGTGTGTGCATATATATATGTATATCTATTGATGTCACTGGCTGGTCGACTTATTATTACACTATTAGCAAGTTTAAGTACATGCACTATATGGTTACTTATATATAACCAAATACAGAGAATCTCTTAAAAACATACCATGGATTTCTAAACATCAATTATTACTGGCTGAGGGATCTTGTCCCTAATAAGAGATTTGCAATGTTTTCATATAATAAAAAAAGATAAAATGTTCAAAAATGTTAAATTTTATCAAATTTTATCAAATTTCATAATAGAAGAAGTAGACTTAAGTCCAAAATAACAAAGTGATAGTTGTATCGATCGTATTATGGCTATTCTAAAATAATAGATTGAAGAATATTGGTTAATTATATTCAATCTACTCATTATATTTCTTATTTAACAATTTGTTTTCAAAGTGAACTATCAGGGACACAGTGGTAAACAACACTATCAAGACACCAATCTCATTCATTATTCAATCTGTGGAGACTAGTAGTAAATAAAAAGATAACTCAAATTTTAATAAGTGCTGGTAGAAATTAATTAAGTGATGAAACTTCAAAGGAATGATGATGCTGCTTTATATAAAGCAATCTGGAAGGCTCTTTGAGAAACTGTCATCTGACCTGAAACCTGATGGATGAGAATGTTTCAGCTGTGAAGCAAGAGTACTAATTTGAGGGTGCTGCATTATGACGAAAGTAAAGAAGAGAGACCAACTGATGTAGCTGGAGCAAAGAAAGGAGAAGTAAGAGGTTGAATAAATTGGAGATTTAGTCAGGACTGAAGTTATATTATTTCAGGTCCCAAGGGGTGACTTGGGGATATATGTAGGGAAATTCTATAACTTCTGTGGATGTTGTTGGAATAATAGGATTCTGTAGTTGTTGTTCCAGAAGAGATATTCACATATATATTCTTTTATGTTTTTCTTTTTGGAATGAGAATCTGGTTTGATTGTGGTTTATTTACTGAGATGAGAATGCTGAGACCACAACAAGCCAGCAGGGGTGGGATGAGTGGCGAGAAAAACAAGAGCTCTGGTTTGATACATTTTATTCATTAATGTATGTATTTACTTATTTGTTGTTATGGCATATTTTAAATTTGAGAGGTCTATTAAATATCTAACTGGAAATAAATATTAGAGTATCAGTTGTGGAACCTTGTGAAGAGTTTGTAGATTTAGAGATTTTTTAAAACTTGTCATAAATCTATTTTTACTTAAAACCGTGTAATTGTGTGACCAAGCTCATGAAGAGAATGCAGAGAGAATAGATTGGGCTCCAGATCAGGCTGGAAGATGGCAGAGAAGCTAGTATGAGGATGAAGGGAGCAGTGAGTGAGGAAAGAGAAACACCAGGAGCCTATGTCGTCAGTGTGGCTTCAGGGATCATGGGTGGTTATACGTCTCATGTAAAGACTCTTCCACTCCTAAATCTGTAGTTTATTTGGAAACACTTCCCACAGATGCTAAATTGTCTTCTAATCTTAATGAATTTTATATGCCAGTAACAAAATGCTAGGGTTTTTAAAGATGTAGTTCTCATTTCTACTGTATTTGTTTTCTTGACTCATGCCTCTCTGTCAATCTAATGTTTTCTGCAGTGAAGGTATCAGGAAAAATAGGTGTAAAGTCTTCATCCTTAATGTGTTTATCCTCAAGTCATTTGATCATTTTGTTCAAAGCTTTTGTTCATCCCTTTTGTGTCTATTTGGGATCTAGGAGCAGTAGTTTTGTCCAGTTCTATAAGACTCCTGTCTGTCTTCTTTTTTATTATTGAATCTGCCGATTATTTCTTAAGCCCATCTCTTTCTTATACTATCTTGCTCAACATATTCAGTAGCAACCAGCACATATTTTTAACCTTCTGCTTTCCACCTTTTTCCCTTAAAGCTCCTGACAAGTGAGTAAACAATATCTTTTCCTACTTAGGACAGCAGTATTAATAATTTTGTCACTACCTGATACAGATAATCATCTTTTCAACATTCAGGAATAACTTCATAACATATGTCCTGTCAGATTCCAGGCCAGATATTATTGTTTTGAGAGCTGCACCCTTCTTTTGGTACTAATTTCTGTATCACTTTTACTCATATTTTACATGATGTGACTGGTCATAAGACTCTAACCCAAATTCATAGAGGCTGGAAAATTTAGAGTGGATGGGAACTCTCTGAACACTAACAGTATTGTACACATTGCATTTTAATGATTTCTCTTTTAACTTCTTCCTCTTTCCTTCCTAACTTCATTCCTTTTTTCTTTCTTTTGGTAGAAAAGAAGAAAGAGCAGGACAGAAGAGAGAAGAGAACCAGGTCTGCATGAGCATGAAAGACTAGGTTCCCAAGGAAATGTTTTTAAGTTGGGATTACTTACGGGAAGTTGTGCAAAAGCAAGAGAATGTAAGCTCACCCTTGAAAGATGAACACTTTCTTAGGATAGAAGGATTGGATAGAGTAATGATTTCCAAAACTGGCTCATCAAGATCTCGAGTTTCTTTTTTATAAGTATAAACACCAGTTTTCATCCTAGAGCCATGAAATGAGACTTGCCAAATATAGTACCCTGCATTTTATGTTTGCTGCAAATATAGTATCTCCATTTTATGCATCGCTCTATATTGCAAAAAGAATGTTCTACTTCCTTTGGTTCACAAACTGTTCTTTTCATAATATAGGGAGCTCAGATCAACTCTTAATATTAAAAAATCACCAGTTTGATCACCACAGTAGAATTCTAAACTTCTTGAATCTATGTCATGGTCTTTAATTTCTTTGCTTAATATTGTGACATTTTTAGCGTTCCAAGTAATTTCTCAGTACCAGGAAAGGTCTACAAGGCTCATTACAGAAGTCTGACTCATACTTTGTGATTACTAAGATTAGTAATGCTAAGCTGGCACATAGATAATTTGGAGAAAATCAGTTTAAATAAATGTTTTCGTGATGCTTTAATTTGACTACATTAGCATCATATTACTAACATAACTTACATAAGTTTCTTCAAAATTGAAAGTATCTGTTTTAGAAGTTAGATCTCTGTTTCAGGCAGGGTATCAACATGAAACAGATGGCACAGTCAAATTAGAATACTTCTGGGAGTTTTTAATAAAGAGAATATTTATAAAAGTGTGAGTGGAGGATAGCATATCAGAAAGGATGGTATATTTCTAAGGAGCTAATAATGGCAAAGCTCTGACCACTTCTAAGACTAAAAGAAGGAAGGTAGGGAGCTATTACCAGAAAATGAAAGGAAAGAACAGGTAGCTTGGGAGGCACAGTCACCTCCAGTCAACCTATCCTACTCTAGGAATAGGGTAACCCTGTACAGAAGGAGCCAGAGTAAGAAATGCCCTCACTTCACTGTCCTATTTCTGGTTGACTGCCTTCCAGGGATCTCATTGACTGACATAAACCAGTAGCTAGAAAACAAGAAATCCAACAACTTTGAGATTTTTCTGCAAATGTTCTTTTCCCAGAGGTTATATCAAGTTAAATCTGATGTTGGACCCAACCTGTGAGTAAGATCATTGGTGAAATAGTCTGCTTGGACTGCCATAACAAAATACCACAGATTTCTTAAAATGGTGGAAATGTATTTTTTTGTTTCACATCACTGCAGCCTAGAATTCCAAGGTAAGGTGTCAGCAGGGCTGGTTTCCAGTGAAGAGACTCTCAGCTTGCAGACTGCTGCCGTTTCACTGTGTCCTCACATGGTCTTTCCTTTGTGTGCAAATGCACAGATTTCTGATCTCTCTTCCTCTTCTTGTAAAGAGGACCTTATTGGATTAGGACCCCAACCCTATAACCTCAGTTAGTTTCCATTATCCCCTTAAAGACTCTGTCTCCAAATATAGTCACATTGGGGGTTAGGAAATCAGCACATCAATTTTGGGTGAATGTAATTCATTTCATAACATATGGATATGTATTAAGATGAGCCTATTTTATTAGTTCAGAGCCATGACTACTTCAGCCCACAAAGCCAGTTATAATGGTAATTATTCTATTTTTATAAGCATAAATTCTGAAATTTGTACGTTTTTTATGGAGTTATAAATAAAAAAGGCTTTTTTTTTTTAAAAGGATGCCTTTCAGTTTTAGGAACTTCATAAATTACATAGCTGAAATTCCAAAACCGAATCTTAGAGTGACTTTTATTCTTCTTTTGAGAGAGTAGCAGTTTGAATACTCCTTAGATTCCATTATTGACAAATGATTACTTTTAAAATAGTTTTTATACAGAGAAAGAGACAAATTGTGAGTGGGGGAGAAGCAGAGAGAGAGGGTATCACAGAATCTGAAGGAGGCTCCAGGCTCTGAACTGTCAGCAGAGAGCCCGATGCGGGACTCAAACTCAGGAACTGTGAGATCATGACCTGAGCCAAAGTTGGAGGCTCAATTGACTGAGCCACCCAGGTGCCCAGACAAATGTGCTGGGAGCCGCACTGGCCTCGCTGAATGACAGTCACAGAGAGGAAATGGTAGCATTTGCACAGCTCCTGCCATGAGAGAAACGAAAACTGGTATCTCCTTCTGCTACTACTGGCTCATGCTGGAAATGAGGTTGCTGGTATTGACCAGGCCTCACAATATTCCAGATCAGACCGATATTCCCCACACAGATTGCTCATAAGGAAAGGCATGTCCCCTCTGCCTTTTCCAAAGAGATTTCAGATGAAAACATTGTGGATGATTGTTAAAAGGCTCTTCCTAAGGGCCTTGCAGATCCAAGACTTACATAATAAAGGGGGCTTGAGTCTAACCCTGAGACAAAGAGCCTAATTTAGAGTTAAGGGCAGATATCCACCCCCACCCAATTGTTTCTGCTTGGAGCACTAGCTGCCCCCCCACCAGGCATTTGTTACCAAGTATTTGGAGTGACTTATTCTGGCCTTGAATATGCTGATTGCTCCCTGTCAAGGAACCTACTGAGGAACTTCTTCTTTTGTGATTATGGGAGCAAAGGTGTTTCCTGAAAGACTTGTTTTTCTTGATACTTCCACCTTAAACAAGTTATTGACCCCTGCTCACAAAGAAGTAACTTCACCGTTTTTATGCTAAAAACTTTGTCTGGTATGCTAAAGATACTTTCTTCCCCATGGGATAAGCATCTCAATCACAGTTGATAAAGGTTATGCAGAAGTCTTCTACAAATCTATGTTCCAGGAAATTCTTACATATCAAAGAAGTCTGTTATCAGAAATCATTGTCTAAGGCAAATGCCACTTCTGTGCTGTCCCCCAAACACTTAATGATAAAATAAAGTTGAGCCCCAGTCAGAGTGGAGATGCCTGCCTGGTGACCAGAAAGACTCTCTCTCACCCCTCTGTCACCGACACCGTCCATCCTTCAGGGACCCCTAGACCCCGGCCAGAGCTGGTCTCCAACACAAATGGCTACTTTTGAGGCAAACAATGAGAAGTTTTTTAAATCCTTATTATTTCACAAAATTATTTTAATTTCTTAGAACATTTTGAGTTGTACATACTTAATAAAATTTCAGCTAGTAATATCTCCACCTCTTTTGGGTGTTCATACAAAATATCAAAAATTTAAAAAGCGAATTTTCTTTGGTTTTGCTTTATAAGCCTGAACTGTTAGGTTCATTTATCACTATTTTTTTTTATAAAGGCCATGATAATCTGTGACTATACATTGCCCAACAAGAGTGAGTTCAATTGTTAAAATTATCATTGAGATTCTAAAGGTATTGAGTAAAGGAAAGGTAGTTTTTTCTATCCCTATTAATACAGTTTATATTCTTATTATTTACTTATTTTGAGGGAGAGAGAGCACAAGTGGAGGAGAAACAGAGAGTGGGGGAGAGAGAATTGCAAGCATGTTCCACACTGTCAGTGCAGAGCCCAACACAGGGCTCAAACTCATAAACTGTGAGATCATGACCTAAGCTCAGTTGGACACTTGACTGACTGAGCCACTCAGGCACCCCCCCATCAATACATTTGTTTTTAGATATAGTGCCTAAAGAATAAGTGACAAAAGAATAATTATATCAATTAGAATTTATCAGCACTAAGAACTGTTGTGCTTCTAAGGACACCATCAAGTGAAAAGATAATTCATAGAATAAGAGAAAATGTTTGCAAATCATATATCTGACAATTTGTATCCAGAAGTATTAAAAAAGAAAAACTGAGAGGCCTAGATAAACTAAACCAAAAACTTAACCAGCTTTTCCGCTTCTGGGCAAATGCCTGCGCTACGGGAAGCCATTACCTAACCAGCTCTTTCTGCTTCTGTAACAATGCTTAAGGCTTGCTTTCCCGCCACCGGATTGCCCAAGCGACTAGCCTCACGTTCCCTCCATCACCCCACCTTGGCGGCAGCCAATCCGAAAAGGCCAGCGGCTACCCCCCACCTTGCTGAGGGAAGGGCCTGGAGAGAGAGATGTTAACCTGTTAGTCGCCAAACAAGACTTTAGACTCGCTCTATGATAGGCTGAATTCAAAGGTATCCCAAATGTTGTAATTGGATCCCGCCAAAAACCTGATGGCGGGAACCAATCAGATACGGTATATGTTCACATTTAAATGTTAACCTATGGCAAACTTGTAACCATGGAAATCTCCTGTCCCTCCCCATGACTTGTTTACTTCTATCTATAAAAAGGCTGCAAAGGCTTTGTTCAGGGCCTCTTAGCGTCACCGGCAACGAGTGCGCGGAGGTCCGGGTTCAAACCTGCAAATAAACAACCCTTGCCGCTTGGCTTTGACTCTGGTCTCTGGTGGCCTGATTTTTGGGGTCTATCGAACTCTGGGCGTTTCAAAACCTCTTACAACTACCAAAAACAAAAAAAGTTGAATAAGCTAATTAAAATTGGTTAAGTGATTTAAATAGACATTTCTTCAAAACTACATACAAAGTATCATGAAAAGATGTTCTAATTTATTAGCCATCTGAGACACCAATATCCCTTCACACTCTCCTGGATGACTGTCACCAAAAACAAACAAACCAACCAACCAGATAATAACAAATGATGGCCAGCTGTGGAGAAACTAGAACCCTCCTATTTTGCTGATGAAAATATTAAATGATGTACCTCTTTGAAAAACAGCTTGGCTGTTCATCAAAATGTTAAACATAGTTTCTTGTTTCTATATGACTGATCAATTCAACTTCTATGCTTACAGCCAATAGAAAATATATGTCCAAACAAAAACTTGTAACTGAAAGTTAGTAGCTTTATTCATAGCGGCCAAAAAGCATAGAGTCCACATGTCCATTAAATGATAATGTGTAAACAAATGTGATATATCCATACAATAGAATATTATTCAGCAATAAAAAAATGAAGTACTCATGCATAAAATACACAGGTGAACCCTGAAAACACCGTGCTAAGTGAAAGCCAGTTACAAAAGACTACATATTATATGATTCCGTCTATATAAAATGCCCAGAATATGCATATCCAAAGTGACAGCAAATGGAGTTGGGGTTGCTGGCAGCTAGGGTTAGGGGAATGGAAAATGACTGCTAACAGGTATGAGATTCCTCTAGGATGATGTAGATTTTCTAAAATTAGATAGTTGTGATGGCTACACAGTTCCTGTGTGTGTATTAAAAACTGATCTCTAGGGTGCTTGGGTGGCTCAGTCGGTTAAACTTCTGACTTCGGCTCAGTTCATGATCTCATGGTTCGAGTCCTGCCTTGGGCTCTGTGCTGACACTCAGCCTGGAGCCTACTTCAAATTCTGTGTCTCCTTCTCTCTCTGCCCTTCCCTGCCTCATGCGTGCTCTCTCTCTCTCTCAAAAATAAATAAACATTAAAAAGAAAACTGATTTCTACACTTCAAATGGGTGAATATATGTCATGTGAATTTTGTCTCAATAACCCTGTTTAAATCATGACAATTTAAGTGATTAAATATCTCACCTTTTGGGGGGGGGCTGATGTTCTTATTAAACTATTGAAAACTAAATTCTGTTTTAGAGAGATTCCAATAGTATATACATTGAATAAGAGCTTATTCAAGAACATGTTTAATATCTTAAACATTTTATAAAATCTTATAACTTGAATAAGCCAGTCTGTGAAGGTTATATAAATGGAGACATTTGTTGAGTTCTCTCCTGTTCAGTCTCTTGTTGATATATCAGTTTCTAAATATATTTATGTTGGATTTGTAGGAACTACACTAAATATTTTAAGCTCATATTATTTCTTTAAAAAAATAAATGTATCTCAGTGTTGAGATGTGTGGTTTCTGGGTCCAATCTAAAAGCATCACAACTCTATAAGTTTACAAGATAATACCAAGTTTGTCTCTCAAGTGGTTTTATAAAGTTATATTTCCAAAAACAGATGATAAGAATTCCCATTCTACTAGATCACCACCTATGTTGAGTATTAGCAAGGTTGGGCAACTGTTTTACAACTTACCTGTAAAATGAAAGTTAACAGCTATAAAACATCTTCTCCCCAGTAACCCTGGAACATGGGAAGCACTATTCTTAGTAAGTCAACTATTGTTATGAGACTTTGTCTTACTTTTAGTAGTAGTAGTATTCTTAGCAGTCTAATAGTACTTTTAGTATTACTGCTATTAGTAATAGAACTAGTAATGATGATTCTCTTGTATGATTCAACAAATTAACATTGATTGCAATTTAATAACATAATAGGGTTTGAATATAGCCAATTCACCAACATGAGTTGATCTCCAAATTTAAGAGTAAAGTCACCAAAGACATATTATGTAAAACAATAGTCTAGGAAAAAGATGACTTTTAAAAGCATACACTTTGAGGTACCTGGATGGCTCAGTCAGTTAAGCTTCCAACTCTTGATTTTAGTTTGGGTTATGATCTCATAGTTGGTGGGATCAGGCCCCATGTTGGGCTCTATGCTGACAGCATGAAGTCTGCTTAGGATTCTCTCTCTGTCTCCTCCTCTCTCTACCCCTCCCCCACTCACATCTTCTCTGTCTCTCAAAATAAATCAATAACCTTTAAAAAAAATATACAAGCAGGGGCGCCTGGGTGGCTTAGTCGGTTAAGCGTCCGACTTTTGCTTAGGTCATGATCTCGCGGTTCGTGGGTTCGGGCCCCACGTCGGGCTCTGTGCTGACTGCCAGCTCAGAGCCTGGAGCCTGTTTCAGTCTGTGACTCCCTCTCTCTCTGACCCTCCCCTGCTCACGCTGTCTCTCTCTCTCCTAGAAATAAATAAAAACCTTAAAAAAAAAATACAAGCATACACTACAAGGAAACCAACAACATCAAGAAGGAAAAGGACTTTGGAGGGTAGCTTGCACCTGTCCTAACTGTAAAGAAGGTGGTAGGGGAGGTAATCTTGGGGTAATCTTTTTCCAATCTTGGAAAAAAGAAGCAACGTATTTGTCAAATACAAGGGTGTGGTAAAGTCTCTGGGAAGACCTCACATCTCAGAGCTTATCTGCATTGACATTCTGGGGAGCACCCTTTTGTTTGTAACTGGATATTCTGTGGTAAAAGATTTACTCGAAATAAAAAATTACAGGGGCACAGAAGAACACATCCAAGTGAGAAGAAATTTGTCCAGAATGTTCAAAATGCTTTATGAGAAGTGACCACCTTGCCAAACATATTAAAACACATCAGAATAAATATAAGGTATTCACTCCAGAAGTACAGTGCCGGCATCTATGGAAGCTGCACAAGATGATGCTTTGATTACTGTAGGAGGAACAACATTTATCCCTGCAAATATTCAACAAGGTTTGGTTTCAGATATAGAAACTATTAATACTTTCACCACTAGTAATCAAGATATCTTATAGCTTGTCACAGTTTCTGGAAATGAAGTAATGGAGTAAATACTATACAAATACTTATTCATTGTGGTTTTTTTTTTTTTAATTCTTTTTAACTTTTTTTTTTTTTTTTTTTTGAGAGACAGAAAGTCAGCAGAGAGGGGCAGACAGAGAGGGAGTCACAGAATCCAAAGCAGGCTCCAGGCTCTGAGCTGACAGCACAAAGTCTGACATGGGTCTTGAACCTGCAAACTGCAAGATCACGACCTGAGCCTAAGTCAGACGCTTAACCAACTGAGCCACCCAGATGCCCTTCATTGTAGTTATTTTTATACAGTGGTGACAGGAATATTGTTCTTAAGTTTTTAGATATTTTTTTATTTATGTGCAAAAAGTTTTGGATTGACAGTAACTTGGTTATACATGACACTGAAATGCCTTACTTTGTATGATATTCCAAGCATATTAAAAATGGTAAAATTTCATGGGTTTTGTAGGTACTTTTGGAATCTAGAAGATATGAAATTTTACCATGTTATATAAGGATAAAATTGGATATAACTATTCTAATGGTAGTCTAACTAAATGCATCAATCCTGTGGTTTAAAATAGAAATGAGAGAATGTTGGGGGCTCCTGGGTGGCTCAGTCAGTTAAACGTCAGCCTTCAGTTCAGGTCATGATCTCATGGTTCATGAGTTCAAAGCCCGTGTCAGGCTCTGTGCTGACAGCTTAGAGCCTGAAGTCTGCTTCAGATTCTGTGTCTTCCTCTCTTTGCCCCTTGCCCACTGCTCTCAAAAAAAATTAAACAAACATTAAAACGATGAGAACATGTTGACATTTATCTGTTTTAGGATTAAAAATAAGTTGGAGGGGTCAAAGAAAACATATTATGATAAATAAAAATTATTTGTAATTTTCTTGATGACTGGAATTTCTAGGAATAACTGACAAATCAAGTTTCCAAGCAAATGTTACACAGTATATGCTTTACTTAGCTTATCAGTTTGTCATTTTGAAGCTTATTATTTTAATCAGGTTAAGTATATACAATATTTTAAGCATTACTCTTGTAAAACTCTGAAAACTACATTTTAACATGGAACTCTAAGGATAGTCACCTTTTAAATCCTGTTGAAAAGCCACATTTAGTATTTAATTTGCCAAAATGTCTTGTTAATATTCTTTCAATAACGAAGTTGGGTAATATAACCAATGTTTTAAGAGAAAAGTCAAAAATGTATAGGTTGAGGCATTTGGATGGTAAGAAAATGTTACAGTGAATTGTCCCTTTTCTTGAATATTGGAGGACCAGAACAATAAGGTGTGTTGCATCTTAGCAGTGATTTTTTTTAATCCGCTCTTGTTTGGAAAAACTATATGTCAGCCAGGGCCTTAAAAGCCATCATGTAAATTACCAGTAAAGTATAACGTTTGCAAACATAACAAAAGCACTTCCATATTGATGATACTCCAACCATATGCATATTAGTCATAGAAAACTAGAGGTTTATGATATTTTTCAAGTCTCTTTTTGTCTAGCTAGTCAGTCTGCCTTAAATGTCAACCATTTTCCTTTTTCACTTCTTCCCTTAAAATTTATATGTATCCAATACATTTAATTTAGGAATGTATGGTTCTTTTTGTTATGCTGTGTTTTCTTTTCAGTTTTAATTATTATTTATAATTTAAATTATTAAAATGTACAAAATAAAATTCCATTGCTGTTCTTATAACAGTTATACGGATTTCTTAAATGTATCTCTATAACTGCTGAAGTTCGCTTATTTCAAAAATTTGGAATTCTGTTCATTTATTATTCTTGAGACCACCTCAAATTTAAAGCTACCTTATTGTACATTTAAAGTATAATATAACAGTGTGGTAGTTAATGAAACACATTTTTTTTCCTTTTGAAAATAAATAAATAGTAACCTTAAAAAAAATAAAAGCATACACTTTATCAGGTTGGTGGGATATTTTTCTAATATGAGCTGGGTGATGTCTTCCACTATGCTACTCATCATTCTCTAACCACTCCCAGGTTGGCAAAGAAACAAAAAATAGAAATCAACCTGTAACTTTCCAACAGATTAAAATTTTCAGACATCACCTCTTAATGTGCCAAATTTTAATAAGCTTAGTGGTACACAGGGATTAAAAGATTTATATATGCTTTCAAATCAACCTTGTAGAAAATACAATATAACCTTCAAATAACCCTGGCTTAACGTGATAGTGGAAAGGAATAAAATTTCTTTAGTTGTTTGTTGGAAGGAAACTATAATGAGAACATGTCATAAGTGGATTAGAAAAATTTCCTATTGAATATATTACAAGTGTATCATGAGCAATCTTCACATGCAACTATCAATCAAAAGCTGACATCAATCAAGAATCAATAAATGTGCTCTCTTGGGGCATAACTTAGTTTACTTAGGCACTTGGAATTACTGAAAACAAACCAAGTTATAATTGTTTAGTTATGAAAATTGTTAGTTTTATAAATTACAAGAATATTTTCCTAAGATTACTTAAGAAAAATAGATACAACTTAGTGAAAATTCCCCCTTAAAATCAAGGCCTTCACTGAACAGTAAAATGTCATATTTCTGCTTCCCATTCAGTACTCTCTATCCTCTTACCCACTGAATTTTCTTCACAGAGCTTGTTATATCTGATATACTGTATATTTTGTTTACATGCACATTGTGTTTTTACACCCACAGAATATGAAATTTCATTCACTGCTAAATCCTTTGCACTTGTAATATGCATACATTTAGTAAAACTTTTTGAAAAGAAGAAAAGAAAGAAGGAAAAAAAGGGAAAAATAAATATAAGCATATTTAGGGCGCAACTTATATGTTGATATACATGTATATATTTAACTCAGGCATAATATACTGTTGTATCTTTACTAATTCCCATTCCTTTTTTTTTCTCCAATTAGCAATGAGAATTTTAAAAACATCTTCAATCTACGTATGTAAGTACATTTTAAGATATGTATGCAATCTTGTAGACACTTAAAAATTACGTATCTGATATATCCTCACAAGACTTAGATTTCTTACTCCACTTTTTGTTTCATACAAAACTGCCTTTGTTTTTATGTTCTTTATTTTTGATACACATAAAACTACTTCATTTTATTCCTAAATTTGAGTAGAATTACATGAATATATCATATTGATTTATTCATTTCCCTACTGATGACTATTTAGGTTAGTTCCAAGTTTGCTATTAGAAAAAAAAAATTAATGCTGCAGTGTACTTTGAACACTTTCCCTAGTGTACATAAACAAGGATTTCTCATATATGCATATATATGCACTGATTTAAAAGTGTGTATCTTTAACTTTACAAGTTTACAAGACAGTACCAATTAATCTCTCAAATGGTTATACAAATTAACATTTCCAAAAACAGATTATCATAGTTCCCATTTTACAACACTACCACCAATATTGAGCATTAGCATCCTTTAACATTTTTTTTTCCAATCTGATAATTGTGACATGTTTTAATTTTAGTTTCCTGATGACCAGTGCAGCTGAATACTGTTTTCACATGCTTTACCCATTTTTATCTGTTTCTGGGTGAATTCCCATTTATTAACTTTGTCCAATTTTATTGGACATCTTTATTCTTCTCACTTCAAAAAGACTGTCTTATACATTGTGGGCACATAGATCTTTTCTTTTTATGGTCTTATAATATTATGCCTATTTAGTGGGATTTACTTGTTAAATGTAGTAAAATTCACCAGTCTATTATTTTATGATTTGTGCTGCTTATGCTTTTTAAAGATGTTTTTTATACCAATTCTTAAAGATATGTCTTAAATATGTCAGTACTTATCTCAGTACATGTCTTAAATACCTCAATACTCTGAGGAATTTAATACTTCTAGTAAATATGTTAAAACTTTTAGCATATTTAATATGTCTGTGCATATGATCCCTGAGTTACAATGGTCTGACTTAACGATTTTTTGTCTTTATAATGGCTCAAAAGCGATACATATTTAGTAGAAACCAAACCTCAAATTTTGAATTGTGATGTTTTCCTGGGCTAGTGATATCTTGTATGATAACCTTTCATAGTGCTGGGTAGCCAGCCACAACTCCCAGTCAACCACAGGATCATGAGGGTCAATAACTAATATGTTTACAGCCAACTTTTGCCTATAGCACCATTCTTCTTTTTTTTTTTACTTTCACTATAGTATTCCATAAATTACATAAAATATTAAAAACATTATTTTAAAATAGTCTTTGTGGGGGTACATGGAGGCTCAGTCAGCTCAGTGTCCAACTCTTGGTTTGGGCCCGGGTCATGATCCCATGGTTTGTGAGTTAGAGCCCCACCTTGGGCTCTATGCTGACAGCATGGAGCCTGCTTGCTTGACATTCTCTCTCTGTCTCTCTCTCTCTCTCTCTCTGTCTCTCTCTCTCTCTTTCTGCCCCACCCCTTCTCACTCCCTCTGTCTCTCTCTCAAAAATAAATAAATAAACTTAAAAAAATAAATTAGGTAAAATAGGCTTTGTGTTAAATGATTTGACCCATAGTGACCAATGTATGTGTTCTGAGAATGTTATGATATTTGATAGGTTATGTGTATTACATACATTTTGAATTAACAATATTTTCAACTATGAGCCAAAATCAGCTGAGCTGAGCTGAAATAGGCTGCTTAACTGACTGAGCCACCCAGGTGCTCTCTGAATTGTTATTTTTATACAGATTGTATAATGCCAACTCTAGCAAATATCTGTATATCCGTGGAGCTAACTCAGTGCTTTCTGCTTTGTTCTTTGATAACATTTTTTAAATCATGTGACTGTAGCAATATTTATTTATTCATTTTTGATTTAAGCAATATAGTTTTAATTTTTTCCAGCTTCATTGAGATAACATTGTCATATAACATTGTATTATTTTAAGGTGTGAAATGTCATGTTATGATACACATATATATTGCAAAATGATGAATGACCGCAAGAGGGTTAGTAAACACCTCCACCATCTCAAATAATTATCATGTTTTCCTGTGGTGATCTACTCTCTTAGCATCTTTCAAGTAATACAGATTTGTTAGCTATGGTTACTATGATATACAGATATAGAATTTATTCACTGAATAATGGGAAGTTTATACTGTTAAATCAGTATTTCCCCATTTCCTCCCATCTCCTCAGCCCCTGACAACCACCATTCTACTCTGTTTCTATGAGTTTTGACTTTCCACTTACAAGTAAGATCACTCATCATTTATTGGATCTGTTGTTGACCATTCAGATGTTTCCTTTGGAAAAATGTATATTCACTTCCTCTGTCCATTTTTCAATCAGTTTTTTGTTTTTTGTTTTTGTTTTCTGTAACAGCATTCTCCGTTCCTTTTATATTCTGGAGATTAACGCTTTATCAGACATATGGTTTGCAAATATTTTCTCCCATTCTGTAGGTTATCTTTTTATTTTGTTTATTATTTCTTTTGCTGAGCAGAAGTTTCAGTTTAATGTACTACCACCTATTTATTTTGCTTTTGTTGTTTGTGTTTTGGCTGTCCTATCCAAAAAAGTCATTGTCATGACTAATATGAAAGGGATTTTTTCCTGTGTTTTCCTGTATGAGTTTTATGGTTTCAGGTATTTTAGCTAAGTGTTTAATCCATTTTGAGTTGGTTTTCTTGAACACTGTTAAGATAGTAAGTCTAATTTAATTTTTATACGTCATTATACATATTTAACAACATCATTTATTGAAGAGACTTATCTTTTTCCCATTGAATATTCTTGGCTCCTGTGTAAAAAATTAGTTGACCATATACGTGTAAGTTTGGAAGTTTAGTAGCTAAGACAGATAAGAGCAAATCATATTACAAGACTCTGAGGAATTACTGAGAACTGATAAAATATCATAGGCATGACACTTGATTCACTCTATTTACTTCATGTTTGATTGTCTTATAAAATACTATTCTCCCTATTTCCTAAGCCTGCTTATAAAAAAATGTCAGAGACAGTGTAAATCTTTGTTATGAAATACAATTATTTTTTCATTAGAAAGATCCTTGCATGCCTCTTTCAGAAAGAATAAGGGCTATTTTAAGTCCCATATATAAGCAATGGGCTCATTTTGTGGACAAACATAAAGATTATGTTTTTTAAATGTATACTATAATTTAACTATGTATTCAGTAATCAAAGAGTATAGCAATAAAATGTTAATATATCCACAAAGTTTTTGTGAAAGATTTCTAACCACTTTATCCTTTATTTCTCTTAGCAGCACAAGACCCTTGCTTTTACTCTAATATATGTAATTGTACCTTTCCCTGCCATGTATCCTCCTGGAATAGAAATAGATATTTCTCTGTGATCAGTAATTTTGCCCAGAACCTCTAAATAGTTCTTTGATATAAATAACTACAATTAAGTCTTAATTGTGCATTTATATTGGCCAAGAAAAGATTGATCTTGACTAAGAATGAAGTCTATGTTTAGAATATGAGAAGTACATTTGTAATTTGTGTTCGTAATTTCAGAAAAAAAAAAGTTTCTTTTTCTTTTTTAATTTTCTCTTTTCTTTCTCTCATTTAGCCCATATTGAATGATTAAGATATCCTTTAAAATAATTTATAAGTTAATTACATTATAAATTTTTTTCTCTCCTTATAACATGCAAAACTAGATATAATAGGTAAATCAAGACTTGTTTATTTTTAAACCAGGAATGACATTTTGCCGTTAATATACTAACTCTTAATAATGAATTTGATTTTTTCAAATTGATGAGGAAATTGCTGATTATGTGAAGTTTCCATATTTAGTAAAAATGAATATTAATATTGTAAAATGATGAATTGCTAATATGGGACATTGAGCTTGCAATCAACTATAAAATATCCCTCCTATAAAAGACAAGAATTTATAGCGATAATTTTACTACTTAATTCCATCTCTAATGCCATGTATAACAAAGGAATAGGTAATTCTGTAGCCCTTCATAGGGGGAAATTAATTATTTTCTTTAAAAATGCTTATTATTTCAACTATTTTGGAGACATAACTATGTGATCATTATCAACACTTTATTTTAAAAGGTGTTCCAGAAAGAAAGGAAAATAAGGAAAAATATGCCTGCTTGTTAGTATAAGAAAAATAATTATGAAAAAATGTTAGTTATTAATTAAGCCTATAAAAGTCATTCTTAATTCACAACTACAAGTGGTCAAGAAGTGTTCACTTTAGCGCCATTTCAGTTAAGAGGTATTGTTGTATTGAAATGATTTTCTTTACCAGAAACACAGTATCACAGTTTGGATCTAAGTCTGTTTAAATATATTAGAAATATAATCTTTGCAGACAGAGGAATAATCTCTTTTAATTGACATTAAGGAATAGTGATAAGAATATGCACATTAATCAAATATAGTATATACAACTAGGTATGATATAAATTCAACCCAATAAAGTATCTTTAAAACAGAGATATCATACTATATACATTTAAGTATCTCTATACCCTAAACTGTTAAAAAAAGAAAAAAACAAAAGTTGCACCTACAACAAACGATTTAACATCTGGATATTTGTGTGAAGTCCCTCTTAAGTACCACTTCAGACCCTGCCCTGTCTCCCCGGTTTTGTGCAAGTGTTCCAGCCCACCGATTGCTGTAGCAACTGACCTTTTACTGCCTACGACTGATTTCATGTGGATGGGCCCTGACCAACACGCACTCCATCTACTTTTCTCCTCCAAATCTGATGCGCTTCACTGTTGACCTTGAGGCATGAAATGTCTCAGCTCATTTGCATGAGCAACTTAAATTTGAGAGTCAGTTAAACTCTAGGACTGAATATCTTTGACTAATGAGATTTAGGAGCCAGTCACCTAAGTTCTTATCCTTTCCTCTCTCATATAGTCCTTGCTGCAATGCACTCAGATTATTGCTACTTAGAGTAATGTCATGCATGAGATCAAGTCGTCAGTGCATTTTAGTATCAAATAATAAGCATCCTTGCACTGCCTCTTCTTGCCCTTACCTATTCCCTCGTCCTTAGCTTCGACTTCTCTGATTTACACTTTCTCAACACAATATCTTCAGATAAATCTTTGCCTCAGGTTCTACTTCCTGAGAAATCACATTGAAACAACATGTGAAAAAATTTTTATAAACAAAAAAGACCAGAGGTCAGTTCTATAATATAATAATAAGGAAATAACATGAAACATAATTCACAAACCAATAAATGCTGTCAGATAATGAAAAAAAAAACAGCACTCTTCATTACTTCTGAAATTCAGAGTAGAATGTGATCTCCCAAAATTTAACTTTTTTATTTTTATAAAAAAATTTGAATATTGCTAACTTTTAAGGGAGGAATCATGATTGTCAAATAAAATGTAAATCGTGCAAACATTCTGTCTTCAAAAATTAATAATGAAAGTGTTTAGTGAATGATTACCATAGGACAGATACTTATTCAGTGCCTTCCACATCGTGAATAATGTAATTGTTAAACCCACTCTGCTGTGGGTATTACTGTTGCCATTTTTCAGATAAAGAGTAGAGAATGAGGGTTAAAGTTAAAACTCAAACTCAGCGCTCTCACTCCAGAAGGCATGTTCTTAACTGTTCACTTTGCTGCCTATTATGGGGAGTAAATGCTTTGGGAGTTTGGAGGTATCTGTACTTCCTGCTTCAGGGTATCCTCCTGGTGCTGACCCCAGTGCCTAAGCTTCATGTAACCAAGGCAGCCGCCCTAAACTCAAAGTTCCAAAACAGGTAGCCTGTAATAAACAAGGTGATTAATTTTTTAATGCCATGGACCCCTTTGGCATTCTGATTAAATCAGTGGATCCCTTCTGAGAATAATACTTTTAAGTTAAATAACTCATAAAAGAAGGAAATAATTGCTTTAAATACAGTTTATAAAATACTGAAAAAGTAAATTTGTGATGTAGAAATATATACGCTTCTTTTAACAAGATTTTGTGGTGGCTCTATAACTACATTAACTTCCAAATAAAAATGTCTCCCATCGACTCTAAATGGTATTTCAAGAGATCACTACAAGAATTCATGAGACCTGAATTAGAACCTCTGCCAAAAATTTCATAAACCTCTGTTTTGGGGACAGTGTTTGGCTAGAGTGGACTGGAATTGGGTATTCCCTTTCTTTAGATCAGTTAGGCTCAGATAACACCCCAGCGGGTTAGGCTCAGATTAACTAGTTCCCTCTGAGGGCAGACCTTGTAGAGAAACGCAGAGTGTTCCAGTGTATTTGAAGATGGTTCCTTTTACCCTCTCCCTACTGGAAGGAAGCATGAGGGAATTTTTCTCCTATATTTACTGTGAAAGCCTGTACAAACTCCTGGAGATAAAACTCACCAAAGTGTGGAGGCTTCCCTACAGCTCCCCCTGGAAATTTTCACTCAGAATTGTCCACACAGAGCCTCCGGCAATTTGTCAATTGCAGTCCGGGGTTTTCAACCCCAGCACCAGTGCCCAGCAGTTCCTGCTCCTAAGTTTCTTCTCTGGTAAACCAGGACTCCTGGATGCACCTCTCTCTCCACTCCAACAGCCAGCAGTTTCCCGTGTCCTTCCTTACAGATTCAAGAAGAGTTGTTGAATTTTTAGTCTATTCAACTTTTGAATGTTGACAGGTTCCTCCAAGTTCCTTACATGTAAAACTGGAAACCAGAAGTCCTATTTTTTTGTGTTTGTTTGTTTTTTGGGTTAAGAAGAAAGAAAGAGCAGAAGGAAGAAAGGAGGGACCGAGGGAACAGGCAGGATAATCCAAGGATTTAGAGATTGTCTCCCAGAAGCTAGGCAAAGGCCTTAACTTTCTTCAGAGAAGTACAGTATTGGACAGCCCAGAACTGCGGAGTTAATCCTTTACTGCACAGTCACCAACTCTTTGTACCTTTGTGTCCATGTTTTCTGCTTGTCCCATTCTCCAAAAAGAGATAAAGGTACCACCAGCGTAAATTTCTTTTAGCATGTGGATTCTCTTAATCACCTTTTATCCCTAATGCACATATAGTGCCCAAAAATTGTAGTGGCTCAATAAGTGTTAAAAAATATCTGAACAGAAATAAATCAAAGTCTGTTTTTTTTTTAAATTAATGCTATTCAGGAAGTGTATAGTGGAATACATTATTAAATACTGTAGAGACACACTCTCATTATAGTCAACAATTGTGCATCTTACTAAATTAGTATACATATGTATTTCACATATTAGAAACAGATGAAACATAGGAAAGAGTAATCTAATAGGGATGAAACATAGGAAAGTAATCTAATAGGGACAGAAAGTAAAGTAGGTAATATGAAATATGATTAAGAAGAAATAAAATTAAATTTTATTTTAGATAATGTTCAACTGTTGTTCCTATAAGTTTCATAATAGTTCCAATAGATCAGAGGTCTGCAAACTGTTGCTCACCATCTAAATCTGGACTGGCATCTCTCATTTATAAATAAAGATTACTGGAGCACAGTCAAGCCCATTCATTTATGTTTTGCCCTATGGTTGCTAATGCTTTAAATTGGCAAAGTTGAGTAGCTGCAAGAAGACTAGATATCATATGGCCCACAAAGCCGGGGGTATTTTCTTCCTAAGTACAGACAAAATTCAGTGACATCTTCTTTATGAATAAAAAACTTATAACCATAAACTCAAAATATAGCTTGAATCATTTGATTGATTGCACCCTGAAGCAGGTATGTTTACTGTGATTGAATGTCAAAATTAGAATCTCTAATTAATCTATTAAAAATTCCAGGGCCACCTGAGTGGCTAAGTTGGTTAGGTGTCTGACTATTGGTTTCTACTCAGGGCATAATCTCATGGTTCAGAGAATCCTAGCCCCAAGTCAGGCTCTGTGCTCACAGCATGGTGCCTGCTTGGAAGTCTATTTCTCCCTGACGCTCCATCTCTTCCCCCACTTGTTCTCTCTCTTTCAAACTAAATAAATAAAATAAAAATACATTTAAAAATTTCCAAAGAGATAATTGCTAATATTAATAGGCTTTTGTATGTATTTATATTAGAATTTTGACTATTATCCCTCTCTCCCTTTTCTTTGAAAGGGGTTAATTTCCAAATATAGTGTTTTGTCCATTGTTCTGCATTTGATATAAATACAAACATTTATGTATAAGATCTAAAGTTTTAATATTTTAATTCTATTATTTCAATTTAAATATTAATATTACTTTCCTTTCAATGTGTACTTACAAATATGACTTTTTGTATCTATATCCACTTTTATTGACCAAAAAAATGTGGGAGCCTCCCTATCACCGGCTCTCCCTGGAAATTTCCACTTAGTGAATTGAAATTGTTTCAGATCTGGCACTGAAGAGGTTATTCTCTGTGACAGTTTGTCCTTGATTGAGGTTTGGTTGCTTGGATCAAGGGAATAATACTGAGCTCTCTATGAAAGGGCCGCACCAATGGAATTTCCAGCAGCAGGTAGCAAAATAGAATTCTGGTTATTCAGCTATTACTTTCAAAGAGAGGTAGCAAGAGGATTGAGAAAAGATCCCACTAGACACTCCCATCACAGCTTCAGAAATAGTCCGGTCATAAATGTGAGGGATGGACATAGGGACATTTGATTTTTGACAAATTAAAAAAAAAGCTTTTTAATTATGTGACAGTTTAACTAAGACTTAAATGAGAATTTCGAGATATTGGGCTTTGAACTGAGGTTTGAACTGGGTAGATATTTGCAAACATGGGTTAAGTTAGAAACCTAGATGTGAGAAATGAGAAAGAGGCAAGCACTTTACCATAAGTGATTTAAAACCAGTTCCTGGTACTATGGTATCGGGTCAGATTGGGAACAACCAAAGCAAATGTAATGAATAACTAATAATCTAGTTCTTTGTTATAACTGTTTTCTTTAGCAGAAATCTAAATCTAGAGAAAGGTGAAAGGATAAAGTGGCATTAAATGCTCCAAAATTCAAGATTAAAATGACACAGGGTCATGGATTCAAGAAAGCCGTTATAAATTATGACTTATCCTCATTTTTAAAAGTTATTTAAATTCTCTCTCATTGGGAGTCATGGAACACTCACAAAATGCTCTTTATTTTTGTGCAACGTGTAATGTTGACCAGTTTCTCTCTTGATTACATTCTAATTACTGTTTTCCTTTTTCTCTCTAGAATCTAGAAGGAATCTTGTTTCCTTTCTGGTTTTGATTTCTCTTTCTACCCAATATTTACATTTACAAAATAAAAGAAGTAAAATGCCTTAAATTTGCCAGAAAATGAAATTAGAACTATGTCAGCCAAAATTAATGAAGTGAAAAGCACTGTGGTAACAAAAAAGAGATTAAACAAGGAAAGCAGTGAGAGTAAAAGGCGAAAGATTTATGTGATCTGAAGAGAAACCAGAGTATGGAAGGCATTGAGAGTAAGCATAGTGTTCCTCCATTTCTTTCATCACTTTTTATCTGTTGTTATTCAGTAAAACAAATGCAGAAATAAGCTCCAATCAGGAATTAGAAACAAATAGATTGTACCAAGATGGAATAATATCCACTATAATATTAATTTCTCATGAGAGGTATTGGATAATTTTTATGGAGTGTTCTTATTTTAGTAGATATATAGAGAATGGGTTCTGAATTTGAACAGCCTGGGTTTAATCCTGGAGCTGCCACTTAATAAACACACTCAGTCACTCTGTTGTTTGAGGTGATCTCTGAAAAGTGGTTGGAGAATAAAAGCACCTCTTTATTGTAAAAATAAGTTAGTTCAATTAGTGTTCAGATTTGTGCTGACATGAAACAGTTATTCAAATCAACATCAACCAATACTTATACCAAAGAAATTGGGATAAATGTAGGTATACATGAAATTCAAAATTTTTTGGATAAGAAAGTTATACTGGATCCTTTGGGAACTAAATTGCTAAATTAAAAGGGGTATGTTGGTATGTTAAAAGCTTCATGTATCAAGAGGCATCATGGCTCTTGGTATTGGCTGCAGGTAAAAGAAACTCTAAATCAAACATGAAAAATATAAACAATAACTAAAATAGTATATTATTTGACATAGCATTAGGTAGGAAGACCATCCAGGTTTGTTTTATGTTTTGTTTTGTTTTTTTTCTTTGTCTCTGGATGTTTAATCAATGCATCCCTTTCCCTCATTGCCATAAGATGTCAGACAGAAAAACTGGAATGTGCTGGGTCCTGGCTCACACCCAGAGAAAGTGAAAACCCTTTTTTTCTCAAACATGGAATGAGTCTTTCCCTTCAAACTGGTCATTTCTGGTTCACCTGCTCCATGTATCAAATGGCTTAATTAACTGCATTTACTTCTATCAGAGTCAGAGCAGGGAACTGAGGGAATTTCCCCAGATCTATTACTGCTATGGCATTCAGAAGAGACAGCCATAAAATGAGTATTTGGTAGAAAGAAAGTAGGGGGAACAAATGCTAGAGAGGCAAAAACACTGTCTACTACAATAGTGGACACTTTGACTATAGAACCTCATTTTAGCAGGGAAATTGTGCGCTGAGAGAGTAAGTTGTTGCTAATAAAAAGAAACTTCCACAGAGCAGTGTCTCTTCCACCTGTGTACTACTGAGTGGATTTTTATCTTTTTAAGCAGAGTGACAGGCTATTATATGTAGCCTTGACACAGTGTATATTTATACATAAAGGACTGATAAAAATATAATTTCCCCTAAATATATTTTGATTAGGAAGAGGCAAAGGAGGAAAAAAAGACGAGACTCTAAACATTTCCGAGGGTGGTATGTTACAGAGAGAGAAGGATGAATGTGTGGATTAAGAATTCCCCTCATTGCTAATTCTTTCCAGGACTGACAGTCATATGAGATGTTTTTATTTGTAGAATTAAATATTCTTGAGTCATCAGTCCTTTCTGATTCTTTTTTTGAAGGAATAAATCTTTAGGAGAAAGAGCAAGAAAGAGACAGTTAAGTGGGTAAAGAATACAGAAATGTCTGTATAAACAGAGCCATGAGATTTAGATATAATTAGATTTTATGACTTTATTATTATTATTTTCTCTATTTTGCTTTTAAATTTGCACTTATATGTGATCTCAACTCAAGTATTGGGCAAAATGATGCTTAATTATTTGATGCTGGTCATCTTGAGAATAGATTTAATATATATCTAGGATTAATCAAGTAATATTAAACTCATTAGAAATGGTCTCCCACATTTTTTGGCTTTATGTTTTGAATCCTTTTTGTTCTTTGCTAAATTCAAAAATCTATAACTATAAAATTAAGAGAGCGAAAATCACAGTGGTGCCATAAAGAAAGAATATTTAACAGTCTTTATTTTAAAGCTTAATTGAGGATGAGGAGTAGAGATTTTCAAAGTGCTAAACTACTTGAAGTATTTATTTTAAAAAATAGCATAAATTTTAAAATAATAAAGAGAATAATAATGAATTCAAATAATACCCTGCACCTGGACACAATTTTTAAATATGATTATGTATTTAATTCCATTTTCCCAATAATGTACCTATTAGCTTGAGAGTAGGAATTTATGTTCAGTTTCCAGATTAATTCCTTTACCCAATATAGAGAAGTAGATTGTATTTTGTTGGGGGGATGCTGCTGTGAATTGTTGTCTGCTTACTAATCATGGGACTTGTGTGTCCTCTATTTCATCCTTCTTTGAGTTTATTGATTACTCCATCGACTTTTCTATTTCCAGCCTGTCTGATCATTCAGACTAGTTTGTACCATTAGCAAAATATACAGTTTATGTTTGATTCCTCCTCTCAATACCCACTTTTGAAATTAGGTTTCAAAATATAGCAACTGGTTGGCATTAAAACAAATATTTTAAACTTTTCAAGGAGGTAAATTCCAGCTATTTTTTTTCTAAATTGGAAGGAATATAAGTTGTTTTCAAAGTGATTAATGAAAGCTTACTAGAAAATTGCTTAATGTTTGCAATACATGACAGTGTTTAAAAACACATATATTTGTAAAATTAAAAGATATGCCTCAAGGCTGTTTAAATAAGAATAATTTTACTGATAGGATTTAATCTTTATTTGTATTTGCCATGACTCAAAAATTTTTAAATATGACACATTTTATGATTTAATGTACCATTTTTACAAGGTAAAAAATCATATAGTTTATATTTTCTCCATCATTTTTTCTTAGACATACATACTTTGAAAGCAATGATGGTGGCATAATTCAATAAGTAGCTTTTTTCCTCTTATGATATTTTATTCATGATTGAAAAACATGAAAGTTGATTCTAAATTAAGCTTCTCCTGTAATACTGTTATAGATTTTCATATACTGGACTATATTATGCAGTCCCTATTATAAATCAAAAGTTATGTAAAATTTATATTCACACATTGTATCATGGCATATCTATACAATCGTCTCCAAGAGTTGAAACTGACCAATGCCTGATTTCTATTTGAAATACATATTTCCACAAGAGAAAACTAATAAAGCAATGACTTTTAAACATATCTGCCTCCTTTAAGTAAGGTCAAAAACATGTTTCAGAGTTACATAAGACCTTTAGAAGTTAATGGTAATGACTGCTCAGTGACATAGAGTCAACATTCTTTAATTCAGGTTTTCAGAAGTTGACAGCTACATGTGGGGGAATATTCTTACTTGTTTTAACTTGTTCATATTTCTAGTTATATTACTAGTTATATCTTGTTATATTTCTAGTTTCCAAAACCAGTACTTAAAGATTGTCTCTTCAAATCAGTATTTATTGTGCTAAATAATTAAGTAAATAAATTTATTGTTGCTTATTCTCTGTTCTTCAAACCAGAGTTGCTTCTTCTTTAAGCCCTGCAACCAAATTTAAATATTTTAAAGAAAATGTTTAGGCATTTTATTCCCAATAGTACTTGATGCTAATAGTCCATGACATGCATTATCTAAAAATTGGAAGACTATCCTTAGAATAAAAATGTCAGTGAATATTCTTTAAAGATTATTTTTGAAATCAATGTGGAGAAAATAATTATTATGCAATGTTTAATATTGTAATATCCAACCATTTAATTTATGTATTTATTTGAAAATGTATGTTTTATATCAAAATAACTAAGATTATTAAGAGTAAAAACTTTAAAGATAGGCTTAAGGTATAGTTAAGGCAATTCCAAAAGGTTAGATATACCTGTTAAATATTACAACTTCAAGGATTAGGTGCAGTACTCACGTCAACAGCACACATACTAAAATTGGAACGATTTTGGATGGCCCCTGTGCAAGGATGACTTGCAAATTCATGAAGGATCAGGTGTATGGAAGGTATGCTGTAGATAAAGGACAGGGGAATTATGCAAACTGATCTTCGTTAATCCCTTCCCTAGTCTAAGGGAGGATGATCTGAGGAATCTATGTGAGGTAGATTCTTCAGAAGAGACCCAATGCCTCAATCCCGGGGCTGAATCCCTAGGTTGTAGCTGAAAGGGAAGCAAAAAAAAAAAAAAAAAAAGTTTTCAGAGACTAGAGTTGCACTCTACCAAGAATTGTGCTGCATTCTGCACGTTGTCAGAGAGGAAGAGTCACAATGGGGATGGAATTGCCCAGGCAGATCTCACACCTAAGGGCAGCCTGCAGAGTCCAGCACCCCCCAGTGAAGTAAAGAAGGCTTCTCTAAATCTTTCCATCTCCTCTGAGGGATAAAAATGTGGGTTAGATGGAAGAGAGTCCCCTAATATTTTGGGAGAGGGACAAGGTAGAGGTAGAGTATGTGGAGCTGGCTACCTGAGGACAGAGCAGGTCTAAGGTATCAAAATGCTTAACGTACACAGCTGTGAAGATGGAGTATACTGATCCCACTTGGGGGTCTGTATAGAAAGAGAATAGTTATGCGTCTTCTCACTCCGTTCCACCTTGAATTAAAGAACATATGTGAGCCCATAAACTCCAGGAAGAAATAAAATACAAAGCTAAAGAGAGAGAAATCTGAGAACCTTGATTGAATAAAAAGTTATGACAAAAGTAACTCAGTTCCAAATGGAATAACACCCAGTTTATCTTTCTTTAATGGACACTTTATAACTATCCTACAGTCAATAAAACTAGGTCCCATCATTTGTATTTAAACAGATGTAAAGTGAGGTATTCTTTACATACCTGATTCAAAGAAGTGTAAATTTCATGTACATTAAATTTGTAATAAGATTGTTAACAGTTCTATAGGTGGTTCCATATGCCAGTCAAAACTATCCCTTCTCTGTATTTAATCAGAATCACCTGAAGGGCCTTTTAGTAAAACAAAGACTGCTGGACCCCTGGGGTGAGGACTGAGAATTTGCATTTTTAACAATTTTCCAGGTGATGCTGATGCTGCTAGTCTAAACTCTACTCTTCAATAGCCATTGCCTTACTGTATATAACCATACTGTATGGCTTTTGCTTTAGTCAAAATCTCCAGTGTTTTTATCATGCCCACTATTTTCTATATCCCATATAATAATCAAACACAAGAGAAATGGATGGCTTTATAGAATAAACCAAATTCACTTTTATTTTTGTAGTTGCACTGTTGGGTGGCAGTTAAATTAAATTGTGGTGTATGAGATGTGCCCAGAAAAATTTGGGCTTCTTTTATGGAACTGTGCTTTAAATTTATCTGGTCATTGCCACTTATCCTTCTCAGGTGGAAGGGTTGATGCAAGAGTTTAGTATTAATGAAAGGTACAACCTGTGTGATTATGCCAAATTTACTACTAATGTATTTGTAATAACAAATAAACAGTAACTTTGTTGAAATGATGCAGAACATAGTCATGTCTGGGATAGAGAAGAGGGTATAGTTTGGGCATAGCATATTTTACTCTTGTGTTAGGTAACGAGGTACTGTTGATGCTCATTAAAGCAGATGTCTGAAAACTATTTTATGGAAAGATAGAAGTGGCATGCTCTTTGAATTAAATAAGCACCAAAAAAAAGTCTTAATTATTCCTTTTATCATAGAAAAGTCAACTATTTTGTTTTAAATTTGTTTAGATATTTTTTTTCATTTCTGAGGAGAGACAGCGTGAGCAGGAGAGGGTCAGAGAGAGACATATACAGAATCTGAAACAGGCTCCAGGCTCTGAGCTGGCTGTCAGCACAGAGCCTGACGCAGGGATTGAGATCCACAAACTGTGAGAACAGGACCTGAGCCGAAGTCAGATGCTTAACCAACTGAGCTACCCAGGTGCCTTGAAAAGTCAAGTATTCTAACAATAGCTGTGTTATATACATCGTGATATGTATTTGATAATTCATTGTCAGAGGTGGAGACAAAGGATTCCTTGATGTGCTAGTAGCTAAGAGCACAGGAACTCCTTCTTGGCCTCCTGGGAATTAAAACTCTTGTGTTGTTAAATCCAAATTACTACTCTACAGTGTGGGTCCAAGTAGTAAATACAACTGACTGAACTAAAAGTCTTTTAAAATATATTAATTTAATTAATATTTCCTGACACTGTTCTAAGCATGTATGACCTATGTTAATCTTCATAACAAGCCAATGAGATGTGAATAAATTGCATAGATATTTAAGTTTTTTGTCTAGTTAGTGAGTGGAGTAATTGGGATTAGAATCTGACATTTGGGGAGGGATTCTTTCTATTGTCAATAGACTTGAGACTTTCTCCCCTTCATGACTCTATTACCATACCTACCATGAGACTATTATCAGATGTCTGATCCCCTTAATTAAATAATCATGGTAGTTTCCTCCTCCTAGATACCTCTACATACTTGTTTACTCTTATTGGCCTTTTTCATTTTCCATCTCATTGACTTTTCTAATTTTCTTCTTAATTTACTCACTTTTCTTATGTCTTACTCCTGGGTTTCCCTTTTATTGCCATTTGATAAATGAATACATTTTCAAAATTAAGACATCAGCTATATATTTCCTAGTTTACTTTGGCAATTTTGTCTATTTCCAGGTTAACAGATTTTATTTTCGAGAGATACCACCATTTCCCATCCCAATGTTCTTTTTCAGTGTGAACCTGTCATTTCCCCAACGGGAGGTAGAATCCAATTTCCCTCTCCTTCAATCTAGACAAGTTTATAACTGCTTTGACCAACAGAATATGTGGGAAGAAAGCTATATATCTTCCAAAGCTAGGTCAAAAGAGGCTATCAGCTTTAACTGTTCTGTTGAAGCATCATTCTGAGCAAAGCTAGTTGACATGTAAGAAGTCCCACTACCCTGAAACTACCACTGGGTTTAATATTTCCTAGTGTAATATTTCCAGACTTTCTGTTATCTCTGCTTATTCATGAAACAGGTGAGCAAATCAATACCATTCAAGTCAATAATTCAAATCAATCAATAAACCCACTAGCGGAGTACCAATGAGTCACCTCAGATAATGAAATGAGAAGCAAAATTGTAGGCCTCCATATTTATCTTAAATAACTTGCTTTCATGTCAATCCCTGCCTCTATTTCTGACCCACAGTATCTTTAAAAACAATGATTTAAGTTTAAGCCATTAAATTTGAAGTGTTTTTTTTTTTTTGTGCAACATTATTAACTAGAATACCCATGTATTCTAAAACCCTCACTTTACAGCTAAACTTGTAGTAATTTTCTGTTCCCATCTCATTCCCTGCCTATTATGTTCTTTTTACTTTCAAACCTTGTATTCTAAATACTACATTCGGCACTAGACACATTAACATGAATAAGATGCAGTCTCTTTTCTGATGTCATATTTGGAAAATGTTTTTTTGAGAAAAAAGAGCAAATATAACAGTGCTTTAGATTATATCAATTTTAGAAATAAAGGTATTTGGGGGGAAATAAGAATCACAATCAATACTCAGTAGAGTTAAAATTTAGTTTATTTTGGGGTACATGGGTGGCTCAGTTGGTTAAGCATTTGACTTCGGCTCAGGTCATGATCTCACAGTCCATGGGTTGGAGCCCCACGTCAGGCTCTGTGCTGACAGCTCAGAGCCTGGAGCCTGCTTCAGATTCTGTGTCTCCCTTTCTCTCTGTCACTCCCCTGCTAGCTCTCTGTCTCTCAAAATAAAATAAACACACAAAAATAAATAAAATTTAGTTTATTTTATGTTTGATACATTTAATGAATGACTAATCCTATTTATTCTACTACTAATATAAAATTATTCTTTCCATTTCTATTCCTAAAGTCATTGCCATAATATATGTACTCTCACTCTGTGTTGTAAGTTTTCCTAATATACAGGCAATATATTGTCTCAATCTCTGGATGAAATTAAATAATTAGTTACATAATAGAGTATTAAAAGTTATGCAATAAGATCTGTGAAAAAAGACAACTAAAAAGTTCTCCTCAAAGGTATATAGAAAACCCAGAGATTGTCAGCCAGGCCAGTATGTACAAAGACTCTGTGTTCATTGTTCATATACAATGTGGTGGTGTCTTTATTTTGTTTCATATTAAAATGTAACTTCTGTCTTGGAAAAAAAATTAACAAAACGTGTTCCTCAAGTAATTCAAATATTTAATAGCGATGATAAAACAGATTAGAAAACAAGTCAATGAATTACTTTCCAGTGGTTCTCCAGCTATTAATTACCACACTCCAGACCTGTGTCTACAGTTCCAGAATTCTAGAATATATCATTCTAAAATAAAGAGTACATACATCCTATAGTAATTCCTCATGCTCAAGTTTCCTAAATGGTGATGCAATGAGGGCCAGATATTTATCTGAACAGGCAGCAGATTTTGCACCAGAAGAGAGAAACCTCAAAGATCTGAAGAGTTTAAATATGGTGGCATAAATACTGCCCTTATCCACTCTGGACCAAATTCCCTATTTCTCTTAAGGAAAGGCCCCTAACTTAGTTCAACTCTGAATTATGATCAAATGTTTCTGGGGTAAAAAGGGGGGAAAATATCTCTAGGCTTATTACCCTTGCAGCTTAAGCAGATTGCTCTAGGGGAGATAAGCCTTTAAATAGCACCAGAGCAATTCACTATGTCTAACTTCAAGAGGATGAAGTTAGCAATAGTGTTTATTGTGGACCTCTGCAGCCCACTCCACAGAGGGCACTGGCAGTTTTTGCCACTGAGGCAACCAACAATAACCGGTGTTGCCACAGACACGTGGAGAGGGAAGGCTGCTGTGCGCCCCTAAGAAGGAGGGCTGTTGCACTGTTCAGGACCATGGCGTCCAGTCTCTCCCATTCACGCACACAGCCCACACCTCAGAGCCCTGGCTCTACCGAGTGTCAGTACTTCAGACCCTACTCTACAGCTGCGTAGGCACCTAAGCCACCATGGGCGGAGGGGGGGAGGGAGGGGGGAGGGGCTACCCAGTGCCCTGGACCCTGGAGCTGCTTTCATTTTGTGAGCACCTGTACTCCAGTGGCCAACACTGTGGCTGTTCCACAGGCACTGTGCTCCTACCACGGCTAGTGTGTTTAAAGTGCCCACAAGCCAGACCTGCTGCCATGAGGGCCTCTCTCAGCCACCACATATCTGTGAGAAAAAAGGAAATCAAGAGGTCTCCACCAGCCTTTGATACAGAAGACCCTAATAGCCCTTACCACCACGACAGATACCCACAGCCCTGGCCACTAAGAGCCCCTGCACTCGTCGCTAATGCTGACTTCAGCTGATGGAGATGCATGAGGTCAACACCCGTGGGTCTTTCCTGGAGCTAGAATTGCCACACCTCAGCCAGGTGGCATCCTCAACTCACCCACAGGTGAAGATTTCTGCACTCAAATCAGTATGTAAAGTCTAGAACAGGTAACTGCTCCATCAAATGTGGAGCCACCTACACAAGGTGGGAAACATGATACCACCAAGGGAACACAATAATTCTAAAGCACCTTAAGCCTGTGTGGGTTATGGGATTTTATCAATGAAAACAATTTTTGCATTATGAAGATGCCAGAAGGGGAAAAAGAGACAGAAGCTGATTAGAAATAAAATGTCTGAAAACTACCTAAACCTGGAGAGAGATACATACAGGTACCTGAAGCTTATAGGTCTCCATGCAAACTCAACCCCAAAATGACTACATAAAAACACATTATAATAAAACTGTCAAAAATCAAATACAAAGAATATTGAAACCATAAAGAGAAAGGAGACTCATCTCATACAAGGAAACCTACTACAGCTATCAGCAGATTTCTCAGCTGCAACCTTACAGTCCAGGAAAAAGTGGGATGATGTATTTAAAGTGCTGAAAGAAAAACAAACAAAATCAAACAAGAATACTTTACCCAGTAAGTCTTCAGAAATAGAGGACAGATAAAGACCTTCCCAGACAAACAAAAGCTGAGAGAGCTCATCACCCCTAGATCTGCCTTATAAGAAATGCTAAAGTGTCTTTATGCTAACATAAAGGATTCTGATTAGTAACATGAAAACAAACTGAGTTTTAGCTAACATCAAAACCCATGTTGTTAAAAATAATTATATATTTCTTTGGAATCTAGGAAAGTATATGGTACACCTTTTTTGATTCTATCATGAACACAAAACTATTAGGAAAAGCAAGATGACCTTAAAGAGACAGTGTTCAAAGAAACATTTGTTTTCTCAAAATACCTCCATTTAAATAGCTTTATTTAAGTGGCCTAACATTTTCCTCATTACCAATCTATCAATTTTTATGTTACATTATATATTTGTGTAATTCCTAATAACTTAAAAATAAGGTTTAGCTCTGGATTATAGCTATTATTTTATCTTAAGTGATTTTCATTTCAAAGTACATGTGTAATAAGGGGTAGAATCTGAGGAGCACAAAGTATACAGCGATATTATTTTCTAAATGTCAGCTATGTTATATTTCAGAAGTCGCCTGCCTGTGTGGTGTTTCCTTTAAACCATAACACTCCCTTTTTTACTTGTCATGCATTTATAACATTAAGGTAAGAGTTGAGTGAGACAAAACCATTCAAACTATTTCACTATGGTGGGCATCAGGCAATAGTTACCTTCAAAGGTTTTAAAACAGTTTCCACAGAATTGTGTCAATCATCATCAAACATGAATGCATTGAAATAAAGTGAGAATCTTGCTACAGTGTATCCAAGAATTAAATTTCAATAATGTTTCTGTTTTGTTTTAGAATATTATATTCTGTACTCTATTTTTTTAATGTTTCATTTATTTCTGAGAGAGGGGGAGATAGCATGGGCAAAGGCGGGTCAAAGAGAGAGGGAGATACAGAATCTGAAACAGTCTCCAGAGTCTGAGCTGGCAGTCAGCACAGATCCCGACACCGGGCTTGAACCCACGAACCGTGAGATCATGACCTGAGCCGAAGTCGGATGCTTAACCAACTGAGCCACCCAGGCACCCCTTCCATAGTCTATTTTAAATTATTTGAAAAATCTTATTTCCAAACAAACTGATATTGTCTAACTGCATGCATAAAATTAAACAAGGACAAACACAAAACAAAGTTATTTTTTTTAATTGCCAAACAAATTCACTATTTCATAATCAAAGGCAGATACTCCAGGGCACGAATTGCACAGAGTTAATTCATGCTTAGGTGCATTGATGGCTCAGAGCCTTCAGTCTCATGCTTAGCAGCACACTAGGTGTGAAATATTACAACACAATTCACAACCTGTCATGTCTTATGGCTTAATTAGGAATGTTTACGATCTTGTTATTCATATTCTATCAGTAATAGACAACTAAAAAAAGAGACAAGGGACCATTATATGCAGAATAGTGTCATCATCATCATATAAACTGAAAGCTCAAACTGTGGCTTAATTCAGTCTGGAATGGTAACTAAAGAAATAACGAAAATAAGTATCATAGGAGAATAGAACCGCACGAATACTGTGCCCAAGAAAAGAACTGTGAAGTGACATATGCATGTATTATTTGAAGTCATTATTGGATACATGAATATTTGAGGATATTTACTTGGGTTAAAAAGACATTCAGTATAACCATCCAAGAAAGCTACATATACACTGAAAAGAAGGAAACTGGATTAACCCATGAACACAAGACAGGGTTTGTGACTCTTAATGCATTAACTTAAAAAAGATTTTGTTTTATTCTCTGATGATAGAACCTTCAATATTTTCAATATTTCTTATATCTAAATGGCTACCTAGTGATTTCACAAATTTTGGATTCTATGTTTTTATTTTCATACCTATGTTGTAGGTAAATATTTAATAACTTACATCAGCATAAAACATATAGTGAAGTTCATTTTAAGATTGTTAGTGTAAAAAGCACTTACAGAATGATCTGAGAATTATAATATATCAAAAAAGATGTTGGGCATGAGGTTTAGTAAATTAGGATTAAACAATAACATAAAGGAATCAGACATGATCAAATATGAATGTCCTATTTTTACGTGTAGTATATACTCCAGATTTAGCTATTTTTTTCGTATAGTCAGGGCAAGAATATCTTTATTTGTGTGTTTTTAGCGGTCAAAATGTGAATATCTACTATAGCCTGCAAGTGTATGGTAGTTGAAACCACTACTAAAAAAAGAGTCTATTGTTACTTTTTTAAAAATTCTGTAAGTGTATTTATTTATTTTGAAAGAGAGAGCACACAGAAGGGAAAAAAAGAGAATGGGAAGAGAAAGAATCTAAAGCAGGGTTCAGCTTTAAATCTAAAGTCAGCGCAGAGCCTGACTCAGAGTTTGAACCCACAAATCATGAGATCCTGACCTGAGCTGAAATCGAGTCAGATGCGTAACTGACTGAGCTACCCAGGTGTCCCAAAGTCTATTGTGATTGTGTAGGCACCTCCATTTCTTTTTTTTAATAGTTTATTGTCAAGTTGGTTTCCATATAACACCTAGTGCTCATCCCCACAAGTGCCCTCCTTCATGCCCATCACCCCCCTTCACCACCCCCCCACCCCATCTGCCCTCAGTTTGTTCTCGGCATTCAAGAGTCTCTCATGGTTTGCCTCCCTCCCTCTCCCCACTATTTTTCCCCTTCTTCTCCCCCAAANTCCTATTAGTTTTATGGGTTGTTTTCTTTAGGCACCTCCATTTCATCCCTTAGCGCTCAAGAGTTCAGGTTTTGTTTTTGTTTTTGTTTTTTTTCCTGGTCAAGAAGGGTCAAATATTATTTATTAATGTAGCAGGAAATGATTAAACTAGGTTGCTCTGAAAGCTTTTTTGAAAGTACGAAAGGTACCATTTACTTGGCACTTTCTACTCGATCTGCCTTTAATTTCCTTCAAATATTTAGAAAATGATTGTATTAATATTAACAACAACAACAACAAAGCAACTGGTATCGAGATACTGATGGTTTCATAAATATATTCAAGTAAACTGGAACTCACTGAAACATCTAGTTCTAAAACTGACTGATTTTTTTAAGGTTTTATTTATTTTTGAGAGAGAGACAGAATGTGAGTGGGGGAAGGGCAGAAAGAGGAGACCCAGTCTGAATCAGGCTCCAGGCTCTGAGCTGTCAGCACAGAGCCCTCTGCGGGGCTCAAACCCATGAATCCTGAGATCATGACCTGAACTGAAGTCGGACGCGCAACCGACTGAGCCATCCATGCACCCCTAACACTGACTGATTTGATTTAGCTGTGTCAGCACTTACTCATCCATCCATAGTGAGCATCTTGTAAGCAGCACTGTAATATACTCCGTGTATAGTGGTGAATAAAACTGGCATTCTCCCATACAGTTAGCAAAATTTCAAGTTTTTACCTCCTTTCCAATATTGAAAATTAGGATTTTTCTCATTAAAAAATAATATTTATTTGTTTTTGAGAGACAGAGAGCAACTGGGGGTGGGGCAGAGAGAAAGGGAGAGACAGAATCTAAAGCAGGCTCCAGGCTCTGAGCCAAGCATCAGCGCAGACCCGGACGGAGGGTTCAGGCTCACAAACTGGATGATCATGACCTGAACTGAAGTGAGATACTCAACCAACTGAGCCACCCACGTGCCCCAGGGTTTTCTCATTTTTTTAATACTGGAAGTATTTCGTATCATCTGTGGAGTTAATATAGGTACACTTTGTAACACAATGAATTTGATCTAATCGTGTTTCATCTTAAGCCATATGAGTGAACCATTGTCACATAGAAAAATTAGAATGATGGACATATTTTCTTTAAACTTTTATAATTTTCAATACTTACTTTTGTGGGTTATAGAATGTAAAAGCAATTATCCAGGAATCTTGGGCAAATAATAATATAACAACCATTCTTCCATATGTGAGGAATTGAGAAGTTAAAACATTAAAACATCGTCTTTGAATGAATCAATGAAAATGGTCCTCCCTATTGATAAAACATACTTGGTAATTTTTCAAGTACTTTTATGTTACTGTACTTGTAAATTGCATCATGTGTTAAGTGATAACAAAGGACAAAGGCAGTATTGTTAGAAACATACTGCACAAGAGGAAACTGCATTTTGCCTTCGGTAATTCAATTATTTTTAAATTTCATGGAGATTTAATGGCAAAGTACAGATGTTTTTGGTCATTTTAAAGATAAAGACACATATAATTATTTTAATATAAAGACAAAAATTTTAACTATAAATAATCTCAAAGGGAAAAAAAATAGGACCCCCGATTCCTGGTTGCATCATCAGCTTATCTGTAGGCATCAATAAGATCATCCAAAAATTGATCTTTCAAATAAATAATAAATAAAAACTCTTAAAAACCTCTTGCCACATTAAACTCAATGGGCCAATTACAGCATAATGTGATCTGATTGTATTCAATCCCTTATTGATTTAAAGATGCATTTAAATGGATTTGAAACAAAATGAAAATGGTTTCATAGTTGCAAAAGCATGTTTTGTCTTTCTGTTTCTTTTCCATAATCATGCTTTGTTTTCTGCACTTAAAAATTCTCTCATATTATTATGACAGTAATATACATTTTCATGATTTAATGTTTGGGGGAATAATAAGATAGAGGATTCAAATTATTATTTTAGGAATTTATTTAGGACTGGCAATCAATCCTGAAGTAATTTATCTTACTGCAAAATTCTTCCTAATATAAATTTATTTTAGTAATTTGTTTAAAGTTTAATCTCAATTCTTTTATTTATTTACAAGTTCCACTATACTGTGCTCTTACAAGTGACTTTAAAACTGCTAGTTTGTCTGAGGAGAATTCATGCAATCATCTTTCAAATACATATCTTTAAATTTTAATTGGTTTATCTTTTATGAAAGGAAAAGTAATTCACATATCAGTATAAAAAGATCCATAATTATTTTATGAGAAGTATTTTATATTTCAAAGTTTATTTCAATAAACATTATTATTATAATACCATAATTTTTTTCCTTCATATTTCGAGGCCAATTGAAATAAGAGACACTGGGATTTTTAGCACAGTATGAAGAGAATTAATTATGCATCTCCAATTAAGGCCAATTAGAGTTGTACTTCCACTCCCTTTCACACCATGCAAAAACTCTACCCAAAGTGTCTAATAAATGTAGAAAGTTCATTAACATAAAGTTTGGCTTCCATGTCTATTATCATCTCCTGTGGTGTGTATATTACTAAAACGTAATGGAAATTATTAGAGATGTATAACATCTAATACCATCATTTACAGGGACTTTAAATATGAAACTATACATTAACATTAGTAATATTTCTAGGCTTTTGCAAAATATTTCAGGAAGTTTATATTGAATGGCTTGAGAAAAGAGAATTTAAAAAAAAAACATTACCATAAAGGCTTAATTCAGGAAATAATAACTGTGCTGTACTAAAATGAGGCTTAAAAGCTCTCTATGGTTCTTTGAAGAATTATAAATTGTTATTTCATTGGCAGATATTATTTTTATATATGTATATAATCTTTTTAACATTTTTTAATGTTTATTTTTTTAATTTTTTTAATGTTTAGTTTTTTGATAGAGAGAGAGACAGAGTGCAAATAGAGGAGGGGCAGAGAGAGAGACAGACAGACAGACAGAATCTGCAGCAGGCTGGAGGTTCTGAACTATCAGCACCAAACCTGACATGCAGCTGAAACTCATGAACTTGGAGATCATGGCTTGAGCCAAGGTCAGATGCTTAACCGACTGAGCCACCCAAGTCCCCCCCAGAGGAAGAATATCTTATTACTTCATGTTTTCAGTGGATTTCTTCTATAGGATGTATTTACAGATAGTATGTTTATATTGAAGAGGACTGTGAACCAATGCACATTTGATTCAAAGTAAGAGATATGAGAGTTAGACAGTCAATAAATATGAGCCTTAGAGTTAATGGTCTTATATGGTCTATAAAATAATTCATAAGCATCTGTTTAAAGCTATCTATTTGCTGCTTTTGTAAAATGTTCTTTATATTTTGAGGCAATCACGGCATTAATGTGAACATGGTATTTTAGACAAAAACTGAAATTTTTATTTGGAAAACTATTTCATGCAGAAATAACTTTCAGGCTGATATATAAGTACTATATTCAGGTACAGATCAAAATTTAATTTTTAATCAAAATTACAAATACCAAATAAATACCAACAGGTCTGGAAATGACTATTGAGTTCAATTTTGGGATATTATAGGCATGTAGTATGTTAAGATACACACATACATAGGCAGTTGAATTGTATCAGTGCAGTTCAATGGAGAAGGGAAAGTCTTCAACAAAGATATTAGAACAACTGGATATCTTATTTTTCTTATCTTAAATCCAAGTTAGTTAACACATAGTGTAGTAATGTTTTCAGGAATAGAATTTAGTGATTCATCACTTACATATAATACCCAGTGCTCATCCCAACAAGTGTTTTCCTTAATGTCCCTTGCCCATTAACCCATCCCCCCTCCCCTCCAGCAACCCTCAGTTTGTTCTCTGTATTTAAGAGTCTCTTATGGTTTGTCTCCCTCTCTGTTTTTATATTATTTTTGTTTCCCTTCCCTTATGTTCATCTGTTCTGTATCTTAAATTCCACATATGAGTAAAGTCACATGATATTTGTCTTTCCCTGACTGACTTTGGTTAGCATAAAGCACTCTAGTTCCATCCACATTGTTGTAAATGGCAATATTTCATTCTCTTTTATCACTGAGTAATATTCCGTTGTGTATATATACTACATCTTCTTTATCCATTCATCAGCCAATGGACACTTGGGCTCTTTCCATAGTTTGGGTATTGTCTATAGTGCTGCAACTGAATATCTTTTAAGATAAGCAGTGTCTGTGAAGAAATATAATATACTTTAATCCATATCTCAAGCCATAAAAAAATAGTTTAAAATGGGTTGAGCACTTACCCACAGTGCCCTTATCAAAAATTTTTAAAAAGATAAATAGGACTTCACAAAAAATAAAACTCATTAATCAGAATTTACCATTAAGGGGCACCTGGGTGGCTCAGTTGGTTGAGTGTCCGACTTTAGCTCAGGTCATGATCTTGTGGTCTGTGGGTTTGGGTCCCACATCAGGCTCTATGCTGACAGCTCAGAGCCTGGAGCCTGCTTCGGGTTCTGTATCTCTCTCTTTCTCTGCCTATCCTCTGCTTGTGCTCTGTCTCTCCCTCTCTTAAAATAATAAATAAACATTAAAAAAAATTTTTTTTAAAGAAACAAAAAAGAATTTACCATTAAGAACATAATAATGCTACATGGAGACACAGGTAATGCTTGCATCACAGCACGTTTTTTGCAGTGGTGACAATGAGACCTGTAACATTTTGTAAAAAAAAAAAGAACATAATAATGAATTGTATAGATTGGAAGTGTTTAATACGTGCACATATATAATATATATGTGTATATGCATGTGTTTCTGAAAAATTATATATAAAAGATATCAACCAACAATAAGGTAAATAGCACAGTTTTTTTTAATAACCAAAATTTGGTCAGAGATTTTACAAAAGAATACATGCCAATAATCAGTAAGCACATGAAAAGTTATTCGACATTGTTTCTCACCATGGAAATGCAAAATAAAACTCTTCACCCACTAGGATGGCTATAATTAAAAAACCAAAATGTTGGAGATGATGAAGAATAACTGGAACTCTCATACTTTGCTAGTAGGAATATAAAATGGTAGAGCCAATTTGCCAATCTATCTTATAGCTTCTTTAAAAGCTAAATGTGTCACATATACCTATATTATATTATTCCATGTGTTCTATTCATTACACTTTTAGATATTTACCCAACATATGTTCACAAAAGACTTATAAGGGATATTTGATGCAGTTTTATTCATAAAAAACTAAAAACTGGAAAACTACAAGTGTCTATGTAAAGAAGAATGGGTAGCATTGTGCAAATAAATTCTGTGAAATTCTACTCAGCAATAAGTAGCAAAATATAATCTACACAACAGTATGGATGACTTTTGGGAACATTATTTTGAGAACAAGCAACAGACTAAAAAGAACCCATACAAAATGTTTTAACAAAAATAAACTTCAAGAAGAGGCAAACCAATTTATGGGGAAGTAAATAATAAAAATTATTGACTAAAAATGTTCATAGTAGGGGCTGGTTGAATGAGAAAGAAGAGAAATCGCCAAAGTGGTAGAACTTGTCTATGTTTGGCAGGGGATATGGTAGGATATGTTAGTCAAAACACAGTGCATTAATTTGTGCATTTAGGAACTGTGCACTTGGGGCATCTGAGTAGATCCTTGGTTTCTGTGCAGGTCATGATCCTGGGGTTGTGGGATTCAGCCCTGCTTCCCGTCTGTGCTGAGCATGGAACATGCTTGGGATTCTTTCTTTCTTTCCTTCTGTCCCTCTCCCCCACCTGTGCTCTCTCTCTCTCTTTCTCTCTCTCTCTCTCTCTCTCAGAAAAACAAAACAAAACAAAACAAAACAAAAAACAAGAAAAAAAACTAAATAAAAGAAAAAAACTGAGTACTTTACCCAAGTAATCATATATCAGAATTAGAAACATACATAAGATAGATGTCATTTTACAGTATTTGCTTGTGTAGTTTTCTATATAGTCAGTGATGTGGGAAAAAGGTAGAAGGAAATGGTAGGTAAAATTAAATTTCCTTATAACCTACAGCCCATTGACAAATACTTAAGGCAGGTGGAATATAACATTATCCAGGAATTCTTTACTTTCTTGCTGCCAATGTTCTGCTGGAGGTAAAAACAACTTTAGCTTGACAATAGCTAGGCATCTAGTATCCCAAGTGTTCTTCAACATATGAAAATCCTTTTGGAAACTTACCTTGCCTTTACCTCCCACAAACCCAAGTATATAATCAGTCTCCTCACAGTCCCAGGGCAGCTTTTTCTGCTCATGGGTCCTGTCCCTATGCTTTAATAAAATCACCTTTTTTGTTCCAAATACATCTCAAGAATTCTTTCTTGGCTAATGGCTCCAGACCCCCATCATCCAAAACCACATCAATAAGGCATTGAGAAGTATAAAAATTTTGAAATTTCAGCTTATTTGTAACTGGACAAATTTGCCTACCCCTGTTTTATGGATGGTGGTAGAAGAATGGAGATTTCTAGGTATAACATAATGGACAGGAAGGCTGGATGACCTTTATGTTTGCATCAGTTCCCTTTGCTTCCCAAGTCCCACAGGAGAGCCGAGGAGGGTCCCAGGTAGATGCTACACGTACACCACCGGTTTATATCTGAGCTAAAGAACCATAAGCTTAGGAAACCCTCAATTTTGTAAGCAGGATGCTAGCAAACCTGCCACGATATTGCCCTGCAAAGAAGTGATGTATTATTTTGTTCAGGAAATGTATCTTCTCTTTACCCTGAAGAGAGGCACTATATATCTCTTCCAAAGCTGTTCTCTATACAAGCATCCTTGAAAAGCTATCTGGAAAAAAGCTTATTTTAGTTATGGAGAAAGTCCATGTAGAATCATCTCCCAACAAATGGATGTACTTTTTAAATGTTTATTTATTTTTGAGAGTGGGAGGAGGACAAAGAGAGAAACAGAAAATCTGAAGCCAGCTCTGCACTGTCAGCTCACAGCTTGATGTGGGACTCGAAACCACAAACTACAAGATCATGATCAGAGTTGCAATCAAGGGTCAGATGCTAAACACACTGAGCCACACAAGCACCTCACAACATATGGATATTTTTATTTAAAGATAGTTATTTGGGAAAGTACTACATCAATTAAAGGATTTTATTTTGTTTTGTTTTAACATGTAAGTGTGTGTGTGTGTGTGTGCGCACGCGCTCACCTGCATGTGCGTGTAAATGTGCAATATTATGTCAGTTTATCAATCCATATACATTTCTGCAGGAACTAGTGTAAAAGAAGACCAGTACTATCTGTTTTTAGGGATTAAAAAAGAGTAAGCTTTCTTTTAGCTCTCATAGATGTTTAAAAATATTAAGGTCAGTAATGGTAAAATTTATTCTGGAAAGATAAACTTCTCTAAGTATTGGATTGTTTGTTGTTGGTTTTTATGGTTTAATGCTTTTCCTTTACCTTCCTGCATTCTCAGAAATCAAGGAGGATGTAGTTTTGTTTTTGTCTTAAATATTTATTTAAGTAATCTCTATGCCCACCATGTAGCACCCACAACCCCAAGATCAAGAGTTGCACACTCTTCTGACTGAGCAAGCCAGGCACCCCAAAAAACTGAGCAGGTGTTTTTTTTCTCATTCTGAGAATGATAGATGTATTTTGAACTTCCTGGTATCTTCCTGTTCTTTGAGAGCATGCTTGTGCACTGTCTTTAAAGTTAAAACATGTATAATAGAGTAAGTTCTTATTGAAAAAGAAAAGCTTCAGTCAGGAAAACATGTATCTCTTTTTTTGAGAAATGAAATTTAAAAAAATCTAGATTATAGCAACAGGTATCAAAGTTCAACACTAAAATAAACTTGATTTTTTGGGCCTTATCTTTTATTATTCTCACAACAGCAACGTACAAAACAAAAGAGGATGTATATAAGGAAGAAGGAAAAAAATAAGAAGGCATTTCCATTCCTGGCAAGAATTTATGAAAACATTTCTCTAAAAAAGGAATATTAAACTCACAGTGAAAAACTCTACATCTCAGGAGTCACTGAAACTGATGTACAAAATTATATTTTTTACATTCTTTCATCAATCATGATTTTTAAAAATTGCCTTCCTAAAAAATACACTTTAAAAATTTTTACAGCTTGGTTTTTAAGAGTGCACTGTGCTAACCAATTGAGAAAAGTTTATAGACAAAAAGAGAAACAAGAACAAAAGCACCTTATTTTGGTAAGAGAAATGATTCTATAGTAGGCCCTATTTGTCTGTAAATTAAATTGGCACGCCTGAGTGGCTTAGTTAGTTAATCGTCTCTCTGACACAGCCCCACCAGTACTGTCTCTGTCTCCCTCTCAAAAAAAAAAAAAAAAAACACTTAAAAAACTGAAAATTAAATGACTCCTCATCAACTCATTAACTCACTCATTAGCACCAAGATGAAAATTGAAGCGATCTTCTAAAAAAAGAAAAACCTGAAACAACACATAACGTGCTGTGATCCACACCCAAGAATGGCATGGAACGTCTTTCAGGTTTCCGATAGATCAATATAAAAAATAATATGTTTTCAGGCAATACATGTAAAACTTCATCAAAATATTTTTAAACCTTAGATATTAAAATAGGGTTTTCTGGTGCATCTGGGTGGCTCAGTCAATTGAATGTCCAACTTCAGCTCAGGTCATGATCTCTTAGTTCGTGAGTTCGAGCTCTGTGCTGACAGCTCAGAGTCTGGAGGCTGCTTCACATTCTGTGTCTCCCTCTCTCTCTGCCCCTCCACTGCTCATACTCTGTCTCTCTGTCTCTCTCTCTGTCTCTCTCTCTCAGAAATAAGTAAAGATTTAAAAACAATTTAATAGGGTTTTCTGATTAAGAACAATCTCCTTGCTGCACTTTGCCAAAAAATAAATAAAACAGCATTTAGTGTATATAATGAACTCCAACATTGTGCCCAGTGCTCCATCCTGATTCTGTTCTGGGACAGCTTTTCAATGTTAATGAAACTGTGGATCCAGATTTTCTTTCTAACCTTGGCTTCTGGGTCATAGAGCATCAGCTCTGTTCTGGTTGGGATCACCCTCTCCATCAGCACTTCCATTTTTCTTCAGAAAATGTATAAGGTTGAAAATTTGAACAGGAGACGGCCTTGCATTTTTCACCTGCCCATAGCCCTTCCAGACGTTTAGGATGTGATGAGGTTCATTCCACTGAGAAAAAGGCTTTTTGGGTCTTATTGTCAAAGGAAAAGATAGCAAACAATAAAAAAAAAAAAACTATCTACTTAGAGGTTCGGGGAAGGATACCTTGTTATGGATGACTTTTCACTGAGAATAAAGACAGTGCTTCTGGCTTGCCTGAGACTCAGAGAGGATACAGTCTTCAGGGTGACAGTGACAATGACTTCTGTAAAGGACACAATAGTCTCACTCTGGAATATGCCTCAGGCGTTCACTGTCTACTGAGCTATGAAAAGTAGCTGTTGGGCCGAGGGGCTCTATGGAGAGAATGCCACTTCACATTTAAAAACTTTTCAATTTCACACTAGTGCCCTGAGGAAAAATCCAAACTAGAGCTGACCTCTAGGTATCAGCCACCCTTAGCTCACATTTCTTTTCTTTCCCTCCCTGCTTATGTTCCAGATCTACCAAAACACCTTGTAATTCTTGAAAGAATTGTGCTTTCTGAATCTCAGGGTTTTCAGCCTATGTATTCATGTCATTATACACTGTATAATAATTCTTTGTCTGTTTCTTTCCACAGCTTGTGAGCTCTTTCAGAAAAGACTTATTTTCTGCTTTTATGTCTTCAGTCCTTGGCAAACAGTAGCAGGCAAGAATATTAGATGATTTAATGAATTAATTCCCAAATGAAAAAATATATATAATTTTAAACTAAGAACCTTGTTCCTAGAATTGTACTCTCTACCTGAAGATTGTAACAACTGGCCAGATAATAACAAGAATGCTAAGGCATTCATTATGATAAAGGGGCCCTTCTACTCAGGGCTCTCTCTAACTACCTTTCCAGGACTATTACATGTGTTTGGTATTGAGCTCTTACTGAGAACTAATTTTATTTTCAATTAATAGAAAGCAGATGTAAATATCAGTTTTACAAACTGATCTAGAATAAAATAAACAATTTTCAGATTATATGAAATATTGTTTTCCCTCAGCCCATAGTATCACTCTAGCACATACTATGTTATACTAAAAGTTTGTCTACATATAAAAATATTTGATATCAAGAAGGCCAAAAAAGCCATATAAATTATCAGTATAAGCTAGCAGATGACCTCCCACCCCACCACCTCCATTATAAGGCATTTTGAGAAACCTCTAGAGTCACGTGTTTACTTCTGTGTTCTAATTGAGTCAGATGATGGAATTCTTCATTAAGCACTTGCCTGCTGAGTTTGTCAAGTTTTATACTTTATTCATGCAAAGATGGTAATGCCTATATAATCTTTTTTGCAAAACACATTTTTTGAACATTATCCATTTCTCCAGGGAAATTATTTCTAGCATTCCTACCATTGAAATAAAACAAAAACAAAGCAAAACAAAAAAACAAAAAACCTCCCGGTGCAGATTTAGATAATGGTTGGTCATAGCCAGTTATGCAGTGTACACTTGTTAATAGAGACCTTCAAATGCTAAATACCCGCTTCCAAAGTTATAGACAATTAACCTAGATATGCATATGCAGACACTTTAGAGTAAATTTCAGATTTATAAAACATTCAGCCAAGAATTAACAGGCAAAATCTCAATCACAAAGACCACTTGGAATCACTGGGAAAAGACATTTTCTTCCCCCTTTTCTTCTCTGTCCTCAAAAGAAACTCGAACCATCTTATTGTGTGCTTTTGTTCTTAAAATCTTCCCTATCATGAGAACATTTTCCTCAGTTTCTTGCTGTCCTATGGTTATTATACCTAGTGTCTTCCTTTATAGCACTTCAAATATGCATATCTTCTCCTAATAGGGCACATAATACAACTACACAAAACTGAGAAAACATTGCTTCCAATGATTTTTTTTTCTATCCTATCTCTGTTTGGTTCTGAGTCATATGATCAGTAAGTTGCTAAGGTTCTGTTTACTGCACTTCCTTTTCGGTATGTGACTTAGGTCTTACTTCTCAGAAAACATGACCATAAGAGAACAACATTCTCAAACAGGGGGAGGTTTGCCTTAAATTTGGGCCCACTGTTTAATGAAAGGAAAAGCATATGAGAAAACAAAATTTATATGTACCATGGCTGTGTTCAAAAGGAGTGTGACTATATTGAGTTCCTAGGAGAAATAAGATATCTCATAAAATATAAGACAAAAAACCACAATAGTAATGCCGTCATAGCAAAAATTAAGAGTTGCTGAACAGAGGGGCACAAGTGTTTGTGGAGGTGTTCATTTACAGTTTACACTGGAAAAGAGAGACATGCTGTTGACTTCTGAAAATTGACAATGGCTACTAGATTTGAGCTCTAGTGTCTCTGGGAGAAGGAGTATATATAGTAGACTACTAGGAAAAACTTAGCAACAAGTGAAGAATTGATATGAAAAATGATTTATCTTTTAGAACTGTGTTTCCCTTTCAAATGCCTGGCATAATAGAAAGTATCTGTTCAGCACATTGGATAAATCAGGGATATATTTGTATGGGTCTGAGTGAATAAATATTTTATATGAAATGTTTTAAAGAGGAAAACAAAACAAAATGTAAGGAAAGCATCAAATATTGCATTATAATAATGTGCTCAAATATCAAATATCAAATCATAAACTATAAATAATTATACAATATTTAATGAATAAATATTGAGCCTAATCCCAGGCAATATACTGAAATGGCTAAAAAATTCTGGATCAATACTTCTTGAACATGGTAATTTCAAACGATATTTTTATTCATGTATAATTAGCATACAGTGTTATATTAGTTTCAGGTGTACAGTATAATGATTCACCAATTCTACACATTGCTCAGTGCTAATCACAATAAATATATTATTAATCCCCTTCACCTATTTCACCCATCCCCCACCCACCTTCGCTCAGTTTGTTCTCTACAGTTAAGAGTCCATTTCTTGATTTGTCTCTTTTTTCCTTTATCCATTTGTTTTGTTTCTTAAATTCTAGATATGAGTGAAATCATATGGAATTTGTCTTTCTCTGACTTATTTCACTTAGCATTATGCCCAATAGATTCATCCATGGTGTTGCAAATGGCAAGATTTCATTCTTTTTATGGCTGAGTAATATTCCCCATAGAATATATATACATACATATATATATATCACGTATATATCACATATATCTCTATGATCTTTTTTATCTGTTCATCTATGGATGGGCACTTGAGTTGCTTCCGTATCTTGGCTATAGAATAATGCTACGATAAACATAGCGGTGCATATATCTTTTCAAATTAGTATTTTCATTTTCTTTGTGTAAATATTCACAAGTGTAATTACTGGAACATATGGCAATTATATTTTTAATTTTTTGAAGAGCCTCCCTACCATTTTCCACAGTGGATATGCCAGTTAGTATTCCCACTAACAGAGGGTTTCTTTTTCTCCACATCTTCACCAATATTGCTACTTCTTCTTCTTCTGTTGTTGTTGTTTATTTTACCCATTCCAACAGGTGTGAAGTGTTATTTCATTATTGTTTAGAATTGCATTTCCCTTTTGATTAGTGATTTTGAGCATCTTTTCTTGTGTCTGTTGGCCATCTGTCTACTTTGGAAAAAATGTCTATTCAGGTCCTCTGTCCATTTTTAATTGGATTATATGTTTTTTGGATGTTGAGTTGTATAAGTTATTTATATAGTTTGAATATTAGCCCTTTATTGGATATACCATTTTCAAAAGCTTCTTTCGTTCAGTACATTGCATTTTGGTTTTGTTGATGGTTTCCTTCACTGAGAAAAGATTTTTATTTCATTGTAGCCCCAATAGTTTAATAGTTTGCTTTTGTTTCCTTTGCTTGAGAAGTTATATCTGATTGCTATGGCTGGGATTTCCAGTACCATGTTGAATAAAAATGGTTGGAGTGGACATCCTTGTCTTGCTTCTGATCTTAGAGAAAAAACTCTCAGTTTTTTATCATTGCGTATTATGTTAGCTGTGGATTTTTTTATTTTATTTTATTTTATTTTATTGTTTTTTTTTAATTTTTATTAATTTTTATTTATTTTTGAGAAAGAGAGAGAGCGAGCACAGGAGAGGGATAGAAAGAAAGGGAGACAGTTGATCCAAAGCAGGCTCTGCACTGATAGCAGAAAGCCCAATGCAGGGGGTTGAACTCCTGAACCATGAGATCATGAACCAACTGAGCCACCCAGGTATACCTTTTTGTATTGTTCATTAGCTGTGGATTTTACATATTTGGCCTTTATTGTGTTGACATATGTTTTCTCTAAACCTACTTTGTTGAGATTTTTTAGCATGAATGTACGTTGTACTTTATTAAATGTTTTTTCTTCATCTACTGAGATTACCATGTTATTTATTCTTTTTCTTGTTAATGTGATATATCATGTTGATTGATTTGCAAATAGTGAACCACTCTTGCATCCATGGGATAAATACCCATTGATCATGGTGAATGATTTTTTTAAATATATTGTTGGATTCAGTTTGCTAATATTTTGTTGAGGACTTATGCATCTGTCTATCAGAGATATTTGCCTGTAGTTTTTTTTTGTTGTTGTTGTTGTTATGGTTTTTATTATCTGTGTGTGGTTTTGGTATGAGGGTAATGCTGGCCTCATAGAAGTAATTTAGAATCTTTCCTTCCTCTTCTGTTTTTTGGAATAGTTTGAAAATAATAGGTATTTTCTTTAAATCTTTGTTAGATTTCACCTATGGTGTCTTCTGGTCCTAGAGTTTGTTTACTGGGAGTTTTTTAATTACTGATCAATTTCATTTCTACTAATTAGTCTGTTCAGAGCTTCTATTTCTTCGTGATTCAGTTTTGGATGGTTATGTTTCCTGGAATTTATTCATTTTTTCTAGTTTGTCTAATTTGCTGGCATATATTTTTTCATAATCTTTAGTTATCCTTTGTATTTCAGTGGTGTGTGTTGTTATGTCTTCTTTCTCATTTCTTATTTATTGATTTCAGTCTTCTTTCGTTTTCATTGTTTCTTTCTTTCTTTCTTTCTTTCTTTCTTCCTTTGAAGAGTCTGGGTAAAAGTTTATCAGTTTTGTTGATCTTTTCAAAAACTAGCTTCTTGTTTCATTGATCTATTCTTTGTTTTTGTTTTAGTCTTTTGGTCCCTTTTCATTATTTCTGCTCTATTCTATATTATTTCATTCCTTATACTGGCTTCAGGGTTTTTTTGTTCTTTTTTATCTCCGTTAGATGTAAGGTTAGGTTGTTTGAAACATTTTGTGTTTTTTGAGGTATAACTGTATGGCTATAATCTTCCTTGTAGATGAGTTTCTTGCTGCATCCCAAAGATTTTGGACCAGTGCGTTTTCATTCTCATTTTTCTCGATGTATTTTTTATTTCCTCTTTGATTTCTTAGTTAACTCATTAAGTGTTTAGTAGCGTGCTATTTAGCTTTGTGTATTTGTGTTCTTTCCAGATTTTTAAAAATTGATTTCTAGTTTCATACCACTGTGCTTATAAAAGTTGCATGACATGATTTAAATCTTTTTGAATTTGTTGAGACTTGTATTGTGGCATAACATGTGATCTGTTCTGGAAAGTATCTATGTGCACTTGAAAAGAATATGTATTCCTCTGTTTTGGGGTGGAATGTTCTGAATATATCTGTTAGATCCATCTTGTCCAGTGTGTCATTCCATGCCACTGGTTCCTTGTTGATTTTCTGTCTGGTTGATATAGCCATTAATGTAAATGGGATATTCATGCCCCCTACCATTATTGTATTACTTTCAATTTCTTCTTTTATGTCTGTTTATAAGTTGTTTTATGTATTTGGGTCCTTTCATGTTTGGTACATAAATATTTAGAATTGTTAGATTTTCTTGTTGGATTATTCCCTTTATTTATGCTGTATCCTTTTTTGTCTCTCATTACAGTCTTTGTTTGAAAGCCTATTTTGTTTGACATTGTTATCAAAATTGATATTGATATGGGGAAATATTGCTACCCCAAATTTCTCTTCACTTCCATTTTCATGATAAGTGTTTTTCTATCCCTTTACTTTGAATCTGCATGTGCCTTTAGGTCTGAGTCTCTTGTAGGCAACCTATAGGTGGGTCCTGCTTTTTTATCCTTTCAATCGCTGTTTACATTTATAGTTATTATTGATAGGTATGTACCAATTGCCATTTTGTTACTTTTTTTTTTACAGTTGCTTTAGTAGTTCTTCTCTGTTCCTTTCTTTTCTTGCTCTTTTCCCTTATTGTTTGATGGCTTTCTCTAGTGATATGATTGTATTCCTTTATCTTTATCTTTTGCATATGTATTAAAAGTTTTGATTCATGGTTACCATTAGACTGATATGTAATATTTTCTGCATATAGCAGTCTATATTAAGTTGATGGTCACTTGAGTTTGAACCCATTCTGAGAGCACTAACTTTTTATCCTCTCCCATGTTTTATGTATATGGTGTCATACTTCACATCCTTTTATTCTGTGAAACCCTTGACTTTTTTAAAGATATTATGGATTTTTTTTCTATTTTGCTGCTTTTGTACTTTAATCTCTGTACTGCTTTTTTTCCCCACCATACTTGTTTTATAAGTGATTGATTTACTTTTATTATGTTTGTATTTACTTGTTAAATTTTTGCTTTCCTAATTTTTCTTACTCCTGATTTTTCCACTCCTTTTCTTCATAAAGAATTCTCTTTAACTTTTCTTTTAAGGCCTGTTTACTGATGATGAACTCCTTTTACTTTTATTTGTCTGGGAAACTCTACTTCTATTCTGAATGAGGCTCACTGATAGAGAGTATTCTTGATTTTTCCTTTCAGCACTTTGCCACTCTGTCTGACCTGTAAAGTCTGCTGAAAAATTCTACTGATAGTCTTAAAGGACTTACCTTGTATGTAAAACTTTTTTTATTTTCTCCTGCTGATTTTAAATTTCTCTTTTTCACTTTTTTTTTTTTTTTTGCCATTTTATTTATTATATGCCATGATGTGGACCTCCTTGGGTTGATTTTGCTGGGGGTTTCTCTGCTTCCTGTACTTAGAGGTATGTTTTCTTCCCCCAAATTAGAGAAATGGCTCCTTCCAGCTCTTTTGTTCCTGGAGAAGTCTTAAGTCTCCCCGTCTCTCCAGCACAGGCTCTCAGATTAGTAAATCTTTCCATACACCTGAGGGACTTTTCAAATCGCTGCTTCTATGCTGTACATCAGTGAGGTTTTAGTTATGCTAACTCCCTAAGGGCAGGGGTATAGTTTCCTATCACCCTCTGGCTCTCCCAGAGCAGAGCTCACTCATTTCTAAAGTGCATGGAGTTAAACCCCCATTGATCATATTAATTCAGGAAGATAAGTCCCACTGGTTTTCAAAGCCAAATGTCATGGGGACCTATCTTCACAATGGAAGAACCCAGTGTCTGGGGTGCCTGATGGGATCTCTTCCTCTCCCTTCTCTGTGCTTGTGGTGACTTTCCAGTTTGTGGTTCATCTCACCAGGAGTTTGGTTATCGACTGCATCTCCACTTCTACCATTTTTTATGTGGCCTCCTCTCTAAAATTAACCATGAAAAGTCTTTTGTTCCCATCTTCAGGTCATGTTCTGGGTTAGTTTCACTGATGTGCCTGTTATCTAGGTGTATCCGTGGAACAAGGTGAGCTTACATCTTGTTCCTACTCCGCCATCTCTAGAGGCTCCAATCTTTTCAAATTCTTGATATCAGAATTGACTACAAACATTCACTTGAGTAGCTGCTAAAAAAATAAATATTTTTTACAGCCATTCAAAATTTAACAACAGTTAAAATTATATTATTAAAAACCACATTTCAGGAGCACCCCTCTATTAGATAGATAAGATGCTGCCTGACTCATTAATCATTTAATAAAGCCAATTAGATTTTCGTACCTAAAAATGTCTCTTTCTTTCATTTCATTAATATAATGTTGAAATTGCAAATTAATTTTATTTCACCTGAATTCTTCTAACCTAATATTTCAAAAAATTAAGAAGCTCTAATTTGCAGGTTGTTAGAGCAATCCTACTGTGACCAGCTTGGATGCCACTGAAAGGGTATCTCAACCACAAAGAGAGAAATGTATACCATACATGACAAGTTAGACATTGAAGGGTCTGTAGACTAGAGCTGTGCCCAGTGAGGTACACTGCCCAATTCCTCTACTCCTTCTCACATATGTAATAAACATATGTCTCTTCTTTACATATTTTTTGTTTGTGTGCTTTGTTTTCCACACCCAGAGACATTAACTCTAAGAATCTCTATAGGCATTTTATCTACTATGTGCTATGGTACTTTCTGCTGACGCTGTTAAAGTCGGTATCTTCAGAACAGAACTGATCTTTGGCTGTGTTTGGCACATTTTGGCAGGATACTGTGTGCTAAATATCACTCTTGCTTTCTACCTGCAGTTACCACAAAATGTGCCATCTAACCTTGATTCAAAAGTGACATCCTATCAGGACCCTCTGGCCTGTGGCCAGAGATGATAAGCTTCAGACCTTTGGCCATCCTAGGCACTGGCCATCACCCTAAGGACAGGTATTAATTTCCTAGTGCACCTGTGGGGTATAATCTTTGGGAAGTCTGATATGGAAAGTTCTTATGCTATAGAACAATGCTGTGGTAGACTATGTAAGAACTGTAGAAAGTGCTGGCTCACATGAGAGAAGCTAGATTAAACATAAACCCAACAAACATAACAACACTAATAATTTGTGGAAACTTAAATATTACTTGTTCAATCAGTGTTTAAAAAGTTAGAAATTAGATCAATCTGGACTTAGATCTACATCTTTTTAAACATGTATTGTAATGACTCAAAGTGTCATCTTCATCATTCTCATAGTCTATAAAGGAAAGCAATAACGATTTCAGAATAAAACAGGTATCTAGAAATGAGTTGACAAAGCAATGAACTAAATTGACAAAAATATGTGTTGCAGTATAATATATAGTAGCAAAAAGTTTTGAACAGCCCGTTTTCATAATAATGCAATAACGACCTCGTTCTCAAAGTGTGGTTCCCAAACCAGCAGCATCAGATCACCTGAGAATGCAGATTTTAAAAAGCCACTCTAGAACTTACTGAACCAGAAACTCTGAGCAGAGGGCCTATCAGTCTGTGTTTTAGCAAACCCTTCAGAACAGTCTGATGCATGCTGAAGTTTGAGAACCCCTAGTTTGGTGAACCATGAAGCATAAACATATTTTTTTGCATTACCAAAATGAACATTTTGAAAACCAAGCATAAGCAAGTTAATATATTCTATTAAATACAAATGCAAATAAGGCACTTAATATAAAAAAGTACATAAAGTTGTATGGATGGATCAAGGAAATTAGTACATAATTATGAAAATAGGCACGGTTTACATTGGAGGTCTGGTAGAAGAATTAGTCTCTGTAGAGTTGTTGGAATAGATTTTCAGAGTTCTCAATTTTACTGTATCTGTAGAAGATAGCAATCAATATTATCACAATTTAAGAAATGAACATAACTGATCATATACAGATACTTTAATAGAAGACTAATAACTTAATGTGTACTTTTATAAGGAAATACTCTTTTTATGATTTGAGTGAACAAATACCTATTCCTTTAATAGAATTTTTTAGTTAAATGTTTGAGCCATTATATTTTAAATGCTTTCTGGTAAATTAAATATCTCAAAAAATATTTCATTTGCTTTATTTTTATTAACTGTAATAAACATTTAGAAAGACTTACAACCAAGACAAGAAGAAGGGACAAGGCGTATTTAAATATTAAGAACTATATGATCTATTTGCCATGTCCTCAAAAATATGTTTTTCTTATTTATGCTTTTTTTACAGTAATACTTTAGTCACTGAAATTTAAAACTTTTCCAACATTCTTTTTTAAGTAATTTTATGTTAATTAAATTCTGAAATATAAATATAATTGTAACAAGATTTATGTAACTAAGAGAAGTGGGAAACACTAAAATCATAGTTTTTATTTACATTGTATTACTTTATTTCTGTCTATTCATACACTAAGTTTGTTTATTCATAAGTCAAGGTCATATATATTATAAATAGTAAATTGGAGCATATAAGGAAAATTTTGCTAAAATCTTATTAGTTTCAACACAATTGAAATGCCAGTATTTAAAGAGCTCCTCTACCTCAATTTCTAACAAAATCTTAGTAATAAAATAGGTAAAAAAGCAATACAAGTAAGCAATATGGCACAATCCTACTTCCTTATAATTTAGGGTGGAACAAAAGAAAGAAATTTATGTTAAAAATATAAAGTTAAAAAAATACAATGTTTTGTTGTAAGAGAAATACAAACAGTATTAGAAGGGTGAAAATCAAGAAAGATGGCTTCTATTGTTTTGTTCTGAGAATTCTTAGCTTGATAGCTAAGACTGGAAAGTAGTCAGATAACTGCAACAAGCTCATACGATTCTGATTTCAATTTTTGCTTGAATTTATTTATAAACATTTCTGCAATCAAAGAAATTCATGGTTAGATGCAGTGAAATAAAAAGGAAATAGAATCATTACTAGGCTTGAAAACTTGGTATTGTTCTTTTTTTTTTNTTTCAAGTCTTAATAATAAAATATCTAATAAAATGTTTATTCCTAAAAGGAATAATATATTCTTAAATACAGTAGCCGCTGGATTTGGGGGGATAAGAGGAATATTTTAAATAATCTGCTTAAAATATGGAAGATTAAATTTAGACAAGCAAGTCTAAATTATAGAAATTAACTCCAAGAACCATCCAGATGACAAGAAGATTCTAAACTTGGTAAAGCAGTAGAAAGAATAAAATGAAAGGATATATAAAAAGCAAGTTATGACAGTGATTATCCATGTTTATTAGCAGTGTGGAAAAGGAAACAGTTAAATACAACTTTAAGGATTTCCAGCTTGTGTGACCACAAGGGGTAAGAGGACACTGAACAGAAATAGACTAATGAGGGGGTTCTGAGTGGCTCAGTTGGTTCAGCGTCTGATTCTTGTTTTAGGCTCAGGTCATGATCTTTCAGGTTCATGGGTTCCAGCCCCGTACTGGGCTCTGCTCTAGCAATGCAGAGCCTGCTTGGGATTCTTTCTCTCTCCCTCTCTTTCTTCTCCTTCCCCACTCACACTGTCTCTGTCTCTCTCAGAATAACTAAACTTAAAAAGAAAGAGAGAGAGAGAGAAAAGAAAAGAAAACAGACTAATGAGGAGAGGGACTAGGTAGAAATAAAGATGAACAAGTGGTTTAAACATGTTAACAAGTCATCAAGCTAGGAGGATGTTGGATGGAATTAGACAAGAAACCCAGGCTCTATAGCCACAGAGGAGAGAGATGTTCATAACTTGAGCAATGACACCAAATGAGACCTCACAGGGAAAAAAGCAATAGGGAAAGAAGAAAATCAGGCCGATTTACTGCTTTCGATTTGTCATTAGTCTCTTTCCTCCAGCACAGTTTTTTCCCTGCATTCACATTGTATGCCCTTAATTATTTTATTTTTTGATTCATAATACCTTAAAAAAAACTTGCAGTGAACAATTGTGCTCTTTCTCTTGTTTCCTGATTTGCTTTGTTTCTAAAAACTATTACCACAGATAGCCCCTTTTTATTCATGTATTATATATTCTCTCAGAGTTTCTTTAGGCAAACAGAAGCATGTATTAATCTATATTCTTGCCCTCCTCCATCATTTGTATGCAAAATTATACTCTGGAGACAGTGTTCTGCTCCTTGCATTTTCATCTAACTATAGGTTTTAGAGCACTTGTCAGAGTTATAGTCAGTGTCCTTGGTCATTCCTGTTTGCAGATATGTATCAGTGCTCTGCATTGTGTGCTATCATTTATTCAAACCTCCCCTTTTTTGATGGACACTAAGAAGGTTTCCTATCTTTTCACCTTTAAACCTCTTCTAATCAGTTTTGCTTCCTATTTATTGCTTCTCCTGTTCTTTTCTTTCGGAAAAAAAATCTGAAGGAAAAATTTTTCAGTAGAAAAATCATATGGAAGAAATAAACAACCATGAAAAATTAGTCAGTAGTAAAAGATCAATGCCAAAAAGCCTAGTATAATGCAAATTCAAGGATGTCACTATTCTTAATTTTTTTAATCACATTTTCTTAGAAAGGACTCACCAACATTCATTAGTAATTGATGGCTTAATTTCATCAATATTTCATACTGGTGATTAATCAAGTTTAGGATTTAAAAGCAATCTGTCTAATTATTTTGTTCATATTCATTATTCTGCTTGTAGATTATTTAAGTAAATGTATTAGTAATTTCTAATATATACTTATTTAAGGCCAAAGAAATAGGTTTTCATTAAAGCCTGCATTAGATGTTAAAACATGATAAACTCCCAAACACTGAAAGTACTCCCTGGCTCTGGCTCCCACATTTCCACCCTTTAACCCCAGAAAGGAGGAATACAATCACAAAATAATTTTATGTGATTCTTGAGTTGGTAAAAGTTTATGAATTACTAGTTTTATGACAATACTTTGGATATCTGCCTAGACTTCTAGTCTCCTGTTGAGAATCTCAAAGGAAAGGAACACAAAGTGGAGATGATCAATTCTATGATCAACCTCTGTGATGTAACCTTATCCTTGAGAAGTGGCTGACCAGTTAGGAACTCCATTTCCCTGTTCCCCTTAACCTAGGTGTGTAGGTAATTGCCTCTCCTTTGCCAAATGACATTTATTATATCGTGCTATTTGTTTGTAATGACATTTATGGGACAGGTTTTTTGATGCACTTTTTCCTCTTTGCCAGATGGATATAGATAAAGACCAACCAATGGGAGGTGTTGAAGTTTCAGATTGGAAAAGTACAGTGTTCTTGATTCAGAATATAGAAGAGGCTGCCTGCTTACCCGGGAAACCCCACATGGGGCTGTCGTAGGGACAAAACATAAATTTCTATTATGATAACCCACTGCAATTTGGCAATACATATTTGTCAGCACCTAATTTTACAATGTTTAATATAAGACATATCTGCACATGAATTCATACAAAATTTACAATGAGCCTTCTGAATTTTTCCTCCCTTTCCTTCCTTCCCATTCTTCTTTTCTCCTTCTCTTTATTTGTCTATTTAATTGAATCAGTTTATGTTATTATTGACTGAAATGTACAGAGATCTGTTCAAAATAATCAGGCATCTATAACTTATTCCTGAAGATTCTGATGATATACCCTCCTTAGGCTGCAGTGGGTGTCTGCACAGTTCCACCAACTCTGGTAATGAGAACATCAAAAGAGAGGGCTAGAGAAATAGGGACTTACTTTTCTTATTTAAGTGCGTCGTTGCAGAGCTTGATGCGGGACTCGAACCCACAAAGCATGAGATCATGACCTGAGGCACAGTAAGGAACTTAAGCAACTGTGGTGCCCAGGCACACCAAGAAATAAGGACTTTCAGTGTAGGTAAAGCCTCTTGACTTTCACTTCAGCTTTAATAACCAAATTCTATGCTCTCCAAAGCATTCTGGCCTTGGCTGGTAAATGATGTATGGTGCCAATACATCTGTGAAAAAAAGTCTCAATACTTGTCTCTATGTCATACTGGCATATAGAATTTTTTATTGTAGAGGGAGAGGGCAAGATGGCGGAGAAGTAAGGAGCTCTGTACTTGCACTCGCGCCCATACATCACACAGAAAAGATCTGAAGCCATTGGAAACCTTACAAAACCTGAGAGATTGGGAGAAAAAGGACGCAGAATCCACTGAGAGAGCCTTCTAACCGGGCTCGGGCTCAGAACACCCTGCGGGCAAGCCCCCGCCCCTGCGCACCAGCCTGACCCAGAGAAGGAAGCAGCGATTCTGNAGAATTTTTTATTATAATGAAAATCACATTTCACCAAAAAATTAATGATGTGTTACATAATAGTAAGTATAGTTATAAAAGGGTGAATTTGGCAATATATGAGGAACAGGATTATAGAAACAAAAAAACTTTATGCATATTCAGTGTATATTCCAACCACTGAACACACATGTCCTCCCCTATCTTATTTGCTCAATTTCCTTCTTTCTCTCAGTTAAAGCAGTGAGAAGGAAGTCTTATTCTCAGCCATTATTTAATGTTCAGTGATTACTCACATTAGATTTTGCTTAACTTCTGCAGTTTGGATTCCCCAAATGATTATTTAAAGCTGCTTACTATAAACTATAAACTGGGTTCACATGAACAATAATTATTTTTTAATATATCTTTAAATAAAATCTATATATTTCCGTTAGTTACATATCTCAAACAAATGATTATCTGAAGAGGGATCACCGTCGGGGGATATGGAGGAAATATGCAAATTCAAATAACACATCTCCCAGCACATCATTCCAATATGCCTTGACACAGGCATGCCCTACAGTTATGAGTGTTACTTTGTGAATAAACTGAGACCCAGAGAGATTTGGCAATCAAATTATCCATAAATGCAATATTTAGAGTATATGTGCAGCTGTGTAATTGAGCTTCAGAACTATTAAAAAGCAGACTGTTCATTTATGTTTGTAATCAAGGCATATAAGATACAACAGAGGAGAATTTGTTCCTTATGTGCTAACTTCTATACAGGAGCAAGATAAAAGTGAGAAAGATTTCCAGGTCTAGCTCTTCATAGTCAATAGCCATACACACCATCTTCACTTATGTGACTTTTCACCTTCCAGAAAGACATTTTCTTTTGGACGAATGCAGTTTCCTATAGCAGTACAGGCTTTCGCCCATGTGTCTCAGTTCAGGTTATGTTGCACAATTTAAATATGGGGACACATGAGTTCCTTTCTATAGAATAAGGTAGCACACCAAGAACATATTCCCTTCTGTTCTGTCTCATGCTCTGATTATAAATTTAAATGAGGATTGCTTGCTTTTAAATGGATTTTAAGCCCTATTACGAATTTGACATACATTTCAAATGTCCCCATTCATGGATTATTCAAACACCAAACACTCTGGGTTTCAGTTTATTTATAATGTTATACCCATGACTGTGGAACATTTCATTAACAAGACATGAGAGAATTATATAATGAGAGATTCACTCATTAGCAGTGCATGCCCCCTCCACACTCCTCAAAGTGGGTGGTCTCTTTCCATATAATCAACTTCTTTAACAGATGTCGCTAATACACATTTTCACATATAAATTATGTTGAAGAATAAACATTTATGGAATTCTGGATTAATTTCAAATAAAATTTGTTAATGATAAATTCTGGATTAGTATCAAATGGATTTATCAAATGGATTTTGTTACTGGTAAATTCCTTCATACGCCTAGCACTACTGCAGTTTTACCTCTGCATTTCCCTCTCCTGACTGCCCTGACCTCCACCCCTAGGCATGTTCTTTCCTGGTGTATGGTTAGGTGCTAAGGAAATTTTTCCGGATCTCAAGAGCGACTAGAAGATTCCTCCTTCTAGCCTTACCCCCCAGTTGCGGTATTTAACTGGGCTGGATAAGGTTGCTCTGTCTTGGGNCATGTTGTAGTTATTTGGCGGTGGTTCTTTTTTCTTTGATTTTGTCTTTTCAATTAATTGAAAATTCTAAAAGCACTCAACCAAATGATTGGGTCTGTTTGGGATCCTGTTGTACTTTCTTGTAGAGCTCAGTGCCTTTATGGGAGCTCAGTATGTTAATAAATTTTACCTTAGTTTGAGATACAACTTTATCCTTGGTTATATTCAAATATGAGATTATATAGATGGAATAGAAGGAGCTGCCACTAAAGAATTCAAGATTTGATGTACTTCTAAGGATACTCTAAAATAGAAACATTTAAACAACTTGTGCTTTTCACCAAAACATTTTATATCTGGCATGCTTCTGGCTTTTACCTTTCTTATTTTTTTTATTTTAGTGTGACTTTTTTTTTAATATCCCCAAAGTGAAAATTTCAAATTGAAAGAAGCCTACTTGCAAGGATTGGAAAGTGGAGAAGGAGGGCTTTGCCCTCATTGTAGCTTTGGTGATGGTGAGGAATAAACTCAGATCAAGTGTAAGCTGATTGGCCAGTCTGTAAGCCCAAAACCTTTTCCACAACTATTGCTTTTTAGAGGGCCTTCGTCTTCTCTTCCAATTGAATTCCAGATTGCCCTCCACCAAGCATAAGATCTAAGAAAAATCATCCCAATTCAGTATGTTTCATAAAAAATATTTGCTTTTATAATATGATATGATGTGTAATGTATCCTGAAATGCTGACTTTTCATTATCTCTGCTACTGACATAAAGGACCCCGCTACATAAAAGACCTTTACACATCTGCACAGAGAGAAAATGCTAGAGGACCATCTATGACTGTTCTACTGATACATCTAGGTTCAATGTTGTGTCAGTAGTGCCTTAATTAAAGTTTTATTTAGAAACAATGGCCTGCGTTAAACTATTTGTGTATATATTTAACACATTACATATAAGGTAAGTTAAATATGTATCAGATCCCTATAAAATAAGAACCAGATCATGTTAAATTATACAGGTTACTTGTTTAAGGCTGAAGGCTTACTGACAAAATATGTCCCCAAATATTTATGACACCATTAGTATTATAATCAGCAATCTCATATCTTATCATCGATGGCATCTCATAGCAATGCAGATAATTGATCAGACATTTAAATGCTTAATTACTTTTCATTCAAATGTATGTGATAAGCATAAGTTTCATTTCATTCCCTTCAGAATTGACGTTTGAAAGCCAAATCTTTATATAAAACATAACTGGAGACAATATAAAAGTAATTTGGCCTTCATTATCCATTGGAAAGAAAGCTTTTCATCTTATAAAATCTTTTATTTTGGATCACAGTCTCAGGATGATTCTAATCAGACGGTAATTGACATGGAAGGACACCTTCCAATTAATTTAGATAGTAAAAAACAATCTGAATCAGGATAAATGAAAGCCTTAAAAATTTATGGGATTATTGCTGAGTGAATGTGCCATAAATATGTCAAGATTTTACACAATAAGCATGCTAAAAGAGTCTACTGAGATAGAAAGTGGAGATGAACAAAGAAACACTTCATGTAGAGTAGAGATTCTGAGATTTAAACACCTTTTTGATTTACACCTCTTGGCTAGTCATAAATAGATACTTCACTGTCTACCGGTGGGAGGTAGGTCTTATTTAAACACATTGATCTGAACTTCAGCTAAACTTTTTCTTTTTCTTTTTCTTTTTTTTTTTTTGGCAATCACAATGCAGTAGTAGTCTTTTGAATATCCATGCAAATGTAGGAGAGCTTCAGTAGATAAGAGAAAACTAGAGTTCATTCAAACCACAAATCACATTTTGTTTCAAACAGGGTAGTGAAAAATTATTTACCACTCTAGGGAAAATACCTAAGTACAATTTGTCTTGCACTATATCTGCTATAGTCATTTTCATTTGGCAGTCAACTGCATATATTGCTTAAATACCTAAAACTTTAAAGTCCAAACAAAAAGAAAAAAAAAAGAAAGTACTTTTATAGGCAAGGCATGTACATGGTTTATTTCTTTTTGAGATAGAATTATGAAGTAATTTTCTACTGTGGGGGCTCCTGGGTGGCTCAGTCAGTTAACCGTCTGACTTCGGCTTGGGTCATGGTCTCACGGTTCATGGGTTCGAGCCCCACGTCAGGCTCTGTGCTGACAGCTAGCTCAGAGCCTGGAGCCTGTCTTTAGATTCTATCTCTCTCTCTCTGACTCTCCCCTGCTCACGCTGTCTCTTTCTGACTCTCAAAAATAAATTTAAAAAAAGAAAAAAGTTTTTAAAAAATAAAGTAATTTTCTACTGTGTACAAAATGTGTCTTATGTCATTTTGACAATAAAACAACTCAATCAGTAATAATATTTATAATTTGTCTGAGACATTAAAATAGCTCTCCTTTAGGTACAGTTGATTAATTGCATTTCATTTAGTTTATAAACAGTGTGATTTAAGATATGGGCCTTTACATTCATATTATGAATATCTTGTATATAATATGTAATACTTTCCACCAGATTGGTGATAAAAATCTATGTAGATAGAAAGATGAATAGAGAGACAACCATATGGTAGGATTTCTGGTTGCACTAAAAATGGTAGGTAATAGGCATGGGGATATATCATGACAGGCCTAAACTTATGGCTTGTTTGGACCTCAGTGTTCCATATAAATAAGGAATGTTTTATAGAAGAGATGAAGCCTGCATGGAATAGATCAGTAAACAGACACTTGGAGACAGGAGTCAACATGATAGCTCTTTTATACAGAATCATTCTGAATGCTTTTAAGAAAGAGGTTATAGGAACAAAACCTAAAGATGATGTTTAAACCAGGGAATGAATGGATGGATGAATGAATGAGCTTTTTGTTTGTTTGTGTCATGAGAACAAGCACTTGGGAAATTGAGAAGTAGGAAGGGCATAGGGACATTTCTAAAATTTTTGCACAGAATGGAAGGAACAGGGTATACCACTTGGGCTCCTCCAAGCTCAGGAATTCAATCTCCGTTAATGAGGATAGTAGCAGCAGTGAAAGTGGCAAGGCCAGTTCGAAATATTTTTGTCAGTAGCAGACATCATACAGGGGGCCAAAATGGAAGACAGATAAGAAAAAGGAAAATAGTACTTGTTATTATGCATGAAATTGCCCAAAGGACTTTTAAGAATGATTGGGGAAGGGCACCTGAGTGGCTCAGTTGGTTAAGTGCCCAACTTGGGCTCAGGTCATGATATCATGGTTCGTGGGTTCGAACCCCAAGTCGGGCTCTGTGCTGACAGCCAGCTCAGAGCCTGGAGCCTGTTTCAGATTCTGTGTCTCCCTCTCTCTCTGACCCTCCCCAGCTCATGCTGTCTCTCTCTCTCTCTCAGAAATAAATAGAACATTTAAAAAAATTTTTTTAAATGATTGAGGAGAGAAGCCCTTTGAATGGGAATTGAATTCCTATGTTAAGGAGGTAGAAGTCATGATGCGGTTAAATTGGTGCTATTACTGATAATTTGATTTCGTATATAAACATAAACATAGCTTTATGAGGTCTACACAAACATACAGATATATATGTATAGCACCAAATGGATGAATACATCTAAATGTACATAATACACACACACCCATATAGTCTGTGACTATGTGTGTGTGAAATAATGCATCTAGATGTATGAATCCATTCATACAGTGATGGCAGTGAGGAATACTAAAAACTATGAAGGAACACAAATTTATCTGCTAATTTAAGAATTTAAATAGTATCCTAGGGCTCCTATAACGAAGTACCACAGACTGAGTGGCTTGAATAACAGAAAATTACTTTTTCATGGTTCTGGAAGCTAGAAATTTGAGATCAAGTTTTGGCAAGATGTTATTAAGGGGAGGACCTATTTCAGGACTCCTGTGTTTATCTTTTCATTGGCCATCTTTTCTTTGTGTCTTCATGTCATATTTCTCTGTATGTGTCAAAGTTCAAATTTCCTTCTGATAAGGACATATAAGGACCAGCCATATGGAATTAGGGCCCTCCCTAATCTCCTCATTTTTTTTTAAATGTTGGTGTTCTTTTTTTTTATAGTTTATTTATTTTTGAGACAGAGAGAGACAGAGCATGAGTGGGGGAGGGGCAGAGAGAGAGGAAGACACAGAATCTGAAACAGGCTCCAGGCTCTGAGTTGTCAGTACAGAGCCTGATGCAGGGCTCAAACCCATGAACCGTGAGATCTGACCTGAGCCAAAGTCGTACGCTTCACCCACTGAGCCACCCAGGTGCCCCTAATCACCTCATTTTTAACTTTGTTACCTCTGTAATGATCTTATCTCCAAAATACAGCCACATTCCGAAGTACTGAGGGCTAGGACTTCAATAAATGAATGGAAGAGAGGGCACAATTCAGCACATAGCAGTGAAGTACTATTTCATTCTATCCTCTAAATGAAAACAAATGGCCCATTTTATTAAAAAAAAATTCTGATGTGCCTTGTCAATGTTGATCCTTTATTTAGAAATGTATTGATTTATTTGGTAGAGTTGAGATGGGGGAAAGTTAAGGGAAATCACTTGTCAGAATGCTTTTTATACCACTTTTCTTAAATAAAGGATCTGTTCCTGTTTGTTGAATCTATAAATCTATACCTTCATTCAGTCTTTTATAACGGGTGAACAAATGTGAGCTATGAATGTTCTCTTAAGAACATCATCCACATTTTTACATAATATTTTTCTGTTTATGGCTTAGAGAAGAAACACCTTTCACAAACAGAATCTCAGAAACATGCGTTTCCAAACAGCAGACTGACGCTTTTGCTAGTCTTGCTAAGAGTTAGATGTAGTTCACAGTAACAGTGCTGGCTTTTTATGAGCAGTTTAAATATGAAACAAGGCAACTGTCAATGGCTCAAAGAGCACGTGGTCTGTTTTTTACTACAAATGAGTTGCACAGAAAAAGCCTATCAATGCACTCAGGTTGCCAAGTATGGTGGCGGGTTCAGGACATCACCGTCAGAAGCACTGTATCTGCAAAACTGCCTTCCCAGGGTGCTAATGAGAGCAGTAGTGAAGAAAGTTTGAGAATAGTTTTCATGCAATGGGAAATAAGTTTGCTTTGATATTTTAAGGATAAAAAAACTTGACAACAACTATATAAAAGCATATTTTGCATAAGCTTTCATTATTTTCAAACTAGTGTTCTTGTCTGCTAACTAAATATGACCTAAATCTTAAAAAGTCATATATATAGTTTATATTGGGATTAAAGAAAAATTCTGAATGTCTTACTTAAATTCAGGCTCTACCATTTACTCCTTTTGTGAACTTGATGGCTTACTCTGCCTCTGTGTCCAAGATTTATTTTTGTTTTTATTTTCTGAACATAAATGGGGTTAAATGATTTGAAGTCCTGTTACAGTATAATAAAATATTCTTGTTCAGTATTTCTAATGTCTCTATTAGGAATGATACACTAAACAAAGACAACTAAAATATAAATAAACTAATTAAGGCTCACAAATTAATCTATTTATTCAGTCATTCCAAGAGTTATCTCCTTTTTCCTGTGCAGGGGCAGATACAGAAGGCTATCAACACTGAGAGTTTGACAATTTGTAGTCATAAAACACTTCTCAATTTGTGAACTGTAGTCCAGCATCAATATTCAAAAGGCTGGAGAAAACACAACAAAACAAAACCAAACACTTCATTATTGCTCTCACTTTGTAGAAAAGGAAATCATTATTATGTTCTCCTGCAGTGGCTCAGCAAGAAAACACCGCTCCATTTCATCCAGTCCTAGGATCTGGGCATTCTGAGTTTTGTTTTGTTTTGTTTTGTTTGTTTTCATTTATCTAACAAATTTTTGTTTTGTTTTGCTTTTCCACTGAAATAAAAGAACAGTAAACATTTGCATATACTTTTGACCTTGACCTTTTGGGTTTCCAATTCTCTACATCAACCAACTGTGATCCTTGAAAGTTGATGATGTCTGAGACCACTTATATCATAAGGTTGATGTGTTCCAGGATGATTATTATTTTCTCCCATAATATACTATTCTTATAATCATTAGAGATAACATACTGAGTAAACAGATGGACTGGTGTGACATAACTATTATTGAGATGATAAAAGCAAAGTGTATAAGTTTTAAATTTTATTCTTCAAAACAGCAAAATGAACCATTAAATTTTTAATCTCATGACACATCTGTCTCTTTCTCTGTCATGCTCACGTCTCTTTTATCTCTGTCTCTAGCATACCATTATTTTTGTCCAGAATGAGAGTCATAAGTCATCTTTCCAAACCATCACCATTTCTAAGCAGAATGTTTAGTAGTTGAAAACAGATTCACCTCACTGACTCTCTGACCTTGGCAAATTTGCAATGTTAAAATAGGGAGAATATTAACTCTTCCCTCATAATATGGTTGCAGTAATTGAAAGAATTAACATGTCTGAAATGTATAAAAGAGATCTTAGCACACTTTTTATTCATGATAATTAATGATGATGATAAAAATAATGATTATGATCATTTATTGAAATAAATCACATGCCTTATATTTACATAATAGTTTTCAGTATTAAGGTTTTTTAAATATAGTTTTTCCTTCTCTCTTGACTGACAATGCTACAGCAAAGAGAATAAATTCCCTGTATAAAGTCATGAATATGTTCCTGATACAGAAGAGCCACAAATAGCGCCTCTTTGTCTTGATCACCTACACATCACTTTCCTCAAGTGGTGAGGAGGTAGAATCATCATTTCCTGGGGAGAAGAGCGGGGTGGGGTGGGGGGGAGGTAGAATTGTCAGTTACATTTGTAACAAATTAGTAATATGAGTTGTTCTACTTGAAATTACTGGTTTGGTGTCTAACATTATTTGAAAAATTGAGGAATTTTTCTGAAATTGCATTTGGTTGTAAATAGGCTCCATCTCCTGGTGACTCACTCCAGAACATTCATTTCAATGATCCTGACATAAACTTAATGCCTCAGAATTCATCTCTGCTGTTTTCCTTGCAAAACTTTGTTTACTGAAACAACTATTAGCCTGCTGGGGCAGACAGTGTCTTTAAAAGAATAGTTAAATAAGAAGTAGTCAAATAGTTTATACTTCAAAACCTTGTTACTATAGCCTTATTAGTATATGTTTTAAAGCATAAATTAATGAAACATAAATTACTGCTTTTTAAAAAAATATAGCTTTTTGAAGCATAAATATTGTAGTGACAGATGATAGTTGTTTTGTGGTATTTCTCATCATCCTATAATATGTGCATCTTACAATTGCTGGCATTCTCTCACTCTCCTTCTCTCTCTCTCTCTCTTTCCCCCTCTCTTTAATAGAGGGATTTGCTTAAATCTTGAAGACAGTGAATACTTATCTTGTAAAGACTTATAAAAATTAAATGTCTTATTACTTGTAAAATGTTTTTAAAAGTGCTCAGTGAATAGTAGGGACTTAGCAAATAGTAAAACTCCATAAATGTTAGTTGTCAAAGAATTATTACTGCTATTATATTATTAATGAAATTCTATGTCTGTTGTTCCTGAACTTATCCTTAACTTTATGTTTCAGCTTCAACCGAACAACAAAAGATGACATTTTCATTACAGGACGTTTTACTATTTTCGACATACCTTCCATGACGATCTCTTAGACATAAAAAGTGTGGGAAGTGATACAATTTGAGCTTTTGAGTTGTTGAAGTGAAGTCACTGGATGTTTCTTTTTCAATTGATATAAAAAAGATATAAGTTCACAAAAGAGTACACCCTCACGAGTACAAAGAGTCTGTTAGAGAAAGGAGCATAAAACATTTTAAGGGAGGAGATTTGAGCAAAGTGGTTCGGTGTTTGTTTTTTTATTCTTCTGAGTTCCTGCAGTTGAATGCTGCAGTAATTTAAGGTGAGACCAACCAAAGGAGTTTTACAGTAGAGAAATGTCATCTTGTTTGTGTCCAGCTCATCATTCATCCACTTTACTACTTGCCAGCAACACTAGCATACAACTTTCTGAGTGCTCGGTTATAAATTGCTATCATGTACCATTGTGCATCTTGCAATTGCTGGCGTGCTGGCTATAGTTTTAAAGAGGTAGTTCTCCTCTTGAATACTCAATACTCCAAATGGCCTTCTTGTTTCCATTTTTTACTTTTTCCATCCATTCTTTATATAACTGCCAGCATCTTTTCAAACATAAATCAGATGATGTCACTTTAGTTAAAACACTCCAGTGGCTTTCAGTTGTACAGGGAAGAAATTCAGAACTCCTTACCATGGGTTACAAGGACCTCATGTCCTAGCCACTGATCTGTCTGATCTCATCTCATAGGCTGTCGGCACTCATCACATCCCAGCCTTACCAGCCTTTTCTCTCTTCCTCCGTGGCTCACCTGCTTCAGAAGCCTTGAACTAGCTTCTGCCTCTCCCTGCAACATTCTTTCAGATGATTTTCACATGTTGGCCCCTTATCATCACTAAATGGTCTATTCAAATGCAACTTTCATAAACATGTCTTTTCTAGACTAGAAAATCTGAAGTACTTGTCCACCCCTATAATTTCTATCACAGTTCTCCTTTATTCCTACAAAGCAGCGTCACCTGGGTAACTTAAAACAAGTCAACAACAAAAAACCTATGCCTCGGCCCACTCCACAGACCAGTTAAATAAAAATTAAAAAAAAAAAAAGAATGAAGTCAGGGCCTCATTATTATTAATTTCACCAAGTGATTATAATGCACAGCTAGAATGGGCAACCACCGCTCTAGTATATCATTTAATTTTTTTTCTATCAAGAATTACCACATTTACAAATTGATTTACTTGTATATACTCACTTTTTTCCCATTAAAGTGTAAAATCCATGAGTGCAGGCATGTATTACTGATTTCCACCCAAGGTTGAAAATCAATATTAAGCAGATTGTGACTATTTGAAAAAAGAAATATGTGATCTAAATTTCCAGCTCAACAACTAGGTTAGATTTTGTGGCAAAGCTTAAAAATTATTAAATAATATAAAGGGTAAATGTATAGAGATTTTAATAGAAAGTAGAGGAAGAAGGGCTTTTGAAAGCAATGATCAATAGTTCCACCTAAAAATTTATGAAAACAAAGTTGCAAACCTTAAACATCTAATACGGTCATGTCTAAGTTTGAGTCCCTCCAAAACAAACTCTAAAATGAGGATTTGGGTGAAACTTTTAAGAAGGTAGCAAAGTGAGACAAAGAAAGGTGCTGTGTCAAGCACAGCTTCCCAGATGGTAACTTGGGTTCAGTTCCTTAGGAAATTCTAGATGGTTTAGGTGACATCATTGAGTTGTCCCAATAAGAGATAAGGTTATTGGAATTTTATACTCTGGGAGCCATTAGCAACAATTTCAAATTTGTACATGGAGGAATATAAATTCTCAGTTTTGTTGTTGTTGTTATTGTTTTTTCTGCACCAGAAAAAAAGGATCTTGGCTACTAAGTTCTGGCCTCCACAAAGACGCCAGGTGCTGCTCTAGGGTAGGAAATCACACTAATAGCCGGCATGTAGGAAAATAATAAAAGGATCCTAGAGGATACTGGAAGTACACTGAGAGCACTTCCCATACTCTGTTGTGTGGACAAAGCCAAGATTTATGAGTCCAAATTTTCTTAAAAGACATAATGAGTTCATGTAAATATTTAGCATTTTATGCTGTTAAATGATATTTTACTTGAGTATAAAAATGGAGAGAGGGTCGCCTGGGTCGCTCAGCTGGTTGCACATTCAATTCAACTTATTTTGGCTCAGATCATGATCTTGCAGTTCATCTTGCAGATCTTGCAGAGTTCAAGCCCCGAGCTCTGTGCTGATAGTATGGAGCCTGCTTGGGGTTCTCTCTCTCTGCCCCTCCCCTGCTTTGCTCTCTCTCTCTCAAAATAAATACATAAACTTTAAAAAAGAATGGAGAAATAGAGAAAATACACACTTGAGCAATATCACTACTTTAATGAAATATTATACATTATGTTTTAAATTACCATATTTGACTGTGTTGCTGGGTATTGGCTTAGACAAGAGCCTATTTAAATATGTACATTTAAGTAATTATGTAAGCTTTTAAATAAGCATGCCCTATCAATATTCAAGGATCATTGAACATTTTCTGACAAAGGTGCCAAATAGGTGATGGATGAATAAAGTACACAAATTCTAAATTTGCAGGATGTAAAGAGACAAATAATTTGAGGTTTGCTTTTCTCCTAGATTCTAGAACTAAAAAAGCACTTTTCCCTGACCAACACATAAATAGAATTTAAATGAAGATTGTTTTGTTCATAGGATAAATGTCTAATTCAGTGTGACACTGATGTGAGAAAAAATGAACCAAACTGACCCAAGGTTTTAAAATCTCTCCCTTTAGAAATAAATAAAACATTTTAAAAAATTAGAAAAAAAAGGGGGGGGGCGCCTGGGTGGCTTAGTCGGTTAAGCATCCGACTTTCGCTTAGGTCATGATCTCGCGGTTCATGGGTTTGAGCCTCGCGTCGGGCTCCGTGCTGACTGCCAGCTCAGAGCCTGGAGCCTGTTTCAGAGTCTGTGACTCCCTCTCTCTCTGACCCTCCTCTGCTCACGCTGTCTCTCTCTCTCTTCTAGCATAAATAAAACGTTAAAAAAAAATTAAAATCTCTCCCTTTAAGGTTGAGTCCTATTTTGAAAAATGTCCGTTGTGCATTGTAGAATTATGGGACACCTTGGAATTATACCAGTCCCATTCTACTTTGGAGCCACTGTCACTTGTATTGAAAGATCGTAGCTTTGTTTTCATCAAACTATGTTTTATTTTTCCTTGCTCCTTAAAAGATACCCCCATATAAAATCATTATTTTTACCTCCACTTGCAATTGTGACTTTAACTACAGCACTAAGTCTAACCCTAACCCTAACCCTAACCCTAAGTCTAATTTTATGATTATGATTTCTAAAAAGGAAATGGACTGCAGGGAATGGAAGTTCAAGACTTGCTATTTTGAAAATCAGTTCTGTATTATGTACTTAAAGGAAAACAAAGAAAACTAGATTTATCTTAAGCTCAAAATTACCAATTGAGATTTATTAACAAATCTAAAAAAAAATCTAACAATCTACCAACTGACAATGGAGAGATAGATGTTTATTACTATAGCAGATACGCACAGTATGTACTGTAGACGTCATCTTTCTCAGTGTGTGTGTGTGTGTGTAGATATGTATACACACACACTGAGCATGTGTATGCACCTCTTTCACACACGTAAAAATTACAGAGTAGAGGGAATAGGCATTTTATTAGGTTCTATACTATATGTAAATATTGAAACAATGCACTGCTTTCAGTGGGATTGAAGATGATTTTGGAAAGCCTTTGTTTTCAAGATATTGCAAATAAACATTTTTGTATATATCATCTATACACAAAATATATAGATATCAAAAGATGCCATTTTTCTACAATGATAATATTCAAGAGTAGTTTGTTAAGTAAATCCTTATCAATATTTTTCAATCTGAAAAATATAAAGTAAAACATATATATTTATATATGTATATCTCACTATATATATATGTATTTAACACTTCTGAGATCAGACACAGAACAATAAATATATAACATGTTCAAATTAACTTTGAATTGGGGTAAAAATCTATATATTAATAGATATTCTTAGCATTACAGACATGTAAAACTAATGCACCTGATATGATCAATATAGTTTCTGTGAACTTTAGATGAATTAATGCACATAAGGAGCTTAGAACAACATCATGATAACCACAATGGTATTTTTCTATAAAAACATGCAATTCCATGATAATTACAGTCTTATAACGTAAATTCAATCTTTTCCATTCCTTTGGGCTTCAAAGAAATGTAACTTTGACTAATGTGATAAAATAGCTCTTTGGCTTTGTGTAGCTTGACCACCTGGAGAGCAGAATATTGATTCTATAATTAACTGTGACCTGCAAAGTACAGCCACAAAAATTACTTTTAAAAAAAATAATAATTTTCCCCTTCTGAGAGTTTACATGGAAAACAAGTTGTAAAAAAGAGGATTTTAAAAACATCACAGTCATTAAAGTTTAAATTATCATGATTGTGATTTTTTAGAACTCATCTTAATGCTGATATATTCACACAAAAAGACAGACTGGTACAAAATAAATTGGATAAAAGAATCCTGGTAAAATATCTGTGACCTGAGATTTCAACAATCTGCAAAGATCTAGCTTTCACACTTTTAAATTTATGAGGGCCCTTAGTATATGTTAAAACCCATAGTCCTATTGAGATTTTAAAAATAAAGGAAAATACAAATTTTCCATTTGAAAAATGTAATTATAGATTAGAAAATTGCAAGTGAGAAAGTGGGCTTGTTTTGTTGTCACTGTTAAGAGAGGAAATGTTCAGCTTAGCTTGCCAAACCTCTACATACATTTTGTATTTGTCACTGATAATTGCAGCTCCAATTTTTAAGGATATAGTGGTATTTATTACTTTTAATATAAATGAGCAATATACACATGCTTAGACATCTATTTAGGCATCACTAGCTTTTTAAAAATATATTAAAAGTCATATTCATTTATACCAAAGTCCATTTGCCATTTAAATTAATTTTATACAATTCAAAAATAATTCTGTTTACATTATAAAATTTCCAAAATGTAGAAATTACGAAAACTCAATGTTCCTGTTGAAAGGAAGTTTTCCCGGGGCACTTGGGTAGCTCAGTCAATTAAGCATCTCACTCTTGATCTCTGCTCAGGTCTTGATCTCAGTCAGGGTCTTAAGTTCAAGCCTTACATTGGGCTGTGTGCTGGGCATGAAGCCTACTTAAAAAAGAAAAACAAGGAATTCTACTGTTACCACAGTCACTAACTCCACAGACAACCATTATAATTTCTTAGGCACCTAGACACAAATCGTATTAATATTTATGCATACATATTTTTTTCTAAAAATTAGTTTGGTCTACAGTTCTCAGTTGCACTTAATATTCTTAGTGTTTGATCAATAATAATACAATAGGACTTCCATTTTTTTAAATGATGTGTCTTGGGTCAGATTCCCTAGAAACAAATCCTGAGTTAAGGATTTTTGTATGAGTGCTTTATTGGGAGAATGCTATCAAGAGAAAACTTTGAGAAAATAGAGAAACCGGGATAAGGTCCCAGAAGAAGTGAACTCAGATACATTCTAGCTGAAATCCATCCTCAGCCTGATTCGTGGTGAGTTCTGTAGTATTAATTGTGCTGCAGTTGTTTCATCCTTAAGAAAAGGGGCCTGATATTTTGTACTATTGCATCTGTAGCTAATTGCCAACAAGTGTCCTTGTAACTCCCAGATGGAACTATACTCTTACAGGTAAGGTGAATACAGCTACTGAAACCATTTCTCTGGAAACATTGTAAACTGTTGTAATTATAAACCCCTAGCTGCCCAACTCACAGAACTTGGAAGATGAGTTAATCTGGATGTCAAGAGATCTGGGCAGGGCACCAAAAGAGTTTTCTACTGGTGGTATGATATCACATCACAGAATAAAACAGAATTATGCTTTAACTATTTTTTTCTTAAGATATATTTGGTTGTGGGGCGCCTGGGTGGCTTAGTCGGTTAAGCGTCCGACTTTCGCTTAGGTCATGATCTTGCAGTTCGTGGGTTTGAGCCCCGCGTCGGGCTCTGTGCTGACTGCCAGCTCAGAGCTTGGGAGCCTGTTTCAGTCTGTGACTCCCTCTCTCTCTGACCCTCCCCTGCTCACGCTCTCTCTCTCCTAGAAATAAATAAAACATTAAAAAAAAATTTTTAAAAAAAAGATATATTTGGTTGAATTCCTTTTTAGGAAGTTCAGTTGTTGTTATTAATATTTTTGTACCAGTGATTGCCTGCATATTATAATGTCTGTCTTTAATAGACGTTCCCGGGACTTTCAGTGCTGGATCAAAGGTCATGTGCATATTAAAGTTTGACAGATATTGACAAATTATCCCCAAAGAAGTTCACATTCTTCATATCTTCACTAACAATGTGAATTAAATTTTTGGTCCTTAATTATCTTAATATAAAAAGTGATGTCTTGGATTGGTTTTATTTTGCATTTTTAAAAATTATATAGAATGTTCAGCATATTTTGATATGTGAAAGCAATTTGTATATTAGTTTGTGAATCAATTTTTCCTCTTTTTTGTATTTTTATTATGTTGCTAATATTGTTCCTATCAGTTTTAAGAGTGTACATATATGTTAGGAAAATTAAGTATTTTAAGATGTTTATTCATATGTCATTCCAATTTTATATTTTGAACTTTGTTTTTATTTCCACTCTGCAAATAAATGTAATTTTATGAAATTAAATTTATTTTTTATAGCACCTGGGCTTCCTAATTTAGAAAGGTCCCCTAACTTCACACATAAATTTTTTTAAATTTTTTTAATGTTTATTTATTTTCGAGAGACAGTGTGAGCAGGGGAGGGGCAGAGAGAGAGAGAGGGAGACACAGAATCTGAAGTAGGCTCCAGGATCTGAGCTGTCAGCACCGAGGCTGATGTGGGGCTCGAACCCACAAGCTGTGAGATATCGGAGGCTTAACCGACTGAGCCACCCCGGCACCCTGACAAATAAATATTTCAGACTCCACATGTTTTCTTCCAAATCCTTTAAATTGTCTTCTTGTTTTGAGGTAAAAATTTCATTGTTTTAATTTGAGGCAAAATTAAATTTGGTATATTTAAAAATCCAATTTTAAGATATTTGGTGTTGCTTACTGTTTAATTGATAATTTATAACTATAGTTTTTGCCAATCATAAATAATGGCTTAACTACCCAAGCTAATGGAAGGCACATGAGAGTTAAGATGCATAAAGATAATTTTCACAAGTAGATAAGTTTATCCTGAAATGTTATAAATGAAAATCAGTGTTAATAACAAGTATTAAAAATAAAGTATCATGAAGAAAAACAATTCTATTTGAAACATAAAAATTGTCTTAAAAACCAAACTCAGTGATTTTTCTGTTTTGGCTTAAAAGCTGAAATACTTTGAATGATAAAATTCTTTCTAATAAGAGTAATTTTTGCTTATATAATTTTATCTTAGCTAATACAAATTTTATGGCATGCCCAAAATTCTTTAACCCACTTAATTTGCTTCATTGTTCATAATTTGTTTACTTTTGTCTATAGGGTAAGTTCTAATTCTGTTAAGAGCTTATGATGTAATGTTAGGATAATTCATTTACTTACAATGCTATTGACTGGATCAATTCCAACACTATTTCCTGTGTTTTTATGTATCCCCATTAGATTCAGTAATTATTTAGACCTTGAAAAATGTGTTATATATCAAACAACAAGGAGAGGTCTCTGGTAGTAATAGAATTTATTTTTACAAATTTCAAACATTTTGAAATCATTTTAAGTATTTATAGGGGTCTATAAATATATGTTGAAGGAATTAAAAAATGATCCTGGTAGAAATAGAATTCCAGTGTTTTAAAAAGAAGATGATTTTCAAGATGGATATCTAGCTTAACTTTTAACTTCTTTAGTAAGTCACAGCAATTCATAAGTAATGTTAAAATATAAATATTGTAAATAAGTTTTTTACACTTATTTACTTATTTTGGGGGGGGCCGTGAGCAGGGTAGGGGCAGAGAGAGAAAGAGAGAGAGAGAATCCCAAGCAGGGTTCTAACTCACGAACCATGAGGTCATGACCCGAGCCAAAATCAAGAGTTGGATGCTAAACCTATTGAGTCACCCAGGAACCCCTAAATATTGCAAATAAGTTTTAACCATCATATGGAACCCAGTGATATTTACATAACATGGTTAGTATTTTTTGTTCCATTACTCCCAAATTCTATCAATATATGTGAGAGGCTTATTTTTATTAAAAGAAAAATCCAAAAAATAGTTTTAATGATTTAGATTTGTAAATAACTTTGGATTCTTTTGATTTTTAAAACATAAGAGGAACACAAGTAACATTCAGCCTATTTTGAAAATGAATCATTGTTTTTCAGATTTTGGTCATAAAGATAAACTCCTCTCTAAGCAGGAATTCCTTGACAAGGTAAGCATTTCTACTTGTAAGCTGTTTATTTCTCAGTAAATTTTTTAAGTGGCCAAAGTTCTCAGGAGAAGTTACAGTAAGAATTGAACAAGGTTAATATTCCCTGTGGCCAGGGCTATGGAAATGGCAACAATGTTTACAAAAGCAGAAGGGTACTCATCAAGTCAACTCAAGATCTCAAAAGGAATGGATATAGTGAGCTCAAAACCTAGTAAACAGGGTGAGTATTTACATCAACATTAATATTGAGGAATCAGATAAACAGTTGAATTTAGAATGACTCCAAGAAGATTTCATATGCGAGTATATCTTGTAGGGTGTGCAGCATTGCTATGAAAGAAGAAAAAATTATGAGATGCTTTGGTGACTAAATCATTAAGACGACAGGGATAGGAAGAAATGGGACTTAGGAAAAGAGTTTGGATAAGTTGAGTATTTCATCCTTGATAAAAAATCTGGGCAGCTGCTATTTAGAACAAATATCAAGAAGATATTATAAACAGAATTAAGCTTTTGATTTATCCTTTGTGTTTTTTTTTTCTTTATGTCTCTTATGAAGAAAGAAGTCATTATACACACTTGGCTTACCTAAGTTTTGTAGATGGAGCTACAGGGAAACATCTAGAGAAAGGTTATAACATTCTAAAAATGTTCTCTGTAGAGACACATTTTATACATAGTTGCTGAGCTTAGCTTATAATATGTGTATGAAGGCTGGTACTATTATCAAATTAAAATATATTATTATTTTTTCCATTTTGAAGCCTATACCAAATTTAAATCAGTGCTGCTTATTCTCGTAAATAAAAATGGAACCCTGCTTTAAAGTGTTAATCTTTTATAGCGTTTTCTGAAGTAAAAGTCATGGTTATTTCTTCCTAAAAATGGCCATTAAAGTCCTTTTTCCATGTATTTTCTCATTAGCTAAATAATAATAAAAAATAATGGGTGTCTCTCGATTTTTCTTCATACAGTTTGGTACTATAGAGTGAAGAAATTTAATAGCAATTTTACTTGTGCCCTCATTATTGGTATGCTGTAGTCATTTTCTACTTTTCAATGACTTTGAAAATGATCTTGTATAGTAGCGGCTTCTTATTATCCAGAAAGGTACTAGGAATAGGTGTAATCTCATTATACCCACAACCACTCAGTAGAAAAATATGTAATATTCATGTGAATATCTGTGAGGTAGTAGGGTATAGTTGAATAGCTTCATTTTCTCTGCTCTACGATGGTACAATTACATTTATTTTTTTAAATGACAAACTCATAAAATCATACAGTGACAATCAGCACAAATGCAGAGTTGCCATTTGCGTAGGAGAAATGGGTTACAGGATAAACCTCTAATTTAGCTAATGGAATTTTGAAATAGAGCTTATAACCCAAGTGAAATCAGACACAATGGTCTTAGTTGACTCCATTTTATAATCACTTACATTTTTATTGCTAATTCACCTAATTGAAGTCAGGAGTAAATACACCATTAGCTCTGGATAACTTAGGTTAGGGTTGAATTTTACTGTTACAAGGAATATGTAAGTGTCCAAAAGAAAGATGCACAAATCTGCTGAGTTCTGTTAGCAACACAGGAAAACAAAGAACTTAAATTACAAGCCTGATTCCTACATCTAACTACAGTGTCTTTTGAGAGCATTTGTGGCCTTATTAAATCTGTTTTAAATAATTTATTTTCTATTGAGGTAATCAACTTGTTTACATAAGAAAATCGAAACAACAATAAATCATACCTTTTTCTATGATTTCTTAGCCAAGCAAATGTATGGATGTTGCAATACCCTAAGTGAGGATTGTGATTGAAAATATTAAAATGAATGCTTCAATATAACTCGAAATCCCAATTGATGACGTTTTGGAGTGATGGGGTGGGGCGCGCCGAGAACCTAGAAAGAATTCTTGAAGACCTCTTGGGTGAAAAATGTGATTTTATGAAACAAAAGGGACCCATCAGCAGGAAGAGTTGCATTGCAAGTGTGGAGAGGTGACTATTTTATTATGTCATCATGGGAGATAAAATCAAGAGAGAGTTTCCAAAGAGACTTTCACTTGCTAAAGATTTACTGGAGGCCTGGCTCTTGTCAAGCTAACGTTGTTTTTCCCTCCAGCAAAGCTTTAACATTAAGACAGTAGCGGAGTTCCTCGACTTAAGGCCATTGATGGGATTCCCTTTTTCTTGTAAACTGGTGGCAATTCTTATCAGATTAATCATTTGTTTTATCATTGTTTTTGTCCTTTTCTGTTTTTGGGTAGCCAGGGGTGTCCAAAGAATATCAAACATTGCCTACCTGGGGTGGGGGTGGGGGTGCCATTAAACTGCACTTTTGTCGGGGCGCCTGGGTGGCTCTGTCGGTTAAGCGTCTGACTTCGGCTCAGGTCATGATCTCACGGTTCGCTGGTTCGAGCCCCAGGTCGCGCTCTGTGCTGACAGCCAGCTCAGAGCCTGGAGCCTGCTTCCGATTCTGTGTCTCCCTCTCTCTCTGACCCTCCCCTGCTCATGCTGTCTCTCTGTCNATTAATTTAGGGCAAAAATAATATTTACACTTTTAATAAAACAACAAAAATGTTAATATTAAATATCAATTAAAATAATGGAATCTGTCCATTATTACCTATTTCTATCTTATATTAGCAAAGTATCAAACGTATTGGTCAAAAACCTGGACGTACCTTTACAAATCTAACTTAAATAGCATATGCTTTCATTAAATTGTCAAAACCTTCAAATAATTTTATTGATTGAAAATAGCTAGCATTTACTGAAGTTATTATTCCAGGAAGTATACGAAGCACAGTTTACACATTTTATCATTTTTCACAAACCTTGCGACGGAGACACAAATCTTAGTCCTGCAGAGAGGCCCAGAGACCCGCCGGTGTTAGAGAAGCTGTAAGTGGGAGAGTGGCGTGCCGGGTCCCCGGGACGACTCTTCTTAACCACTTTCCTCCCACATAGTGTAATGTGCGCGAGATCAGGTAAACTTGTTAATCTTCAGAAAGAGAAAAATGCATTCGGATCACCTTAAAACATTACACACCTTATTCCTTGCTATTATGCCATTTTTGAATGGGTTACAGGTAACCCATTACACATATGTAAACAGGTGTGTGTTGAGTATTTATTAAAAACGAGAATGGAAATAATCTTGTTATCAAACAAAAACCAATGATTATCTCAGTTGTTGACCAGTTTTCCAGCCACAGTGATGAATTGCTGTATCTATATAACTTTTCATTTATTGCTGGGCCAATTTTGTTGCTTACCATATGTGATATCTGCTAGGAAAATATGACTAATTGTAATAAAGATTTCCTTTAACAATAACATCATTATTTTCATCAGTATATTTAGTGTCACTTTTTCGTTAGGCCAGGTTTCCATTGCTTAAGGTTAATATCTAATATATCTATTAACATCTAATAATATATATTATATACAATATTGTTATTTATGATATATAAATCACATATATTAATGTAACATTTAATTTATGATATAATTATATTAACTCATATTACATAAATGAGAATTACTATAGGAGAGGTAAAAAGAATATAATGAACTAGTTCATTTGAAGTTTAAATATTCACTCAGGATTCTGGAGAGTGAATTCCACACCCACCCACTCCCAACCCTGGCCTCAGGCTCTGTGCTAATCCCTGCTTGGGATTCTCTCCCTCACTCTCTCTCTGTCCCTCCCCTGCTCATACCCTCTCTAGCTCTCTATTTCTCCCTCTCTCTCAAAGTAAATAAACATTTAAATACATTCTGCTGAGGTAAATTTTAAAATCTATGTTTGAAAGAGGCAGAGGCACTGTTTGCAAGGCCTGTGATAAATACAAACCAAAAATACTTTCAGAACATGGTTTTGTGTGACAGGTTTTATGATCACTTATTCAATAGAATATTATAACCCAAACAACATGACCAACAACTGGGACAATAGGCAAGAGCTAGTTGATAAGTAGCATCTTTATCCTACCTCAAAATCAGAAGAACTTCAATCTGTTTCTAGACCATGTGTTCATAACGAAACAGTACTTCCGGGTGCTGTAGTTTTTCTTTCTACCATAAAACTGAATCAAAGCTCCCCTTTGCTTACATGGAAAACATCACACAGATGGCCAAAAATGACTATATCAAATCTGCCTCAATGAAGACATGACCTTCATAAATATCAGGCAAATGACTATAATAAATTTTGTTTTATGCTATATTCATAAACTGAGATGCTCTGAGTATTGAAGTCGTATCATGAATAGTAAATGTTGACAAAACTAACATGAAAGGACAGACACCATTTTAAACATCTTAAAGTACTTCCCTTCCAATTTTCAAAGAATAGAATGATAACATTTGGTAAAAGAACATGCAGATGTGTGAGAACCTCAGAATTGCTAGCTCAGTGAGAAATTCAGTTTTGTTGTGTTATCATAGTATTCTCAGAAACTGGCATTTTCATACATCCTAACACCCATTATTACTGTTTTTCGCATTTAAAGCAAATAATTGCGGGTAATATATATTTCTTTGGCCATAGGAAAGGATAATTCAATTATATAAAATAAATCAGTCATGAAAGGTATTTTTTTAACTTTTGCAACTGCAGGTTAAATAATAAAACAAGTAGACATTATCTAAATCTCATTTTAAAATCTTCGTTATTTAAACAATTCCTTCATTTTTGTGTATTTCTTCTCTAATTAATTATGGCTATTTTTTTATCAGCTTTCTTGTGTTCTTGTTAAGTAGTTACCGATCAACACCTGAGTCCTGCTCTTTTATTCTTGAAAATTTCAGCTTTCCAACAGTATTCTTTCTCAACTCAGTCTCTGGAATTTTTCTTATTTAATGATCTTGTCCTCTACCATATAGCATCTACCTATTATATTTGACAATGTTAAGTTTACCTAAAACCCGGTGCTTCTGAAAACCAATGAAAGTTAAAGGAATCCCTCCCTGTCCTCCACCTCCAGATTCCTGTATCTTTGCTTCATAAATGATTAAACTACTTTATCTTCACTGATCAAGATAAATAAAATGTTTGTTGGCCAAACTCTGATTAAGATTATCTCCTTCCCTGAACTCTGACCACCTTTAAACTGAACTGGCAAACTACTCTTCCTGAAGGAACCATCTTCCCCACTCTCCACCCCTGGTAAAACTTCTGGGCATCTAGTGTGCTCTCAGGTCACTCTTCAGTGGCTCTTCCCCATCAGTTCTCTCTAGCCTTGTTCACTCCATATGAAAGAAAAACTCTGTGCCTAACCCTGAAATGCCTGCACATCTTTTTGACAGCTTCTCTGGATTCTAGTAGTGCCTACACTGAGTATTTCTCTACTCAGTATGCCTCTCCACACCCCTGCAATAATTCTTTCAAATAAAATCTCTTCCTTCTCGGATCTGAAATTGCTTTTTATTTGATATACCCTACATTTTAATTTATTTATTAACTTTATTTTTATTTATTCAGTAACTTTTTATTTTATTTTATTCAGTTCAGTAACTTAACTGTCGAAGTTAAGCTTCGACAGTATATTTCAAGAATCCTATTGTATTCTTGTGTCTCCTGCTTTCCAACCCTCTCCTCCGCATTGACCGGACCACAGCAGTCCTTGGGCCTCACTATGTTTTAATTTCAACAGTATCACTTTAGCTCCTCACTCCTCTCAGGGGCCCTTGTTTCTCCTTAAATACCATGGTAGATTATTTTAGTGACCCGTTTTTGGGACATCTCGTCAACTTGCCTGCTGCTCTTTTGTTTATTCATACTCATTTTGCAATAGTTTTAAGTCCATCCCTATGTAACTGACTGGAGAAAAATGCTCTATCATGCTGTCTGTCTTCACTTTTATTTCATGATCACTAATTTCATGATCACTAATTGTATTTTGTCCTATACATTCACTCTCTAGCACTTTTAAATGACTACTTTATGTTTCTAGTCTTTCCTCAAACCAAGAGTACCATCTCCTTGTCTGTGCTCTCATAATAACCTTGCTTCCCACTTCACAAAGAAAAGTATCACAATCATGAGAGAACTTCCAGAGAAGCTGACAACACAACTTTAATACCTACTAGCATCTGGCCCTGCATTTCGTGCCTTCCTTTCTAACATAAGAAATAAACCTTTCCTCATCCTTAGACCCCTTCACTTGTGCAATATGTCTTATCTTCCTTTCTCACGGACATTGTTGGAGAAATTTATTATTTTCTCTCTTGCCACATCAAGTGGATACTTCTCCAATTCCCGCCAACATACAAGCATGCTATTATTTAACCCACATTGAAAAAAATTTTAACAAAATAAAATATAAAATCTCTCTCTTTGATAGCTTTGACTTTTTGTTCATTCTCTGGTCCTTTAAATAACAAATTATTTCCAGCTATCTATGTATTTACTCTTCTGATTCTATTCCTCCTGTTTCCTTTTTGAAGTCATGCAATCAGAATTTAACTCCATAACTTAACCAAAAATACTTTTGTTAAGGTTATCAATAACTTACATTTTTACAAATCTATTTGTCAATTCTTGATCTTTCTCTTATTTGACTTGTCAGCAGTATTTATTATCATTCACTCCTCTTTGGAGCACTTTTATTTGATTTCTAAATTATACACTTTCTCCTAATTTGTTTTTTTTTAATTTTTAAAAATTTTTAAATTTTTTAATGTTTTTTATTTATTTCTAAGAGAGAGCATGAACAGGGAAGTGTCAGAGAGAGAGGGAGACACAGAATCTGAAACAGGCTCCAGGCCCTGAGCTAGGTGTCAGCACAGAGCCCGAGTCAGGGCCCAAACCCACGAACTGTGAGATCATGACTCGAGTTGAAGCCGGATGCCCAACCAACCGAGTTACCCAGGCACCCCTCACTTTCTCCTAATTTGATTGCAGTTTATTTTATCAGTTTCTACTTATCCAACATGTTGACACTGGAATGCCTTAACACTATATTCTTGGACTTTTCCCCTTCTGTATCTTCATTTACTGGCATTTAGTTCCATGGCTTTAATAAATAAGTATTTTTATACTGATAACTTCCAAGTTTCCATCTCTATTCTAGACTGTTCTCTGAACTCCAGACATTTAATCCCACTGCTTACTCATAATATCTCCACTTGGATATCTTTTAGATCTGAGAGTTAATATTTCCATAATTCTTTATCCTCCAAATTCTCTCAGCCTTCTATATATTCCATTTCTGTTAATGGTATGACATCTTTCCATTTGTTCAAGCCAAAACCTTGCAAAAGACTTTGAGTTTACTCTTTCTCTCACACTTAACATTTTACCCACCAAAAATTGGTTCTAACTTTAAATTGTAGCTAAATTTGTCAGAATTTGAATCTCAGAATTCCACGAAGATAGACGTGTTTTATGTTGGGATTCCAGGAATTATACTGAACTAGAACCATAATACACCTGCTCTCCCTAATCAACTTTCTTTGATTGAATGGCCCAGCGAGCATTAAATCCTAAATACTGAACAATGAGTGAGGAGCCTGAAATTACGTCCTCAGCCTCGGGCCTCGGGCTGCACGTAGCCCCAGTTCCAGGAAAAGCTTCAGCTGAAGCCACCCTCAGGACCACCCTCGGATCAGCCAATCAAAAGAACTGTGTAACGTTCCTGTGGTCTGAGTCAGGGCTGGGAACTGCAGGTAGTTACTCTGCACAAACTAGCCAATCACTCACTGCTTGCCTAAACCCCACGTAGGCCCTTTGAGCTCACCTCATAATTGGTCATTTTCAAAGGATTCTCAAAGGTCATGATTGGGTCGCGCCAAAAGTAACAGACGCCTCAAAGACACTGAATGGTCAAATCTGTTACCATGGGTGCTGTACAATTATGATTGGTGTTTATGTGATGATGCTATATGTACTACGTGTGCACCGTAACACCCCTGTCCCTTACCCCATAAAAGCCCTGCTTGCCACTGTTCGGGGCTTCACCTTGGTGCCACTGTACAGGTTGGTTAATGGGTGAGCCCCTGCTCGAGCTTGTAATAAAGACCCTTTTGTACTTGCATCGGTGCCGGCTCCTTGGAGGTCTCTGGGGACTCGCTATTCAGGCATAACATGAGAAACAAGAATGAGAGTGTCGTTGGTGTCTTTCAGAAGCAAATGAAAACATGATAATAACCAAATAATGGAAGTTAAAGATATGTTTTACATGTAAGTTTTTCACATGTCCAGAATCCAAATCAAGATAAGTTAAGTACGTGAGGAGACCCAACACACATGCACACACAAATACAACCAGCAGTAACATTCCTATCAGCACTTTAGTTATTGGGTGATTCAGCTATAGACCGTAATACTATTTTGCTTACTATAAATGAGAATATAAATACAAACATGTATTTCAGCATAGAACTACAAAATATAAAGATGGCATGGATTTTTAAAATAAACAAATAGAAATTCTAGAGTGAAAGTTAGAAGTTACTGATTATGAAAATCAGTTAGAATCAGGCATAGGTACCAAAAAGAAAAAGAATCAAGAAAAGATGGCAAGAGACATAGAGAATACATTGTGAAGTTCTACGGTTTGATTCTTTAGAGAGGCTGAAAATGAGCAAAAGTAATAACTAAAGAAATATTGTCTGATAATTTAATAGATAATAAAAGACATCAACCCACAAAAAGAACTCCAATATCCCAGACAAGATAGATCCAAAAAGGTATCCACAAAGAGATGGATATAATAGAGGAAATTGTCAAAAACAAAGAAAAAAGGGAAGAACATTTACTCTGAAAGTAGCAAGTTGCCTTTGGTTAACTATTAGATTGTAATTTTGTAAACGATGAGAAACACAAGATAATGGGATGGTATTTTCCTTTTGCTATAAAACAGTTACCCAAAATGAGTTCCAATTATAAACTGTTGGAGACCAGCTCCGGCCGGGGTCCAGGGGTCCCTTAAGGATGGACGGTGTCATCGAGGGAGGGGTGAGAGAGGCCCCAGAGTCTTTCTGGTCAACAGGCAGGCATCTCCACCCAGACTAGGGCTCAACTGTATTTTATAAGTGTTTGCTGGACGGCACAGAAGTGGCATTTGCCTTAGACAATGATTTCTGATAACAAACTTCTTTGATATGTAAGAATTTCCTAGAACATAGATTTGTAGAAGACTCCTGCATAACCTTTATCAATAGTGATTGAGGTAGGGGATTTAGATGCTTATCTTATGGGGAAGGAAAGCATCTTTAGCATACCAGACAAAGTTTTTAGCATAAAAAGGGTGAAATTACTCCTTTGTGGGCAGGGGTCAATAGCTTGTTTAAGGTGGAAGTATCAAGAAAAATAGGTTTTTCAGGAAACACCTCTGCTCCCATAATCACAAAAGAAGTTCCTCAATAGGTTCCTTCACAGAGAGCAATCAGCATATTCAAGGCCAGAATAAGTCACTCCAGATACTTGATAACAAATGCCTTGGGGTGGGGGGGAGAGGCCGCCAGTGCTCCATGCAGAAACAATTGGGTGGGGATGGATATCTGGCCTTAACTCTAAATTAGGCTCTTTGTCTCAGGGCCAGACTCAAGCCCCCTTTCTTAGGTAAGTCTTCGATCTGCAAGACCCTTAGGAAGAGACTTTTAACAATCATCCACAGTGTTTTCACCTGAAATCTCTTTGGAAAAGGCAGGGACATGCCTTTCCTTATGAGCAATCTGTGTGGGGAATATCGGTCTGATCTGGAATATCAGACCTGGTCAATACCAGCAACCTCATTTCCAACATGAGCCAGTAGTAGAAGGAGATACCAGTTTTCGTTTCTCTCATGGCAGGAGCTGTGCAAACGCTGCCATTTCCTCACTGTGTCTGTCATCCAAGGAGGCCAGTGTGTCTCCCAGAGATAAATAGAACTTTCAAGTATTAAAAATAAAATATTCTTTCAGGCAAAAAAAAAAAAAAGAAGTTTGGAAATTTTTCTAATCAGCACCTCACAAAAATAATAATAAAGGACTCTCTTGAGGCAGAATAAATATTCTAAATGGGAGATTAGAATAGCAGGAAGAAATGAAGAGTTACAAAAATGTAAATATGCAGCTAAATCCAGATATTCCATTCATTTTATCAAAAACTAATAATGCCCGCTGTTGAAAATCATACACACATATAATCTAAGTACAGATTATTATATATATATATATAATCTAAGTCACAGAAACATCACATAATTTTGAAAGTAAATAACAGAGTTAAAGTGTCTTGTTGTTCTTGCATTGTGTATAGTGTCAAAGTACCAATTAAATTTATCTTTAGTGATCAAGGATGAATGTTGTAATACATAGAAAACCACACACAAAAAGATAAGGCAAAATCCCAAAATAACTTCAAAAGAAAGGGAATAATTACAATTATTTAATATTTCAAAGAATGCAGGAAAACAGATAAAAGTTTAAAGAGATGTGGTTGCCATGCAAATCATGGTTGGGTTTAGATTTAAGGACAGCAGCATCAAGTTGGAAGGTGCTCCTGACCAATTACATAGATCTGACCTTGTTGTTGTTACATAGGTGTTTAGTTGGTAATTTATTAAGTGGTGCTATATGTATTTTATGCTGCCTTTTAAAGGGTTATATCTTACAATTTGGAGAACAAAGGTATTAAGGGAATATCCTTTATACTTTAAGACCGTATTTCTAGAAATCTAGAAATATAACAATGCCGGAGGCCGGCTCCAGCAGGTCCAGGGGTCCCTGAAGGATGGATGATGTTGGCAAGAGAGAGAGAGTGAGAGAGCCCGAGATTCTTTCTGATCACCAGGCAGGCATCCCCGTCCTGTCGGTTTTGGTGTCTTTATTTATAGGTTAAATGATAACAGGACATTAAAAAAGGAATTTTTACAATGAATAACTCTTTGTGATAAGATGCTTTGAAAAATGTACAGAAGCAGGTTTTACAGAAATATTCTTGCAGAACTACTCCAATCATGGTGAGGTTAAGTAAATCTTATAATTAAAGAATTAACAGGGTATTCTTAGTAAAAGGCAGGATACATATTTGTTCTAAGTTAATAACGCTAAGGTTAGGTCATAGGTTAAGTGTATAGATGGGCTAAGAGTCATTTTGTCTGACTCTCAAGAGGATGAATGTTTTCGAGCCGGTTAATGAGTTGTTTGTGGAAACCTATTTGATGCTGAATGTGTGAACACCATGGAGGCCCTAAATGTGTCGGCCTTTATTTTTGGGTAATGCTTTAGCTGCTCTTATCTATCCTCATCCCAGCCACCTGTAAGGGAAGGTGTTTGCAGAAAGTAGGCCTTGGGGAAGGGACTGCCATACATCACCAGTTAGGAGAAGCTGTAAGTATTAACTTAAGTTCTGCCCTTATCTGTTCCTTAACTCTAAATTAGGCTCTTTGTTTCGGGGCCAGGCTCAGTTGTAACTCTTGTGTTCTTAACCCCCTTTATTATCTAAGTCCTGGATCTGCAAGGCCCATAGGAAGAGCCTTTTGACAGTCCACAGAGCTTTTATCTAAAATCTCTTTTGTAAAGGCAGGAATATGCTTTTCCTTATGAGGTATCTGTGTTCAGAATATGGGTCTGATATGGAATATTGTGAGGCCTGGTCAATACCAGCAGGCTTATTTCCAACATGAGCCAGTAGTAGCAGAAGGAGATACCAGTTTTCGTTTCTCATGGCAGGAGCTGTGCAGACACTGCCATTTCCTTGCTGTGACTGCCATCCAGAGAGGCTCCTGGCATAACAAAATTTTAGAAACATTAGTATTCCTACTCTTATCGAGTCTATAAATGCTTTGTCTATTTCTTATTTGAGTTTACTGACATAGGGGGAAGCTTTTTAACAAGTTACCTGTTGAATTTTCTCATGTTGTTTTATATTGATTTTTCTGATGATTATGAATCTGTGACATGCCTGAAATATTAGTAATACCTATATTCTATTCTATAGAAGATAGATCTAGATAGATAGATAGATAGATAGATAGATAGGTAGATAGATAGATAGATAGATAGATAGATAGATAGATAGATAGATGATAGATATGTAAAACTCCCTTGGGCCAAAAGATGAGGGGCTTGCAAATGAGGAAATACCAACCATTATTTGATTTCAAACTCTATTCGGTAAAAAGTCAGGGGCTGAGCAACCTAGCTCCTCCTGGCTGCAGCAAGCCCCTGGGATGGAAATCTTTACCGAACATTGTGATTAGAATGGTCAAACATGTTCTTCAAGCAACTGTTAACCAACCCCCACCTCTAACCACAAAATTTTCACTTCTGTACACTGGCTTCACCCCTCTTCCTATATAAACCCTGAGCTGTGGCTTGGCGGGGCACCCTTCCCAGGACTTTTCAGGTGCGGGGGTGGGGGGGCTGGGAGGGGCATCTGGCTGGAGTAAAACCTGAATAACCAACTCCTTTTGTGTTTTGTGGGCTTTGTTCTCTGTGATTCTCCTTTGGAAAGGGAGGTCTAACAGATAGATAGATAGATAGATAGATAGATAGATAGACAGACAGACAGACAGAGATCTTACTATAGTCTGTAGTAAGTTATTCTAATCAAATGGACTTTCCAGGTACAAGTAAGTTCTAAGTTAAATACAGGCATTTCTCATTATTTACAACAGTTGTGTTCTGTAAAATTGCTTCAAACAATGTATTAGGGAATAATAAGTGGTTGCTCTTAAGGGAAATATTCTTAAAATCACTCTTAGGAGAGTTAAATTCATACAAATCTCTGGTCACATTTTTAATCACCTGATCAGTATATAACTGTTTTATGTTTGTTTCTGCTTACCTTATTTAAAATATATTGTTGATTAATTAACACTGAACTCATGGTATTGATGAAGTTTTGGGGTGATGGATGGGTTCATGGGGTCCAATGCTGACAGCCAAGAAAGAGTTGTTGAGGGCATCTTTTGTGCAAAAAAGTGATTTTATTAAAGCACGGAGACAGGACCCATGGGCAGAAAGAGCTGCACAGGGGTTGTAACAGGTAACTCATTACACACTTAAGGTTGGGAGGAGGTTAAGGACAGAGTAATTCCCTTCGAAGTTTTGGAAGCAAGTTTTCCAGGATCTTGAGGGACTAGCTGCTGTAAGGAAAGCATAAATTATTACCATTTAGTAAAACTTCAGTCATGAGACCCTTCAGATGTGTATCAGGAGGCCATAAACTTGTAGTATGATTGCCAGCATATATTTTGGGGCAGTTGAAATAAAGGAAGTCGAGTTACACGATCCTTGAGTTTGGGACAATGTTAAGCCAAGGTTCTCTTTTGCCCCTGGCAAAACGTCATCATTGAGGCAGCTGAGCTCCTAGAGGGAAGTCACTCTAGCAGTTTCAAGGACTTGTCAATGGGCTGTAGGCAGTAAGGGAATTTAGTTTTTCCTTTGCCTTAGTTTCCCACCTTACCTTAGAAATCACTTAAACAAACCCCTTTCCTTTGTTCTTGGGTAGCCGGGAGTGTCTGAAGAATATCACATATATTCCACCTGGGTGGGGGTGTGCTGAGGTTGCCCTCAGCCTGCTTCATGCTCCCTCATCAGTACTAGAGGTCATGATTGAATGGTGCTTATCGAACACATGTATATTCTCTGTAAGAACACACTGCATTCTGGTGCTTTTGGAGAGCACTTTAGTACTATGGCTAAAAACAATATAAACAAAATCACCACCACCAACAATGAAAATACGAACAAAAATGGCACTAATAAACCACACATACGCACAAACACATACAAACATGTTTATAGTAAAGTCTGAAACAAGAAGGCAAAACATGACCTTTGCCAGCCTCACCTGGAGAGCCCTGTTTGTGACTCATTTTTTTGTTTTCAATCTTCATTTATATAGTCAGGAAGGAAGAATTTCCTTTGCCTTTCAAAGTCTTTCTAGCTGGAATAAGAATCAAATTGGTGGGTCTCAGATTAACAGGAGAAAATCACATTTAATTTCATATATACAAGAACTGCATTGAGACATGAAAACTCCAAAGACAGCCAGGCAACATGATATGTAAATATCATTATGAACTAATTAAAATGGGGTTGGTGTCTGGGACTTCAAAGGGAAGGAATGCAGTTTAAGGAAAGGCGAAAAAAAAATGGTAAACAAATGTTTACCGGGCCATTCAGAAACAATGCGACATAGAGGACTTTGGTCAAAAGGCAGTGCTAGTGGGGTGCCTGGGTAGCTGGATTGGTTAAGCCTTAGCTCTTGACTTTGGCTCAGGGCATGATCTTACCGTCTAGGGGATTGAGCCCCATTTTGGTCTCCAAGCTGACAGTGCAAAGCCTGCTTTGGATTCTCTGCCTCTTCCTTTCTGCCCTTCTTCCCTGCTCTTGCTCTCTCTCTCTCTCTCTCTCTCTCTCTCTCTCAAAATAAACAAATAAATTTTTTAAAATGCCTTGCTAGTTTCCTCCCTATGTATCATCCTACTTCATTGTAATGTAGTTATCTATGGTGACAGCTGTCTTCATAGAGCAGGTCCTCTATCTAAATCTTTTAGACGAGGAGGGAGGAAAAGAACTTTTCCTAAATTTGTTGGTTTTGATTGTTTTTAACTAAAAATAATTGTCATGCTAAACTGACCCATCTTGGGGCAGCCTGCTTTTGACCCCTACAATATACATAAAAAAGGAATTGAATTATCTTAAAATTTCAGAATGCTTCCCTTCTATTCACTTCTATCCAAATAATTAAAATTGCCTTATTTTCATCTTTGATATTAAGACTTGAATTCATCAGTTAAAAAATATAAAATTAGTGTTATAATCAGCACATTGTAATACTACTAAAGCAAAAGATTACAGTGCTAAATGTTTTTCCAGGATATAATAGCTTACCAGTGACACATTTTGTGACCACTGACATTTTGTTATTTGATTCCCTAGAATGTCACTGTAGGTTAAAGGAACACATTTTGAAAATGAATAGGCTAATTAGAAAACATTTAAATTTTAGTTGCTCTGAAATATCCAATTGATATTGTTCATTGCCTCTTCCTGTTTTATAATAAATGGGATACTCATTCATCTTTTCAACATAAAGGTTGACAAATTGTGTATGTAATGTTAATCTACAAGTTAAGTAGTAGCAGTATTTTCATTTTGTAGTGCATTATTTGAAATAAATTACTAGGGTATTAGGATGCCTAGACAGGTCTGGCAACATAGATAGAATGAATTGTTACTTAGAACATGTGATTTGAGGGGTAATTGAGGTGCCTGCAGATATATCTTGGAAGAAATTTCCTTAGACTAGAAGGAGAGCAGAATTTTTACCCTAAAATACCACTTTGTCGTGAGGTTTAGTTTAAGCTAAAGGTAACCAAAACCCAGCAGATTCAGGAAAAGTTTTCTTCCTCCGTCTCCTCTGCCTAAATTTACATTGGAAAGGGACTCTCTACAAGGAAAGGAGCTATTATCAGACACACCTTTTTACCTAAGAAACTTATCTGCATGATAGGGCAACCTTTGTTTTCCAAATATCTCCTCTGCTTCCCTGTGAATGGCGTTTCTTCCCTTTTAGCTCCAGACGCCTATCCTCTCCTTAGCTCAAGATATTATGTCTCAGTTACCTGCCTTTTGAGTCTTCATATCTCTTTACAAGTCTCCCATAGTTACGGAATTAAATTTGTTTGTCTTCTATTAATTTATCTTCTTCTGTGTTAATTGTTTGACCAGCCAGAGTACCTAAAAGAGTAAAAGGAAAAATTGTCCTCCCCAATGGAGTCATTCCTTTGACTTATCACTGAATGTCACTGAAAAAAAATCCTCTAATAAAATGGCTACCTGGGGAAGATAACAAACCTGTCCCCACTAGCTACTTTTAAACATTTTTCAGTATTAGTGCACCATATCAATTACTAGACATCTGCAAAGACTGTAAGAACTGTGGTATGAACAGCTTATGGAAAGGTTCATTTGAGCTTTTAAAAGAACAAAAGTATTAGAGACAAAGGATTTGGCTTTATTTAGATTCACAAGCATTCAAAGAAAAAGTAATAAATTGATAATTGATTAAAAAATAAAATCAACTAGCTACCATGTAAATATAAAAACTTTAATATTTTATATGGTAAATTTTTTTAAAATGTAAAAATGTACTGTTCTCAAGCATGAAATATATCAAATATACAGGGGAAAAAATCCTCAAAAAAATAGAAGTCCACTATACAGAAAATCTCAGTAAAATGTTACTGAGAAAAAACTTAAGGAATAACTGAATAAATGGAGGAACATACTATAGTTTTAAATTGGAAGAGATATTGAAATGACATAGATAATTCCCAAATTGATCTCTCTCCTCTCAATTCAGTGAACTTCCTGTAGTGTTTTCTGTGTATGTGTATATATCGAATCATTTGTGAATCAATTTACAAGATGATTCTAAAACTGTAATGGAAATACATATGAAGAACGAAGTTGGAGAATTCATTCTTATATGTGGAACCTTAATAAAACCCTACATTAGATTAGTTACTAAAGATACCGCTGTAAAAGGAGACAATACGGAACATAATAGGAAATCCAGAGATTAGCTTACACATAAAAAGTCACCTGATTAAGGCAGAGATACCTTGGGGTTCAGAAGAAAGAATTAACAGGTGGCCTTTTTCAGTAAATTTGCTCATCTGTTGGATAAACATATGGAAAATGATTGAACCCTCACTCCTTCTTTCAGCAGTATGAATTATATACTCAGTTCTAAAAAAGTAAATCAATAAAGCTGCTAGAAGATTATATAGAAGAATATCATTATTATCTTGGAGGAGGTACTCTCTGAAAGAAGATATAAAAGAACAAACAATAAAAAAGGGAGATACACTAAGCTTCATTAGAATTTAAAACTTTAGTTCATAAAAAGCTCTTCAGATAGTAAAAAGGCAAGCCATAGAGTGAAAGGCAAAATATTTGTCATGAATGTATTTAATACAGGATTCATATACAGAATAAATAATATTTTCACTTTAATAAAAAAGATAGGTAAACCAAATAAAAACAAAAACAGACAAAATGCTCGAATGGATACTTTAGAAAAGAGGATCTCAATGTCAAATAAGGAAAAGAAGACGTGTTCAACATCACTCATTACCTGAGTGATGCAAATTAAAACCAGGATGATATCAATTTACAAACTGACCAGAATGACTAACTTCTTCTTTTTCTTTTTGTTAACTTTAAAGAAATCGACTGTAGTTAACATAGTGTTATATTAGTTTCAGATGTACAATACAGTGATATAACAATTCTCAGTGTTCATCAAGATAAGTGACTCTTAATCCCCTTCACCTATTTCACCCATCCCCCTATCTACCTCCCCTCTGGTAACTATCTGTTCTGTTTCTTAAAATCCACAAATTAGTGAAATCATATCGTATTTGCCTTACATGACTGGCTTACTTTGATTACCATTTGATCCATCTATGTTGTTGCAAATGGCAAGATTTAATTCTTTTTTATGGCTGAATAATATTCCATTGTATGTATATACCACATCTTTAACCATTTCTCTGTCAGTGGACACTTGGGCTGTTTCCATAATTTGTCTCTTGTAAATAATGCTATAATAAGCATAGAGGTGCATTAATCCCTTCATATTGGTGTTTTTGTATTTTTGGGGTAAATACCTAGTAGTGTGATCACTGGATCATAGGGTAGTTCTATTCTTAATTTTTAGAGGAACCTCCATACTGTCTTCCACTGTTGCTGTACCAGTTTGCATTTCCACTAGCAGTGCATGAAGTTTCCTTTTTCTCCACATCCTCACCTACACTTGTTGTTTCTTGAGTTTTGGGTTTTAGCGGCATGGTTAAATTTGTAAAATATTCATGTTGCCAAATATTGACAAGAATATGGCATACCTAGAAATCTCATATACTGCTGGCAGGAAAATAAATGGCCCAATTTGTTTGGAAAACTTTTGGTAGTTACCTCCTAAAGATGAAAATATATGCATAGTCCATGACTAAAGTAATCCATCATTAGACTCAATGGAAATGCTTAGATATGTGCATCAAGAGATATTAAGGGAATATTCATAGCTATTTTTTGTAATAGCCCTCAAATGGAAACACTCTAGATGTCATTCAGATTTATAATTGATTATTAATTGTGGTATATCTACATAATGCTATGTTATCCTGCAATGGAAAATAACTACTGCTACTATTTATAATATAGATAAATATCACAAACATTATATTGACTAAAAAGGCAGCATACTGGAGTATATACTATATGTGATTCCATTTATTCAAAGTTCAAAAACAGATGTAACTAATATATGATGATAGAAATCAGGTTAGTTCCCTTTCTTGTAGGTAATGGCTGGGAGCTTTCAAGAGGGAGTTTTCTTGGGTGCTTCTTTATATTATATTTATCTTTGAGTTGTGGGTTACATGTGGTTACATGTTCACTTAAAAAATCATCAAAATGTATATGTGATTTATTCATTCACTCTTCAAAGTGTTTGCTTTATTTCAAAAAATCTACTTAAAAACAAGTTCAATAATTTTGATTGTTTTAGATTTAGTAAACATGGTATTGATTCTTCAGGCTGAATGGTTTAATCTAGAGTAACTGAAAAAAGGGGAAAGTAACCCAACTCTTGACTTTCACAAAATATCCCCAATTATAACTCCAGTACAAGAGATTTGACCAAGGTTTCTGTTGAATATTATAGCCTTGTAATTGAAAGATGACCAAGTCATCATCAGATGATTCTCTCTAAGATAGTATCCTAACCTACATTTTTTTTTCCTTTTATAACATTTGTTTGAGGGTTCACCTTACATAATCCACCAGCAGTTAGATACATTATGCTAAAATTGTGACGGTTATAGACGACCACATGGTCTGTGGCCTGACTCAGGACCCTGTCATTCTTGGCCCTGATGAATATCTCAGAAAACAGGTAGGTTATTCAAGGTGCAGCACTTTTAAAAATTATTTACAACAGGCTTATGATTCTGACTTAGACTCTTGTTTCTGTGCTAAAACCTGGGGTTTGTTCTACACAAACCCCTGATGTTTTGCCCTGCTGTAGATATAAAGTACAGTTATAATAGAAAAAAATTATTAGCTATGCTCATTAGGAAAAACAAAACAAAATAATGATTAATCCTGATAAAAACATATCATCATCCAAAAATGTGTTTGTGTACGTGTATGTGTGTGTGTGTGTGAGATAGGGAGAGGAAGACAGACAGACAGACAGAACCATGTCGACTATAGGTTCCAAGTAAGTAATGTATAGTTTTGCAGACACCTTTTACTCTCATGTCAGGATATTAAAATTATTCTCTGTGATTTGGGCTCAGCTAATTATAATATGCATCATAAATCTTTTTTTTTTTCCTAAAATATCTCATGTCTAATTGGTAATACAGATTCTAGATCTTATGGATATATTGTTCCTCAACATTTATCTGTCATAGAGGAAATAGAAAGAAAGGGGAAAAATGCTTATGAAATATCAACCTTCATGGCTTCATTTTCCAATGCCACCTTAAAAATATCACAATACGCTTTTTGCTGGGAGCCACATTGGCCTCACTGGATGACAATCACAGCGAGGAAATGGTAGTGTTTGCACAGCTCCTGCCATGAGAAACGAAAACTGGTATCAACTTCTGCTACTACTGGCTCATGATGGGAATGAGGCTGCTGGTAATCACCAGGCCTGACAATATTCCAGATCAGACCAATATTCCCCACACAGATTGCTCCTAAGGAAAGGCATGTCCCCCTGCCTTTTCCAAAGAGATTTCAGGTGAAAACATTGTGGATGATTGTTAAAAGGCTCCTCGTAAGGGTCTTGCAGATCGAAGACTTACCTAAGAAAGGGGGCTTGAGTCTGGCCCTGAGACAAAGAGCCTAATTTGGAGTTAAGGGCAGATATCCACCTCCACCCAATTGTCTAGCCGCATCCCCCCCTCCTCCCCCCGCTGCGCCAAGAATTTGTTATCAGTATTTGGAGTGACTTATTCTGGCTTTGAATATGTTGATTGCTCCCTGTGGAGGAACCTATTGAGGAACTTCTTCTTTGGTGGTTATGGGAGCAGAGGTGTCTCCTGAAAGACCTGTTTGACCCCTGCTCACAGAGAAGTAACCTCACTCTTTTATGGTAAACACTTTTTCTGATATGCTAAAGATACCTTCTTCCCCATAGCCTAAGCATCTAAATCACCTAACTCACTATTGATAAAGGTTATGCATGAGTCTTCTACAAATCTATGTTCTGGGAAATTCTTACATATCAAAGAAGTTTGTTATCAGAAATCATTGTCTAAGGCAAATGCCACTTCTGTGCCATCTTATAAAATAGAGTGAGCCCCAGTCAGTCCTGGTGACCAGAAAGACTCTCGGGCCTCTATCACCCCTCCCTCGGTGACACCGTTCTTCCTTCAGGGACCCCTGGACCCCAGCCAGAGCCGGTCTCCGAAAGCTTTTAGAGGGATTCACATAGAGTTTAGCTGTGTGACCAGAAAACAAATTTTCTTGAACATGGCTAATAATGTGAACCAACTCCAGTAACATTCTAGAAGAAGAATATGGTGTGTAATATTATCTAATTTTAGTGCTGTAAGACATAGTCCCTTATTGGGAATGGGTCTCTGATGTCCATTATTTTAAACTATTTTTTTCTTTCCTTGAATCACAGGATATAAAAGTAGCAATATACACTTTCTTTATTTCCCTATTGTTAGACTATTACTTGATCACTAACATCTCTTGTCCTAAGTTTACTTGTGTTTTATAATTTCAGAATTTGTGGTACTTGCTTGAGAAGCATAACTGTAGAATATATGGCATATGTCTAACTTCAGGAAAAAAATCAACCATAAGCAAAATAAGCCATATAGGGTTTACTTGTTCACACAGTTGGGATAAAATTTATATTGTTACAAAAAGGTTATATTCTCATAGTGTAAGTCTTTGACAGTTTTTTAATGTCTAAGTCACAAATTAAAACAATATTATTTTATATTCATAAGAACTCAGCATATCAAAATATAAAGGCATATATATAAGGAAGTGATGAAAGTCCTTCCCACACATTGCTAAAATCACTTTTTTAAGGACAGGGGAAATTCTTACCAAGCATAAGAAGGAATTGCTATTCATATGCGAGGATGCTCAGGTACTTACAGGGCTCACACAAAGAAACAGAACAACTGAGTGATTGAGGAGAAAGACATAGTTATAATAATCTTCTCATCCTTCAGCTTCTATGCAGGATGATTTATAAGCACAAGATCACTTTATTCTCAGAACAGATCTGAGAGAAATATCTTTTAAGAACAATTTAAGAGAGACTGAAAGACGGAAATTTCCACACAGTCATTGAAATGTTAGGGCTGGGGAAAGGGACTGTCTGGCCTCCATCCTTGGTTCTTGACAACTGCACTGCCTCCCTTATGATATAGACCCCAGTGAAATGAACATACTTGTTCCAGAGCAAGAGTTTGATTGTTAATGGAAACATAATTTATATTCAATAAATGTACACATTTTAAGTTTGTTAATTTGATAATTTTGACTATGGTAAACTGCCATATGACAGCTACCCAAAACAATATAAATTTCCATCATCACCAACATTTTCCTCATACCATATTCTAGTCATTCTTCCCCCACCCTTGGCAGCAAACATTTTCTTTGTTTCTTTCTTTTTAAAATGTTTTTATTTACTTCTGAGAGCGAGAGAGACAGCGTGAGCTGGGGAGTATCAGAGAGAGAGGGAGACACAGAATCTTAAGCAGGCTCCAGGCTCTGAGCTAGCTGTCAACACAGAGCCTGACACGGGGCTCGAACCTACGAACTGTGAGATCATGACCTGAGCCGAAGTCGGACGTTTAACCGACGGAGCCACCCACATGCCCCAGCAGCAAACATTTTCTATCCTCGTAAATTATTTATGCCTCTTTTGAATGTCAAATAAATAAGCAGGATGTCTTTTACTGTCTGGCATCTTTTCACTCAGTACTATGTCTTTTTGAAATTTAGTCAAATTATTGTATGTATCAGTTATTTATACCTTTTTATTGCTGTGAGTAGTACTCACTTTAATGACTGCACTACTATTTGCTTATCCATTCTCTTACTGATTGGTATTTGGAATTTTGCCAGCTTTCAGCACTTAGAAATAAACCTTTTTGCATATTATGTACAAAGTAAAATCTACGCGGGTAGATTGAGAAAGATATACGATACAAACATCAATCAAATGAAAGCTGGAGTAACTGTATTTCAGACAAAGTAGACCTCAGCAGAAGAAAGGCCTTCAGGAATAAAGAGGAACATCACATAATGTAAAGGTGTCAATTCTCCAAGAATATGTAAGAATTATTATTATATGCCTCTAACAAGAAAGTTTCAGTAGATACTTAGCAAAGACAGATGTGTCTTAAAGGAAAAAAATGACCTGAGAACAACTATCAACTAACCACACCTAATTGATATATTAGGAAGATCTATTCTCCAGGAATAGAATACACATTCTTTTCAAATGCTCATAGGATTTCCCCAGTACAAATCATATTCTGAGCCATAAAACAAACCTTAACAAATTTGATAGAATAAAAATGATACAGATGCTATAGTCTGAATGTTTGTGTCCCCCCCAAATTCACATTTTTTAATCCAAATACCAAAGGGATGATGTTAAGAGGTGGGGTTTGGGGTTAATTGGATCTTGAGGGTCTCACTCTCATGAATGGGATTAGTGCTCTTATAGAAAAGATCATGCAGAGCTTTCTGGCCCCTTGTGCTACATGAGGATACAGGGAGAAGTCCACAACCCAGAAGAAGGCCCTTACCTGACCATGCTGGCACCCTGATCTCACATTTTGAGCTTCCAGAACAATAATAAATAAGTTTATGTTATTTATAAGCTGCCTGATCAGTGGTATTCCATTAGCAGCCTGAATAGTCTAAGACAAAGTATTTTCTCAAACTATAACACTTTAAGCTGAAATCTATAATAAATTTATCTAGAAAATCCTTAAATATTTGAAAACAACATAATTGAAGTTTACTGAGGCATAACAAAGCTTGAAGTTTTGCAAAAACTATCAGTGAGCTGAATTGTTTGAAATTTGAAATATTTGAGTTACGGCAATGTTAGAAGAATAATGTAGATGTAGTTGATGGCAGAAGGCAGAAAGGTGACAGTTTGGTCATGAAGAGCCTATGAGATTTATCATATTTTAGTAAAGGCAGGCAGGTTTCCAGTGCCATCTATTCCTCACTTGTAAGTTGACTAGTATAAGATACATATATTTCTTATTTATATAACAATATTGAGCAATGTTTTTAGGTCTGTTTTTCTCCATGCAGTTATTCATAAACCCTGGCTCCTTCCACATTTGATACTGTCTTCTCAGTATACTCAGCCAGCAGAAAATAAAAGAACATGGAGATAAGATTGAAGGAAGTTTTATAAACCACTCATGAAGGAAGTGTGTGTTGTTTCCACTCAAAATGAATTTCAGAAAAATATAGATAGGCAAGTAGCCAAATCCAGGAAGTCTGGGAAATGTAGTTGAGCTATAGGAAGGGGAGGAGGGGATAAGAGCTCAAGCACAAGAGGTACCATTATGCCTTTGGGAACCAATGAATGATTCTTAGTGAGAAGACAATTCACTCTGTGGGAAGCGAACTGTGGTAAAACAGCTTTTCCTTTCAGTTCAAGTCCAGGAAAACAAAAAGTTGAAATGATTGCCAAATGCTGTAGTTACACATTCTTCTGTGTGTAAGATCTACACACAAAATAATGTTTTTAAATAAAATAAATGTACCCGCTCAACTTGGAAATTCATAGGTCTTTTTTGACCCTAACAAAGTCTAACAGCAAGGGACAGTAAAGACAAACCATTTTTAATTGAACTGTGTGGTTAGAGATTCAGAATCATCAAGTGCAGACCCCTTTAACAAGAAGATTGACAGGAAAATGATAAAAATATGTGTTGGTTGAGGTGAGCTTAATATTGAGAAAGGATGTGGATGTGTGTTTGTCAGTGTGTAAGATTAGAAAGACAATGCTTGAGAATGGCTGGAAATGCAAAATGGAAATACTGTTTCTAATCTTTCAAAATGTATATGGAATCTGATGGGATGAAATATATAGTAACGGTTTTACATTACAGCACTTAAGTGTCAGAGTCTTTCTATCTTAATATTCACAAGAAACTTATGAGTTAAATATTTTTAATATATTAATTTGAAATCAGAAATGTTAAGTAATATCCTTAAGCAAATCTCTAAGTAGGAATCTAGAATTTAAAGCCAAGTCGTTCTGATTCTGAAAACTAAATTCTTAAATATTATGTTTGTACCATACCATTTAAACCTTCTAAATGCATTATATTAATTAGGGCAACTAAAGATGTGGTTAACAGATGGATGACAATACACATAATTTGTTAACATGGTAGCAGAGATATGTGAGAAGTCTTAAACATTTGTCCAGATTTTATCGCTTCAGTAGCAAATAAGTTAATTCATTTTATGAATGAAAGAAAACTCCTAGAATTGGGTACTTTGGTAATGTGACGAAGAATTGGAATGGTTACTGAGAGTAAGGAGAATACTAGCTATTTAGGTATCCATTATAATATTATGAGGCAGGATTGACAATCCGGATGAATTTAAAAGCCATTCATCAAATCTCTTATAAACCCAAGTACTAGGAGAATTCCTTAAATATGCCTTTTCTTTAAGCACGGTATTAAAATAAGATGCTGAAAGTGTTTCTCCTCACATGAGCGCAGGTAGAATTACTCTTAAAGAGTGCTTGAAAGAAGTATTGACATGACTTTGACCGTTAATTTTTCAAGAACAAAGCAGACCGCTTAAGGTCTAAGATTATTGGAGTGCTTATATTCAATGACTTCTGAGTAGCATTACTATTTTACATTGTTTATAAAGCTTCTCTCAAACATTTAACATTATAGTTTGATTCATGTTTATGTGAGAATTTGGAATAAGTTTTAAGATCTTTAGGGGAAAACATGTTTCTTGACATTTTATCACCATGACTGTAAAATTCTCTTACATTTACTAGATATTCAATTGTTGTATATTGAAATAATAAAAACATGTCCAAGGATAAAAAGCTGTTAAGTTTTTGAAGTATCAATAAGATAAACACACTTGATCTCTATGTATAAAATTTTTCCTGTGGGGATGATTGTCATATCTTTTGTAGTTCTTTGGTTTGTACTAGAAGTATTTTCACGTTAACCTGAATAACCTGCAAATCTACCAGATAATTATCCACTGGTGAATAAGCTGTAACATGAGTGGGCAATTAAAAAATGGTAGGGATGTACATTATAGATTACACTAAGGTGGAATTAAAAAGACATCAAATTTTTACAGGAAAGAAATAACAGCTAGAGTTTTTGTGATAGGACAGTGAATGTAGAAGTGATGCTAATTATTCCCCTCCACACATTTAAATATATATATATAGACATATATAGGATANTATATATATTAGGTATATACGCATATATCTACTCTGCATGATTGGAGTATATCTTTTCCAGGTACAGGGCTGCTAAGTTTTAGAGACCTAAGAGGTATACTTTCTAAATTGGCTGGTAAGGTAACAAGAATTTATTGTAATAAATAGGAGTGCCAGAGTAATAGGACTTCTAATTTTAAAACGTGTACTGAAGCACTCTGGGGTATTTCAGCAAACCCACAGGAGCACAGCAGGATATTTTAAATGTTCAAGGGAAATGTGGTNTTTATTTATTTCTGAGAGAGGGAGATATAGCATGAGCAGGGGAGGGTCTGAATGAAAGAGAGATACAGAATCAGAAGGAGGCTCTAGGCTCTGAGCTGTCAGCACAGAGCCCGACACTGGGCTTGAACCCACAAACTGTGAGATCCTGACTTGAGCTGAAGTCATACGCCTAACTGATTGAGCCACCCAGGCACCCCCATCATATCTTTGTTAACCTGGGATTTCAGCAACTATTGAGATAAAAAAAGTGAGTGCTATGTGAGAATTAATGTAGAATGAGAAATGAGGGTTTAAGATTCAATCTGATTCCTTGCAGTGTCCATTCCCAACAACACAACCCATTAGTAATTGTAATTATTTAACCATAACAACCATTATATTTTTTAAATTCAAGGATTTTTTTTTCAAACAACTACTTAGTAGTTAAAATACAATTATCCATTGAGTAGAATAAATGTGATTTCTTAATAAACAGGACTGTTAGGTGTTTCTTTTGGCCTAGGGGGCATAGTAAAAAAAATAATACTGAATTGCTAAGGTTGTGGTGAATTGAGAAAGTTTGGAAACTTCTACGATAAAAGAAAATATCATTAATAGTAATGTGTGATCTGCTGTCTGTAATGCATGTGGGATTATGGACTTAGGTGGAATTTATTTTAATGCTGAAAATTATATGTAACATTACTGTTTTTTAAATTATCAAATAATAGGGCAAATAAAATAGCAGTATAGTTCACACCTACTCAACATAAGATAATATTTGGCTTTCAGAAGAAATTATTATTTTAGCTGAAGTAAGCTGAAATTAACACACCTCCTATTCTACCTCAATTATTGTCTTAATAACAAGCTACTCTTTTGATCAAGAAGTATTTTTACTCTTAAGTTTTCCTCAAATTTTAACCACTAGATGTGTAAACTAAGTGACTTTCTATTTAACTTCCGTCATTACACTGGGGACCATGGCTTTGCCTATTTAGACCTTAACAGGGTATTCACATTTGTGGGATGCTATTGCTCAGGTTTTCAGTCCATAGTTTACAATGCTTAGAGAAGCCTCTGAGAATTGGATCATTCTAGTGATATATTACTATGTTAAATATCTACAACTGGCTAAAATCCAAAATGCAGTGGTTTTTGCCATGGGAAGGCAGACACGTACAGTTGGAGTTTAGGTGTTTAAGTATCAGGAGTCATATTTATGCTTTTCCAGTAGGCTTGAGCTCTTCTACTGACACTACTGTCCCTGGGGGGATGTTTATTCTAATAAAACAATCCTTCATCATCTATCATATCAAGACCCAGAGAAGACATGACAAATTTCAAAATAGTCACATTTCTTTTACTTCAGATATTAAAGTTTTGATCCTGATTGGGATGAATTCCTCAGTTGCAAAGGAGATAGTGTAATTAGACCACTAATTCATCTGTTTAATACACTGAAAGTGTGATGATCATTTATTGTATCAACTTGGCTCTGATACAATAACTAGATTTTCAATCAAACACTAATTTATGTGTTGTTGTGAAGTTGTTGTTGTTGTTGTCGTTTTGTACATGGGATTGAAGTCCATAATCAGTTACAAATAAGGAAGATTGCTGGAAGCACGTCTTCTGTTAACCATGAAACATCCTGATGGAACCATGTTTTCTGCCTCCTTTGCCCTTAATGTCCACCATCTTATTCTGTATCTACCCTATCATCAAGAACTGCAATATAAATATCTTTATTTATCCATGACATTCTATTTCTTCCAGGAAGAAGAATGGATACAAAGTTTGCATATTAGACTCAATATGTGAAGAAGCCAAATTAGAGGAGAAACTAAAGTTGTTCAGTGTTTTCATAAACATGACCTGTATGTGTAGTCAAAATCAGAATACTGAGAAAACAGTTTTAAACACATTTCAGAGAAGAAATATGGGGAGAAAAGAAGACTAGGGACTGAGATGGAACTCTTATTTTTTGTGTGTGTGTTAAGACATCTTTCTGTGATGAAAAAGGGCACTTCACTTTACCACTCTGAGTAAGACAACTCAGGTTTAGTTAAAGATATCATTTATGCGACACTTCTGAGCTATAGAGCAACCAGTTATGTTGGATAAGTTACAGGGGCCTTAAAGATTCTTAAGAAATGAGTGATTATACTCTGATTTTTATAAGACCTTTCTGTTTATACTTAATTTAATCACATTTACTCTGAAGGTTTACTAAGAGTTTTCTTCTATTTCCTTTGTTTTATTTACTTATTTATTTAATAGTTCTTAGAAACATGAAAGCTGGGTTTTCTGTTCTAATTTTGACACATCATATAAATAAATTAATAAAAGTATCTTATTTTTATGATTTTTTAAAGTAATCTTTATACCTAACATGGGGCTTGAACTTAACAACTCTGAGATCAAGAGTTACATGCTCTACCGACTGAACCAGCCAGACTTACTATTAATAAAACTATCTTTATTCAATGAAGCTGAGTTAGGCAGAAATTCATTAATTTTCTTTCATTGGTACATGTGGTATGAATTAGATAATGAGCAAATTATTCTTCTCCCTTTAATTTAATAATATTATTATTTTGCTTACCAACTTGGAGTTTAAAATATTTCTAGTTATAAGTGGAATAAGACGATATATTATCAGAATTTTAGAGACTAAATTTATTTTGTATTTTACTGGGATGTGTTCTGTTTCCAGCACATTTTTATGCAGTGACATTTACATTTGTCTGTTTTAGGGGTATAACAGACTACCATAATAGAATAGCACAGACTAGGTTGCTTAAACAAGAGAAATTATTTTTTTTTCACAATTCAGGAAGCTGGATGTGTAAGATCAAGATTCCAGCAAATTTGGCCTCTTATGAGCCTCTTTTCCTGGCAGATGGTCACCTTCTTGCCATGTACTCACTTTGCCTTTCATCTGTGCCTGAACACATTTGACAACTCTTCTTCTTATGACAATACCAATCCTATTGGATTAGGGCCCCACCTATATGGCATCATTTAACCTTTATTGCCTCCCTGATGGCCCTAACTCTAAAAATAGTCACAGTGGGGGTCTGGGCTTCGGCATATGGAATTTTTTTGGAGGGACACACAATTCTGTGCATTACATTATATACTTTACTAGATTGTTAAATTTTCTCCATGTAATTCTGGGGAAAAAAAGGCATAAAAAAAAAGCAAAAATCAGGGGCGCCTGGGTGGCTCAGTTGGTTAAGCATCCGACTAAAGCTCAGGTCATGATCTCACGGTTAGTGGGTTCGAGCCCCGTGTTGGGCTCTGTGCTGACAGCTAGCTCAGAGCCTGGAGCTTGCTTTGGATTCTGTATCTCCCTGTCTCTCTGACCCTCCCCTGCTCACTCTCTCTCTCTCTCTCTCTCTCCCTCTCTCAGAAATAAATTTTTTAAAAAACATTAAAAAAAACAGAAATCAGACATTCTGAAGATGAAGGAAGACTATTAAGAATGTTCCATGAACTAAAATCTTATTTTCACTACACAGTTTTGCATTTAAGATTCATATGATCATCTCTGACATGGAAGGAAGCCTGCTGAACAGGAAAACCTAAAAGTCTAAACAGATTGTATCTAAAGCAACCATGCTGCTTTTTCTATTTATTTTGAGAATAATCTTTTATTTGTATTCAAAATAACATTTTGGTTGTACTGATCTTGAAAATATTTGAATAGTTAGTATTTAGGAAATAAAAAGAAATGTTTTCTGTTCAGGATTAGGCACATATCTGAACACACATTCATGCAGATGTGCCTGTGAGTGTGCACAGGTGCACAAACACATATACACTTTCATTCTTATTTGACATTATATTAGTAAACTACAAAGCTGGAAGTTTGCACATATAATTGTGAACCAGAAACAGAATGTGTTTTTCCAAATCAGATAATTATGAAAGAGTGCAATATTGGAGCAAAACAGTACGTTAGAGTTATATTGATATAGTTTAATATACAACCTACGGGTAGGTGAAGATACTAGACTGAAAATTTCAGACAAAGTGAATATATGTATTTGAGAATTAAGACATAACAGATTCCAATAACAAGCCACACTATAACATCTTATATTTGATCAAGTAGAGGTAAGTGTAAATTTAATTACCTGCCTGAAAATACCCAGTCTAAATATTAAATGACAAAATCAAATTGTAATTTTGATTCAGCTGTTTTTAGAAATTTAAGGTACAGATCACGAAAACACTGGAAGGTCATGGCATATTGGTAGAAGCACAATTGGGATTTATTGATAAGTAGGTGCCTGAAAAAAAGGCCCCATATCTTTCCCTTCCAGTGTCCCCAAACCTAGTTGGTTATGTGTGTGTGTGTACATATGTGTGTGCATGTGCATTCATCTGTTTAAAAGCAGGTAAATACTCCAGATAAATTTGGAAATCCCTGAGCAGAAGGACTCCTATTTGACTATCAAAGATGCAGGAAAAGTAGTAACATATTAATGATTTCCTACAAAAAAAAGGGGGGAACCTAAAAATGCTGAGATAATTGATGGAGAGCAAGGTAGCCCCTGAGTTAGGGCAAGAAGGATGAATAGCACACGACCGTTGTGACAAGAGATTATAGTTGGACCAGAAACCTCACCAAATAGCAAATGCCTGGAATGAGCTAAAAGCAGCCACAAGTGGTCAGTGTATCCCATCTACATTCTAGGATAATATATTAACCCCTTTTCCCTATCTGAGAACTTAAATTATCCACAGAGAAAAAGGGGAAGACTAATCATAAATTTAGTGAGTTGAAAACTCAAATTGACAAGAAGTAACAACTTGAAATGATTAATTCTAAACCCAGAAAATTACTACAAATAGGAGGATTATGTATTATTTTCTGTGACTTAACAGAGTCTGAGTAAAATGAAGTATAGACAAATAAGTTCACATATTTCTGTATCTGTTTTTTAATTGGAATTGTCAATCTGCTACAGAGATGCATTTTTTATTTTTTAAAAAAAGAACCCTAATGATTGGAGGCATTATTTAAAATCTTGGACATATGTTATTATATATTATGAGTAAGAAATAGCCAGTTGGGGAAGGCTTTTGTGGAAAGACCATTTACAGCCATTGGAACCATGTTTTTCAAAGGTCCTGCACTTTGAAGAGTCATGTCAAATTGAAAGTGACCTAAGGCAAACATGAGAGAGTGTGGGAGGTATAAAAAGAGATGAAATCTCAGAGTAGGCAGGATTGAGAACACGTAAGACTTTAAACATCTTAGGTTTTATTCTAACACCTTTTTATTTTTTACTTTTAAAATAAAGGTGTGGAAATAACATGATTGTATTTTAAAATGATTTCTCTCTGTGTACAGTGTGTGAAACATTTAGACCAGGATGGGAATTGGTGTGAGATACCTACCTACTACAGTAGCCTATCATTATCAAAATGATAATTTTGATTAAGGAAGGGACAACAATGGGGAGTAGATTGTACTAAAATAATTTAGTATTTAAGAAGTCAAACAAGATTTGGATTAGAATTGATGATATAGTTGAGGAATATGTCAAGACATTTTTATTTCTACTTTTCATAATATAGAGGATAATGATAACTTTTACTAAAATAATATTTTTAAAGGTATAATCATGATATTCAAACAAATTTAAATAGACACAATGCCAAAACTATAACATTATAGCCTGGCTAATTTTATGTTACTCATCGAGAAGATACAATCCATTCAAAAGAGCTTGGTCAAATATATAGGCAATCAGGAATGCTGGGATAAATTTGTTCAGTAGTTGTAAAGGTGGCTTCTTTCAAAACAGGGGATGGTAGTGGAAATCAACTGACTGTTTCAGACAAAGTTTAGTTGCAATTCTATCAACAAGACTAATGTGGATTGCTATTAGTAATCTACTACTTAGAGAGTTATGAATAACTTAAAGACAATGAAAGGCAACATGATTTCACAGGATTCCCAGAAATCACAGAAGGATAGTCTTTTTGTAACAATTTCAAGGTCTTTCTCAATATTTGGGAATAACTGTGAGAAATGGACACTGATCAACATTTTAATACTTAAAAATTGATTTGGACATGACCTTGTGAAGCTATGGTAAAGGTATGAAGTAATAAGTTGGATATATGTGTCTGGAAATCATGACACAGATTTTACATAGAAGTGGTATTGGAATCATTGCTGCAAGAAATAGATTAAGAAGAGAGTAATTCCTCACCTAAGCTTTGAAGAATACTAATATTTAATAACATTGTAGATTGCTTCTTGGCCTTTTGGCTAAGGTCAAGTGTAATAACATTGTAGAAAAGTCTGAAAAGAGAACGAGACAGTGAGCTAGGACCAATATCAGTGGTGTTTAACACTAAAAGGAAAATAAATGAAGTCTAATCATTGTTGACTGCTAAAGCCAAGTATAATAAGGATAAGATATTTAGACCAAATAAATTATTGCATTTGTTATGGTTGCCTCGGCTATAGAAAATTTGACACAAAAATATGTATTTCAAACAATATAAAAGTATGTTTTTCATTTATTCTGTATTGTCAAATGTACAGTCCTAGTTGATGGAATAATCTCTCCCATGTGATGACTCAGAGATGTTGTTTCTCTCATTTTTTCCCCATTATCCCCAAAGTCTCTCCATCTTTGTCTATGCCCAGGCAGCAGAAAGGAAAACAAAACAGCCTGGAGAAACCCACTTTCTTCTTAAAATTGTTGGCTCATAAATGACCATCAACTTAAATCTAATAGCCTACAACTGTTAACTACCCACATCTAAACTCTGTAAGAAAAGCTATGTGCTCAAGAAGGAAAAACAATATGAATTTTGGTGAAGAACTAAAAGTCTGTATAACAAATATCAATTGAATTTAGAGATATCATTATCATGAATCACAAAGGAGTGATATTGCAATGGATTGAGAAATGAAAGAAAAGCAAGGCAGTGGGTTAGATCATGCTTTCAAATATGAATGTCAAGAAAAGCAGAGTATGACTAGTAGGTGGCAAGGAATATGAAGCTGAGCTTTTATTTTTTTCATTTCCATTATCCTTCTCCTCCTCCTCCTCCTTCTTCTTCCTTCCTCCTTCTGTTCCTCTACCCCTCTCCTCCACCATCTCCTCCCCTCCTTTTCCGCATCCTTCTTCTTCTTCTTTCTTCTTTCTTCCTCTTTCTTCCTCCTTCTGTTCCTCTACCCCTCTCCTCCACCATCTTCTCTCCCCCTCCTCCTCCTCCTCCGTCTTCTTCTGATTATTATTATTATTATTATTATTATTTTATCTTAAGGAATGCTTCCTAGGAACATACAAAACTTATAAGAACATACAGCGAAATATTGAGAAAATAAAAAGAAAAGTATGTATTAATATTTTAAAAATGCCTGAGAGAGAGGGATGTGAAGAGCATGTATAAATGAAGACACATTTCATTCAGTTAAAAGAATGTGTTAACTTACTCATGCCACTTGAAAAAGACAACATCCTGTGTTATTTAATAGCACTACCAAAAATTGTATAGCTTTCCAGAGGAAGAAGGTGGTAATAAATTTATTTAATTGTATTTTTTTGGTAATCAGTGAGATCTTGTGTTATGGAATAAAATCATTTAAGAGGGAGAACATAAGGAATGGAGGAGTTAGCAGGCATGGGGAAAGAGTAAGAGGTTTGAAGAAAGGAAGTGAGGAAGTAGAGTTGGAAATATATATTTTTGGCAACTGTAGTTAATGGCTGGAAAAAATATAGAGACTAAATTTTCAGTGTAGAGTTCTAGTTTTCTTAATTTTTTTTTATAGTTTATTTTGAGACAGAGAGAAACAGAGAATGAGTGGAGGAGGGGGAGAGAGAGAGAGGGAGACACAGAACCTGAAACAGGCTACAGGCTCTGAGCTCTCAGCACAGAACCCGATGTGGGGCTCAAACCCACAAACCGTGAGATCATGGTTTGTGATCCGAGCTGAAGTTGGACGCTTAACCGACTGAGCCACCCAGGCACCCCAATTTCTAGTTGCTTTGAGTTTTTATGAAAGTAATATGTTCTGTTACATGACTTTCTTCCTGAATAGGTAACAGTTGGGTATAGGTACACTCAAAGCAATTACTGGGTCAACCAAGGGTTGCTTTTGCACCAGATTGGTGTAATAAGCAAATAAGATCTATGGTGTTATTGAAAGTACAGAATGTGAAAACTGGTATGGATAAGACATGAAGAAAAGAGAAGGCTCATTAACAGTGCTGATTAGTCCTATCAATAATAGAAAGTCAAATGAGTGAGTTTAGTTTGGGCCATAATAGAAGTAGAAGAATAAGCAATCTTAAAAAGAGTGAGAGTAGTCAAGGAATGAAGTACTTAACTTATTGAGTTTTCAAGGGAGCAATTAGAAATACTGATAATGATCAATTCTACGATTTTTCCAGAAAGGGGAGCAACAGAGGTGCAATAGAAGGGAAGTTAATCAGAAATAAATTGGTTAAGCAACTGAGAGTCCATGATAGTGAAATTATTATCCATGATAACAAAGATTGGATGGAGAGGAAAACTGGATCAGGTTCTAAATTTTTTAACAATTTTTGGGAGATCAGCAGATACAAATTATTGATGGGGGTGGGGGGAAGGGAGAGTTTACACAAATGGCATGCCATCCCCAAGAGAGAGTTGTTGGTTTGTTTGCTGGATATTTTTTAAAACAGGAAGATAAAGGGATGATTTTTCAAAATAAAAAGGGACAACAGGGGCAGTAACTCAATCTTTCCTCACAGTAGGCTATGAGCAAAGAACCACAACATAAGAGGATGGCAGGAAAAGTTGTGCCTTCCAAATGAGGCCAAATTTTAAGTTCAGGGAGTAGAGGCATGGGAAGATGTTGAGTTTGCTAAATTTGGAGTAGCAGATGCAAAAGTCCCATTAGGGCCATTTGAGGGATAAGGAAATTTTAATATTTTCATGTACTAATTAATACCTTATTAAGCCCCTTTAACCTAATCTTCACTAAGGAACTATACTGACATGCAATCCTGTATATCCTTTACTCATGAATATAGAAAACAGTGCTGCTTCCTTTGGTGCATGTATTCTGTACCAAAAAAAATCAAAGAACAAAAAATATTTTTATTTTAAAATATTTTTCTCAGCCCATAGGCTCCATTACAGTACACATTTTGTTATCCAATATCATGGGATTCATAATGGGGAGCTTTGATCATGTATTCTAATTCTCAAGGGAATATAAATGCCAACATACATGAATTACCAATGCTCAAGGAACTTGATCAGGAAGTTAGTATACTGCATAAAATCCAAATTGGACAAACTTTTATTTCTATTGATTCAAAAGAACTGTGAAGCCTGTAAGGGTCAATATCTTTAACATTTCGCAGCACTGAATTGATGAAGCATACATGTAACATCTGTTTGTATTTATCATCAATATTTTGTTGAGTATTTAGTATATTAAGAATATGCTAATTGATTTCACTACTCCGAGTAAGGAAATATTTCCTTACACAGTATAGAAGGTTAGAAATACTGCCTAGAGAGAAGACTGTGCATTACATTTTCAAAATAATTTATGAAATTATTACAGGATAATCATCCTAGCACAGATTCATATTCTCATGGATGATGATCTTGGTCTATTTTAAATAAAAAGTAAGAAACATTACTGAATATTTGATTTAGTAAAATAGATTCATAATGCTTCACCAGAAATTATCTCCTAATTTTATTTAAATTTTCTGGATATGGAAACAGTGATGGTTCTTTGGTTGATGAGGCCTTATTTGTTTAGAAATGAGCAATGGCACCCCCACAGGGTCACAGAGAAGCTTTTATCAGTAACAGCCTTTAGGCCACAGTTTGCAATCAGTGAGTATTTATATTAGTAGCAATTGCACCAGACAGTAATTATCTTATCACAGAGGAAAAGGTTAAAAAGAAGCTTCTCCATTGGACACCCACTGTGTGGATAATTAAGTATCTCCATGGCTTCTTTCATTACTGCATTCAATAATAGTTAAATACTAGGGAATCTAGCTATAATCAGACATGATTTGATGAGACATAGAGAAAGACAGGAACAAAACAATTTTTGTCTCTAGTTTTACTTGGTAAGTTTCTTAATTTGAAAGACAATGGTAAACATTTTTATAATATACCTTAGTTACCCACTGTTGTCCAATGAACAAAGTTATTAAGTAGAAGCACTTAATTGCATCCTGTGACATTCTAAAGCATTTTTTCTTTCAAAAGTAGACTGAAAGTTATTTGTGAAGATAATTCTTAAGGGCAATTTATTTCTCACACATGTAGGTGATATTTAAAATATTTTGTCAGAATGCAATAATAGACTCTTCTGTAAGCCAGTGAAAGTCTTTCAAATAAGGTTATATACACTCTCTCATTTTTTTTTTTAATGTTTATTTATTTTTGAGAGAGACAGACAGACAGATGATGCGGGGGAGGGGCAGAGAGAGAGGGAGATACAGAATCTGAAGCAGGCTCTAGGCTCTGATTTGTGATCACAGAGTCCCACCCAAGTCCCACTCAAGACTCAAACTTACCCAAAGGTCAGATCATGATCTGAGTCAAATTCGGACGCTTAACTGACTGAGCCATTCAGGCACCCCTCTTTCAGGTTATTAAAATGAACTTTCTTTAACAGAATACTAATAAAGGCTATTATTAAATGTCATCTGAGAAACACTGAAAAATAATGCATTTGGTTCAACTAAAATTAATTTGGTAAAATTAAAAGAAATGTTAATAGCGTTTTTATGTTGTCAACCTTCAAAGTAAGACAGCCAGTTATTTTATCAGCAAAACAAGTTTGTTTTCGAAATAGCGGAGGAATTGTAATTCAGATTATGGCAGCTGTGGCAAACCCTAGGCAGGGGAGATCAAAGCAGAGGAACGTACTTAATAGAGAAAAGAAGAAGTTGGGAGAGACTGCTTTGAATTAAAGTCCATTGGAGGAAAACAAGAGTTCAGAGGTAGTGTTCGTTTATCATTGGCTTAATGTGGTCTCTTCTTATTGGCTGAGATTGCTGGGCAAAGGGAAGTTCTTCCCTGCTGAGCAGTAAAGTAGACTTTTTCTTGATTGTGTCTGCAATCGACTGTCAAGTGGTAGGGTATGAAAGCTTACTTTATTCCTTTATATCCTTTATTCACTTCCACACTATAAAGAAAATGAGCTTGATGCTTCAGTTTCTGGCAATAGGTACTGTCTCAATATTTAGAGCATGTTAGTTTTCTCTCTTCCTAAACTCTCAATTTGGAGCTCGTGTCTCTGTTATATGAGAACGAGAAATAGGTACAGATAATGACTGCTCATTTATTTACGAATTCAACAAAACATTCAGTAGACCTATCCCCAACACTCTTCTGGGCCCAAGATATGCATTGGAGATTAAACAAAACAAAGAGCAAAAACAAACAAACAAAAAACAGGCTAAAAATACTCTTCTTTTATTAATATAGAAGATAGCCACCCACCTAGGTGGCTCAGTTGTTGGGCATCCACCTTCTGCTCAGGTCATGATCTTAACAGTTTGTACCTCCAGCTCTGTGCTGACAGCTCAGAGCCTGGAACCTGCTTTGGATTCTCTGTATCCTTCTCTGCCCCTCTTCCACTCACTCAGGCGCTTTCTCTCTCTCTCTCTCTCTCTCTCTCACTCTCTCTCCCCTCTCAAAAATAAACATTTTTAAAAAGTTAAGAAAAACGGGATAAAACTTTCACTGAGAGAATTTAGGGCACCATCTCGATGGTTAGAAAAGAGTGAAATCTTCATCCCACTGTATGATTTTGCCACACTCAATTCTAGTAGTCTGAAGTATATAATTTCTCAGGCCACAACACTGCATTTTAGAGAGCAGTATTTTTACACATTAAGTTTCTATCCATATTCATAAAACCATATTTTCTATAATAAGTATGTGTTGATCTCCGGAATTTTGCCACTCACCCATTACTCATGCTAAGTGAACAAGACAGATACAGGTTTCTGCTTACATTCTAGTGGTCTCTCTGGAAGTATAGGAGGAGAGGCCAAACCCAGAAAACTGAGAAGGAGACAGGGGATTTGAGATGAGGAACCTATGTGATAACAGGAGAGGTAGGAGCATGGGGTATCAAGAAAGCCTTAACAGGAAAATTGTCCAAAGACGGAATGGTGTACCAGGTAAAATGCTACTGATAATGTAAATGAGATACGGACAATGAAATGACAAGTGAGTTTGGTGAATAAAATTGGTTGATAGCCTTGGCAAGAACAATTTCATTAAAAAAGTCAGAATTTGAGTTCTTGATTGTAGTTGAGAAATGGATCAAGAGTAAATATTTCTTTTAAGAAGTTTTGATGAAAGAAGAATCTAAGAATTGGGGTATAGTCAGAAGTAGAAAGAAGTTTATTTTTTAAGGCCAGAAAACATTTGAGCAGGGCTCCTAACTATATAAGGTCCATGAGTAAGGTTTAGGGAAGGAAATGAGGAGAAATGTGCATATTTATTTTCACTAACTCCTACTTAAATTGATCTTTTCTTTCAATTATTAATGTAAAGGAAAACTTCAGATAATTTAGTATACTTTCATCAACTCTAGAAATCATAGCTACAGTTACTATAGTTGTTCCAGATATAGAGAAATATTATTTATACTCAGATATTATTATTCAGGCTTGCTGCTAATTCTTATTATTAAATAAGGAAGTATATATATACTATATCAAAACTGTTGTTCTTAATATTTTTAATTTTTTAATTTTGAGATAATTGTATATTTGTGGAAAGTTGTCAAAATAAATCAGTGGTTTCCTTCAACCAGTTTCCCCAAAATGCAAACATTTTATATTAGCACTATAATTTTGTCAGCTGCCCCTCTGCACTCCAAATTAATACATTACACTACTATTAACTAAATTCCTAATTTTATACTGATTTCAACTCCAAGTGCTTTCCCATTTTCTGGAATATACCTGTTCTCCTTCTTTGAATATTCCAATTCTATCCATGCTACAACACAGTTTAAAATACCCACCCTGTCTAAGTTTATGGCATTGGTACATCACCTTCAATAATGTCTTAATGTGACTTTTTATCACTGTTGTGATAACCATACAATTTATTTCCAAATGTAAGTACATTAAACATGAGAGTACATGCATGAAAATTGATGTAAAATAAAAATTTAAAACTGGCAGATGAGGTTTTTAACTTTGGACAATAAGATTGCTGGTGGGGGGCGGGATCAGTAAGCAAAAATAGCTAGGTAGCTAGAGGAAGAAGCTGCTGAAAGGGATGCAGGGATTCAGGAAACAAATGATCATGAAGCCATTTTTTAGGCTAATTCTTTTTAAAGAGAATATGTCTATAATGTTTTAGAAAGTTTCCTGAAGTAATAAATAAGAATTGTTTTCTTGTGATATTTTTCAATTGTATGCCTTTTTTGTATGATATTTTTATAACGTTTTAAAAAATAACTATACATAGAATTGTATCATACAGCTCCATTACTGAGACAAATCTTTAGGATAAAAATCTAGTAAGAAGAAGTTAACAGTAAGAGGTAATATGACTACTAAGTTTTATTCATTTACTTGACCACATAAAATCTAAACTTACCTTTTAATAGAGTTAATGAGAGTTTTCACTATTTATAAGCTTCAGCTGTTCAATGATAATTAGCATGGAGGTGTTATTCACTCATGTCCTAATACAGGTTTCCTTTTAACCTTTCTAAGAGGTCCTGCTATTTTTTGCTTCATTGCTTTGCTTTATTGAACATTATATGACATGGCAAGCAATTAAGTATGATTGTGTAGGAAATTAAATCAGCAAAAGTGCACTAATGGTCAGATTTAAATACATAAAAGCAACAAAATTGAAGTAAAGGTTGCAATTCTATATTTAACTTATCTTATTGTGTCCAGGTACTGTAGACTGTAAAAATGTGTTAAATCATTCATGCTTTGAAGAGCATAAAAATATTTCTTCATAGTGGATTTAGTTGATGACAGGATTTAAAGTCCTGTCATGAAAGGGTCATAATTATCCTTACTTAATAACATTTCAAGGCTTAGTTTTTATTTGTTATCGCATTCTTGACAGAATGGGGCTACATTCTAAATAGGTAAAGTACTTGAATGTATATGTAGTGTTCGGTGTTCACTGATTATCTGTTTTCACCTTATAAAGTAAAAACATTTGAATATTACACTGCTGTTTAATGTAAATTTTTGGCTTTATTTCACACACAGAAAAGACAGTAGGGATTAGTGAAAATAACTTCAGTAGAAAATGAGTCAGGACTAGATATAAAAAAGTTGTTATTGATTATTAGTATTTTTTAAATATTTTTATTTATTTCTAGGAGAGAGAGAGAGAGACAGCGTGAGCAGGGGAGGGTCAGAGAGAGAGGGAGACACAGACTCTGAAATAGGCTTCAGGCTCTGAGCTGGCAGTCAGCACAGAGCCCGACGCGGGGCTCGAACCCACGAACCGCGAGATCATGACCTAAGCGAAAGTCGGACGCTTAACCGACTAAGCCACCCAGGCGCCCCTGTTATTGATTATTTTTAATTAAAGGATAAATTATATTCTATGATAAAACTGAATGAATAATTTTTCAAAATATAATTATTCATGAAGTAGGAAACCTTGCAGACCATAAATTTTTTTAACAGATAAAATATTATTTCCATAAATCTCCCAGCCCAAATGGTTTCTTCAGTATTTTCTTTCAAATGTTCTTATGAGAGAAAATTCCCATGTTTTAAAAATGAATCAGAATATATATCAAATGGAATACTACCAAATTAATTGTTGGATGCTGGCATATATAAATCTGGTATCCAACCAGGCCAATTAAAAGTGCAAACCAACACAGGAAACCTTTGGACTAATTACAAGACATTTTTGGCATTTTTACCTGGTAGATAGATGATTGGTTGGTCGTAAATGGTGGAGGCATAAAAGTAAAACATCTTATTCTTGGTTTGTAGACATTAGTCCAATCTGTTCCTGACTCCAGATAAGAATTGCACATTTTCTTTTCTGTTCTCTTTTGAATATTTCAACATGTCTTCACATTTTCACTCATAGCTGATGACAATTATACCAAATTTAGTGAGAAAACTCTAACAACTGGAAGTGAATTTCTACAAACTCTCATTACTACTTTGCTATTTCAATCTGTTCCCATTACTTTTATATAGCTGATATCATAGATGAAATATCTTTGCTCCTTGCTAGGATAAGCTCTCTCTTTTGGCACAAGATACTATTAAAAGACATTGCTTCTGCAATTGTTCCTTCTCTTTATCCTTGTTTTGTTTTACTTTTGTCTGATGAAAACCAATCTAGCGCATCCTATTTCACTAGAAAAATAAAGTTGTTTCCATGTGATGTGGCTCCTGCCACTTAGTTCTGCAACATCCTCCATTATGTTCCACCATAACTTACTGCATTCCAGTTACTTTGCCATTTTCTGTTTGTTTGCTTGCTCTGTTGTTTGTTTCTAAGCATTCTCCCACCTTCATCCTATTTGGTATTTCTTCTGTCTGAAATGTTTGGCCCCCAAATACCTACATTCCTCAATCCTTCTCATCTGAATTTTGTGTAATACTGAGTTCTTAACAAAGTAATGTTTCTATTTTATAGGATGATTGTAATATTTTCTAGAAAAATTAGCAAGAATGATTAATTTTTTGAGAAAATTTTGCCTAATAAATATCAAAACATGAAACATCAATGATTAAATCAATGTAATCTAAGAAGACCATGCTATACAGCATGCAATACCTTGGCCTCAGGAAAAGGGTGTCCTCTCAAATCAATAGGAAAAGATGCTCAAAGAAGCTTGAGCAATGGCTAGATTTTTTGAAACATGCAAGTTTTTTAGATCCTTGCTTCAACATGGCCATAAAGATAATTATCAGATAAACAAAATAAGTAAAATCTAACACAAAAATCAGATTAACAAAAAGACAAAAAGATAAACTCATACTATAGAATGAGTTTCTATTCATACTATAGAATATGTTCCAATCATCCCAAAAGAGACAATTGAAGGAATTCACAAAAGAAAATCTTAATATATTTGAATATATATAATTAAGAGTTTCTATGTCAAAAAGAAATGTAGAACACAAGTAACAAATGACTGAAAAGAAGTTTGACAGATAATTAGATGTATACTTCTAGCTAAAGAAAGCATTGTTGCACCAAAAATAAATTGTAAAAGTACTTAAAATAATATCTCATATATATTGTATATTACATAATGGCAAATAAATCTATGAAGACATTTGTACCTTTCAGAGATGAAAAAAATATAGAAAGTACAAAAATTCATTAGGGACTGTGCATTGCTGTATTTTGGCATTTTAGATCAAGAGTTTACCCTGTAGCAAAAGAAACACTTCTAGAATGGTGGCAGGAAGACTCTGTATATCTTCTTTCCAGTGCAGCAATATCTAAACGCACGTGCGCACGCGTACACACACACACACACCATTTAATATCTCTGGAAATTGTCCTAAGATCACATAAAAAAACGAGGAAACACTTTTGCAGGGAAATATGCTTAATTATATTAAGAACAAGGACAACCTGTTGCATCTGAGCTATGATCCACTCCCTCAACCATCTCTAGCTCAGCATGATGGATGCTTCCACCGAGGGTGGGTGTAATCAAGAAAATGGGGTTTTCCTCTCCCTCGAGCTCTCAGTATCAGGTGGTGGTTTCTCTTCAGGAATGGCAGGTTGTGACTCCAACTCATTTAAGAGAAACTCTTAGGTATGTGCTACTAATACATCTGGAGCTCCCTTCTTTCATCACCCAGCCCTTAACTATACTGCACAAACTGTCCTAACAAGACAGGCTGAGAATACAGTGCTCTGATTGCCTTTGTTCTGGCCTGGCTGTAGGGCAGTTTCCACACGAGAGGCAGGCCAAGAAGACTAGGGGCTCCTGACCCACTCAGCACCATGCTCAGCAGGTGTGTCACTCAGAAAAATAGGCTGTTCCACATTCCTCAAGCCTTGGTGCAGTAGCAGTGTTTCTGTCTAGTGGGAGTGGCAGCCCACGAGAACAGACAGCATTCTAGTGCTCCCTTAAAAGGACTGACTTTATTGGAGATGAATATTTGAGGGAAAAAAAGTCTTGGGAAATTTAGTCCTAAGGGTGCAGTTAAGAACGATGGAGATGTTAGCAGTGAGCAATTAAGAGGCTGGGTGCTCCATGAGAACAACAGCTAAACTTCAAACCAGCTAGAAACTTACCAGAGGGACGAAGTTAAGAGACATCTAAGAGTGCTCCAGGAGTCAGAACAAGCCCCCAAGACTAGCCTTCTTAACTAGCCCTGCAAAAGGGTTTGGATTTAATTTTTAGACCATGAAGCAATATATGCCCCAGTACATTGTTAAAAACAATAGAGACTAAGTTAGCAATTAGTAGAGGCCAACAGAAGGGTGCAATACCAACAGAGAGACAAAAGCCAGAAGGTAAATAATAAGATCAGGGAAAGAGATGAAGAGAGCCTAGCTGAAACCACTGTTATCACAGGGTTTGGGAGAAGGGTTCATATTGATCATGAGTGTGCCCAAGGCTGTCCCCTCTCAACAGTGACATTGGAGGGGGAATAGAGTTCACTGACATGAGTTGGAAGCGAATACACAACAAAGAGGCAAATAGCAATAAGCTCTAGAGGCTGGAGTTTCAGTGTCCAGAGTTGCTACAATTAATTAGCTGGTTGTCCAATAATCCATACAAAAGAGAGAAAGAAAGGCAATGTAAACTGACTTTAGAGATCTGAGTGAGAAGAAAATTGAAAGGTGCTATTATACATGTTAATAATTAAAAGTATGCTTAAATAAGTGGAGGAAGGTGGGTCACCTAGGTGGCTCAGTTGGCTGAACACCCTACTCTTGAATTGACACAGGTCATGATCCCAGGGTCATAGGATTGAGTCCTGCATGAGGCTCCATGTTGAGTGTGGAGCCTGCTTAAGATTCTCTCTCTCTCTCTCTCTCTCTCTCTCTCTCTCTCAGCCCCTCTCCCCATCTCATGTATGCGCTTTCTCTCTCCCTCTCAAAAACAAATTTTTTAAATAAATAAGTGTCTCATCAAATAGAGAATACAAATGAGAAAGAAATTATTTAAATGCTTATATACTATCTGTATGATTTTTAAAATTTTTGATAAGTAGACTTTCCTCATGGGAAAATATTGAGATAACTCGGAGATTCACAAATTTTGTGGTGATATCAAGAATTGCAGTATAAATTCATTTTATCTTCAATATTGAACTTTTAAACTGAATTTATAATCGAGAGCACAAGAATGTTATTATTTCTCTTTTGGTAAAATGGATCTCCAAAAGTTTTACTTTGATTATTCGAACTGGATTTTTAAAATGGCAAATGTTATTGTTGCAATTCAGTGTGTTTCTATGTGAAGAAATAATGAGATGGGAAGAAAGTGAAAGAGAATTTCTAGGTATAGGCATATAGACAGTTCTTATAAGGTTAATGATTGAAAATAACCATGTCTGGTGTCACAACGCTAGTCACAGCACTAGTACCAAACAAAACACGTGCACAAAAAAATCAGCCTTTAAAATGAAAGCTACTTATCAGCGGATTTCCATGGACTAGCAATCCAAGAAATCCCATGCCATCCACAGCGTTATGTGAGTGGCAGACATCTTTAAAGAGCAGCAGTGGTTACGACAGAATTAAAGATGTGCTGATAAAATCACAGCATTTTAGGGGCACCACTCAGTCGGTTAAGCATCAGATTCTTAATTTCCGCTCAGGTCATGATCTTACCAGTTATGTGAGTTCAAGCCCTCCCCCACTTCACTTTCTACACTGACAGTGCAGAGCCTGCTTAGGATAATTTCTTCCTTTCTCTACCCCTCCCCACCTGCTGTCTCTCTCTCACAAAATAAATAAGTAAGCTTAAAAAAATCATAGCATTTTACAAATAAATGCTGTGATTGCTGTATAGAATCATTAGACTCTCAAAAGTAACTGAAAAGCTTTTGTTTCAAAAGAGGGACATTTAGTGAAAAGGCTCAGATAGCAAAAGTTTTCAATACAGAACTTAGCGGCTAGAAAAGGAGAAGTCACACAGCTAGTGAGAATCTCATAATTCTAGCATGTAAAATTATAGTAAATAAATGCAGAGACATGATGCAAAATGAGAAATTGAAAAGTTTCCACTCACAAACAGTATTTTACATCAGTGTATTGATGACATGTCACCTGAGGCAGGAGAGTTTTCATGTAATAAAGTGAAAACAGCATCATCTAAATGCAGGTTGATGAGTCCACAGATTTCACCAGTCAATGCCATCCTGTAATATTTATCAGATTTGTAAGTGGTGGTGAAATTCAATGTAAATTGTGTCCCACAAATAATGCCTGGAACAGGAAAGTACCTAAATATATTTACTTCCTATCTGGAAACAAAATGTCTGCATTAGAATTATTGTTTGTATCAATAAGGATGTTTGAGGTTTTGCCTCCCTTTTAAGAAAAGAAACTCCTGACTTTATTGTAATTTACTGCTCTTTTCACAGTGAGATGCTGTGTCAAAAATTCTTGTAGTTGGAAAGAAATAGTTCTATAGAATGCCAAAAAAATGGATCTGTATTTTAAAATATTCCACCCAGAATGTTAAAAAAGAAAACCATGTGAAAACCTGAATAAAGAGAAACCTAAGCAGACATCAGTGGTTCATCAGAGAAAGAGGGTTTGAGTTCTTAAGGTGTTTGAGTTGAAAGATGATTTGCAGGAGTCATTTTACAAAAATGGTAAGCCATATTTTCCAGAGTGCGTTCAAGATGAATAACTGGAAAACTTGCTTTAATTAGCAGATAATTTATATCACTTGAACTATTTGTAGAAGTCCCTGTGATGCCCTAGAGAAATAGTCTTATTTCAAGTGACAATATTCTTGAATTTAAAAAGGAAAGAATATTTGGAAAAAATTATCTTGCAGACTTAAACCTTACTATGTTTCCACTGTTGCTTAGGCTTGTGAGTACAAAAGCAAATCTCAAATTGTTTTGAGAATTGTCTGGAAGAATTGAAGAACAAGATAGAAAATATTTTCCCACTCTTTTAACACAAGTGGAAGATTAGATTAAAAAATAAACACTTTCTCAGAGTCTTTTGCTTGGTTGGAGAATTCCTCATGAAGAGAGACAAGTTTGTGAGATATAGACTAATTGTACACTAAAGATTGTACACTGATCTTCCCCTAGGTAAACTAGAGATTTCTATTAAAAAGGAAATTCTGCCATTCAAAAAAGAAGCAAAAGAAAATCCAGCTTTTATATTTATGGGATACATTTTTCTTCTATACCAGGTACCAAGAGGAAGAACTGAAATAATCTCATTTAAACTGAAAATGAAACTATTTGTGTTTAACTAAGCCAAGACCCAGAATCAACTGTTAGATGCCAAAAACAAGTTTCTATGAAAGAAATTTCATTCTTTTTAATTTTTTTTTTAAATTATGTTTTGATAGACAGCAGGGGAGAAGGCAGAAGGGGAGAGAGAGAATCCCAAGCAGCCTCCACATTCAGCACAGAGCCCTGATACGGGTTGGATCTCACAACTATGAGATCGTAACCTGAGCTGAAATCAACAGTCGGATACTTAATCAGTTGAGTCACCTAGGGGCCCCAGGAAATTTCATTCTTAATATTTGGTTACAAAAATAACATTTTTGTATATATGTAGACATCCTGAAAATACCAAAGAACCAATACATTTTCAACTGTGCATCATATTAATTTGTACTATTGCTATGAGGAAAACAACATGGAAAACAATCCTACGTGAAGTAAAAATCTGGACTTGGGCAGATTTTAGTTGATCTGTCTAGTAATAGGTAACGTCAGAAATGTTTATTAATAAACATCACAACAAGATTTCTTTTTTTAACGTTAATTTATTTTGAGAGAGAGAAAGAGAGCAGGCAAGTGCATATGCTTGAGCAGGGAAAGGACAGAGAGAGAGGGAGAGAGATAATCTCAAGCAAGCTCCACATTCTCAGATGGGGCTCAAACTCACAAACTGTGAGACCGTGACTGAAGCCGAAATTAAGAGTCGGGCTTTTAAAGGACTGAACCACCCAAGCACCCTATAACAATATTTCTTAGTTATATTTTTGATTAGAAGATTCTTGAAAAAATTAAGTTTAGTAAGATTAATATCAAGTATCTCCATTATATGAATTTTTTCAAGGGTTGGCATATGGTAGTATATCCCCTAATTCTTTAAATTAGCTGCACTAACAAGCTTGTAAAAAGATAAGTGATAGGTGATGAAGTTTCCTAGTAAAGCACAAACCAAGGCTATTATTATTATTATTATTATTATTATTATTATTAATGGGAATATGATAGGAAATGTTAAAAGTATAAAGCTATAAATCACAGACATAAAAAATAATACAAAAGAATAAAATATTAATGTGACAATTAGAGTTTTATGTATCTAGGAGAATCTTCTTTCCTATTCTGATTTGAGTCAGAAGACAATATCTGAGGATTGTCTGCTCATGAAGATTTTTTGAAGAACCTTGGTTTAATGTCTTAACAGGGATAATTATCCAATTCTTACCATTTGAAAATGGTTCATATTTTTGTTAGAAAAGATTTATTCAGAGATCAATTCTTTTTCATTTTACTTTTCTGCAGGAACATCAAGAGTACCTGATAACTTCTCTTTTAGTGATACTATACTTTTCCTGCATGTTTCCTAGAACACAAAATTACCCAGTTTTAGTTTATATAAAGGTGGATTGGTTGGATAGTAAGAAAAGGCAGTCTGTAGTTATTGATGACAAAATGGAAAGTTCTGAGTATTATAATGTTGAGCTAAAAACAATGTTCAATTTGTATGAATGAAAATATTTTTTTGTGGCCTGTAGGCAATTTCTCCCCAGGACACAGTCTCTGACTTCCTGAGAAGGGAAAGTGCAGGTTCATTAGGGGTGAAGGAAAGATAAAAGGGTTGGCCATGAGGGTGGCAGGAAGCCTGTTTAAGTACATTTAATTATAGTGTTCTTTTTATCTGTTTACTTTTTTGAAAGTTTGTAAGTGATGAGGCCAGTCTTTTACTAATTTACTATGTGTGATTTTAAATTCATAATCTTTATCTAGGAAATTTTGTTTTTTCTGTTCAATTATTCCTAATTTGGCAGGTTCTTATGAAATTGAACCTACTTCACCATATATCTCCCCACTTGTACCCAGGTCAGCAATGTGAGTAATTAACAGTGAAAGGTTATGAGCGAAAATTTTGGAGAAATGGTTTTTATTTTATTGTGGTAATGAATACATTAGTATTCACAAGAATATGCACTTTTCCAATGCATAGAATTTACACTTAGCCAAATATATTATATGTAAACTATATAGCAATACAATTTACTCATCAAATGATATTTTGAGAACCAGATTTTTAAAAATATTTTCACTTTTTCCAATGATCAGTAAAATATTGAAATTGAGAATGCAGAAGCAGGCATATTCTAGTTTAAGCTAATTTGCACGCAAGAACCCTTCTACACTGTTGGTGAGAATGTAAACTGGTGCAGCCCCTCTGGAAAACCGTGTGGAGGTTCCTCAAAAAATTGACAATAGAACTCCCCTATGACCCAGCAATAGCACTGCTAGGAATTTACCCAAGGGATACAGAAATGCTGATGAATATGAGCACATGTACCCCAATGTTCATAGCAGCACTCTCAACAATAGCCAAAACATGGAAAGAGCCTAAATGTCCATCAACGGACGAATGGATCGAGAAGATGTGGTTTATCTATCCAATGGAATACTACATGGCAATGAGAAAGAATGAAATCTGGCCATGTATAGCAACATGGATGGAATGACAGTGTTATGCGGAGCGAAATAAGTCAGGCAGAGAAGGACAGATACCATATGTTTGCATCTATAGGAGGATTAGGAGGCACTTAACGGAGGACTATGGGGGAGAAGAAGGAGGAAAAATGGGGGGGAGAGGGAGAGAAGCAATCCATGAGAGACTCTTGAATGTTGAGAACAAACTGAGGACTGATGGGTATGCGGGAGAGGGGAAGGGGGGTGATGGGCAAGGAGGAGGGAACTTGTGGGGATGAGCATTGTGTGTTATATGGAAACCAACTTGATAATAAACTATTAAAAAAGGGAAAAAAATAATAATTTGCACCCAGGATTTCTCTCGATCATTAGAATCTTTCACCTTGGAATCTGGTATTAAACATTAAGGAAAAGAAAAAAAAAATGATGTCACTTTTGGCTAGGCTAACTTCATTATTTTAAAGTGATTAGTATTATAAAATGGTAATTGTTGTCAAAACATACTGGCAGGGGAAGAATTTTAATATGCCATCTATAAAGTGTTAGCTCAAAAAACGTGCAGCTTTTTGAGAGGGATCTCCTTTTAAGGTTTAGAAACCTTTTGGTTACTTTTGAATTAAACTACTTTGGTTAATTCTTTCTTTCATTCATATATTCAGCAAACACTTGTAAGTCTTTAAGCAGACATGAGTCTTATACTTATGAAGCAGAAACTCTAATGGGAGACAGATATTAAATTAATGATGTTATAATTAAAATTTGTGATGAATGCTGATAAAGAAAAAAATGAAGTGCTAAGGGAATATATTACAGAATTTTCAATATAAGAAACTGTGCTAAAGAAGTGACTTAAGCTAAGCCACAAATAATATGTATGGATGCATAAACTGCTTTTTATATGCATTATGAACTAAAAAATGTGTCCATTTTGTCAAAAGCTGACTTCTTTTGAGAATAGCACATGCTGAATGTTTAAATAATTTGTATCTATTCTTATTGAATAGGCATTTTTTACATTTCACTGAATTTTAAGATGGCTTCAAATGGCTTTTTGGCTGAATTATACTTACTTGCATGCACAGATACCATAGCTAGGGCAATTTATGGAAGTGGATGATGCCAGAATTCTATTTTACAACCTCATTTTATTTTATATTTTTAAATTTAATGTTTATTTATTTTTGAGAGAAAGAGAGAGACAGAGCATGAGTGGAGGAGGAGCAGGGAGAGAGGGAGACACAATATTTGAAGCAGGCTCCAGGCTCTGAGCTGTCAGCACATAGCGTGACGCGGGGCTCGAACCCACGAACCACGAGATCCTGACCTGATCTGAAGTCCGACACTTAACCGACTGAGCCACCCAGGTGCCCCTACAACCTCATTTTAAAAAAAACAGATATTATAATGGCATTTTGGAAATTTATTATTTTATAACAATGGTAAAATATTATTAAACACAGTTAACAATCAAATTAATGAACTCAAAGAGCATGTTTTATGCATGTATTATATCAATTTCTTATATAAAATGATAATATATTTTAATGGAAGCTTTTTGTAAGTACGTAAAATATTCATTTTGGTATGAGAGGATTCTAGCTGGCTTGTTTCAGTGTTATCTTTGGGTAAATCTTTGGTAAGAGAAGCACCAGATTTTGTGTTACTTTGTGATATCACAATCATATGGTCATTTCATTATAAAATTGTCGGAGGCCGTGCCGGCTCCGACAGGTCCAGGGGTCCCTGAAGGATGGACGGTGTCGGCGAAAGAGAGTGAGAGAGCCCCGAGATCCTTTCTGATCACCAGGCAGGCATCTCTGTCCTGTCAGTTTTGGTGTCTTTATTTATAGGTCAGATGTTAACATGGCATCAGAAAATGGAATTTTTACAATGGATAGCTCTTTGTGATAAGGTGTTTTTGGAAAATGTACAGAAACAGGTTTTACAGAAGTCTTCTTGCAGAACTGCCCCAATTATAGTGAGGTTGAGTAACTAAGAAAATAACAAGGTGTTCACATTTTAATAACACTAAGAT